>NC_058080.1:621309070-621651960 GCF_014858855.1 Bufo gargarizans
CAGGGACAGGACTCATCTCAGGTTAATTTGCATATGTATCAAATCGTTATTTTTACACATTAAAAGCACACAGAGATATGGGGACTGGGTATTGCGGATGTGCTAGCGGCCATCTAGCAACCCATGTCCTCAGCTCTATACACAAAATCCCGGTGACAGGTTCCCTTTAAGATAAGATGGAAGACTTTCAACCAGTGATCTCAGGGTGTGATCTATAAATTAACAAATAGCTTCACACATGTTGTTAGTACCTGAGACAATCGGACGACCTGGTGGAACCATATCATTCTTGTGTACTTTGGGCAACATATAAAATGTTGCTACCGTCGAGTTCTCAATTAGTAGGCATTTTTGTTCTTTTTGGCTGATCACTCCCTTGTCGCATGCCCTCTGGAGAATCTCACCGAGTGCACACTGAAATGCGTTTAATGGGTTGTAGGTAAATTTGGGGTTGGAATCAAGCAATTGTCGAAACACCTCTCGTTCATATAGGTTTGTTGGCCAGATCACTACATTGCCCCTTTTATCAGAGGGTTTTATTATCACATCTTCCATTTAGTTCAATTGTTTTAGTGCTAAGCGTTGTTGTCTATTCAGATTGTCTCCCAATGTGTACCTCGGAATCACTTTCAGACCTCCCATCACTAATTTCACAAAAATATCTATGTTTGCAAATAATAGTGTCGATGGAAATTTCTTTGTTTTTGGTACCAGTGACTTAGTACCACCTCGGTAAGTAGAATACACAAAGTTTGTACAGCCCTTTGTTTTTCTTCAGTGAATAATGCCTCACCGTCACCATTCTTCTGATAGAATTTCTTAAAAATCTACTTACGTGCAAACATATTCAGGTCCTTTACCGCTGTAAAAAGATCAAATTTAGTTTTAGGAATAAAACTCAGATGTGCTATAGCAAGTTGATAATGATGGTTTCATTTACACAGATTTGTTCCGGAAACCCACGTCAGTGAACAGCCTCCTCCATGCTAACTCCTTTCATCGGAAGACATTGATAGACAGCATTCCTATAGGCTAGTTTCCGCGATTAAGAAGATTGTGTTCTCGAGATAAAGAATTCAAGAGCCAAAGAACTTCACAATAGGTTTAAAGAAAGAGGATACAGTGATTCATCATTGAAAAGAGGATATTTGCGTGCTAAACATTGTAAAAGAGATGCCTTACTACAGAGTCGACCCACATTGAGAGATGGAAAAGGGCGAGATTTATGACTTCATGCAATTCGGACCATAGAAAAGTATAGTCCATCTTAAAGAAATATTGGACCATCTTACTCATAGATAATACTCTGCGGAAATATTTGCCTTCCAATTCTTCTATTACCTACAGATGAGAAAAAAATCCAAGGGACATACTAGTACACAGTCCTTACCAAGGTACAAATCCAAATAGATTTGGTTTGGAAAGATCTAAATAGGAATGTCATCCTTGTGGTAATTGTGTTGCCTGCCCCAATATAGTGAGAACTACAACATTCACAGATGGTGCGGGGCACAGATCTTGCCACATCACGCATGCCATATCTTGTAACATGATTGGTGAAGTCTATGTGGCCAGTTGTCTATGCAATTTTTTATATGTAGGCATGACATCATGACATCGGCGCGGCTCAGGCCGAAAAGGACCTAACAAGACTTAATACTATTCCTCGCCACTTCAAAATCAATCACAAATGTGACGGCTCTCTTCTGAAGGTAAGAACTATTGATAGGATTTTGATTGGCAATAGGGGAGGCAACTGGAAACGTTTACTTGTACAGAGGGAGGTGAAATGGATTTTTGAGCTCAATACAGTTGCCCCTCATGGCCTTAATGAAGGTTTGAGGTTCTCTCCATTTTTGTGATGAGAATGTATATATTGTGACTTAATAAGGTCTTTTCTGCATTCCGTATATATTCATCTTATTTTGGTTTTTACATGTGCTCATGTTTTTTTTAAACTATTTTTGTTATTTTATTTTAGGTGGAGAGATATACGTGCTTAAATTGGGATGAGGATGGGATGCTACAGATGTGACTATTGGCTATACAATGATTTGGGACTTCCCATCCACCCTATACAGAAGATATATAGAAGGGAGTTATTGAAAGAAAGAGATGGAAAGACATTAAAGGGAAAAGGTTGAAAGAAAGAGTCGTATTATTGATCAAAATTTATATCAGCCATTCATACCTGATATATGTTGCAGTCTAAAGATGTCATCATATGCTGACCAAATATTATTCTACGTTATTAACATAGAATGTGTCGGCAGATAAGAACCATTTAGCCCATCTAGTCTGCCCAATATTTGGTTATTTTTGGCTTTATATGAATTTGAATTACAAAAATAGAGGTCATTGGCTCACCAGCATATAATACCATGAGATGGTGCTCACTCCAAGGGCAACACCCCAAGCCCGAGAAACGTGTAGAACAAATTGAATGGAATTTGGAGGGCACTCAAAAACATCGGAAGATCAACCGGAGATCAGATGCATTTGTTGGTAAAAAAGATATTATTTATAAAAATTCACTAAAAGTATAAAATAAAGCAAAAAATCCATATAGTGTTTCCACAACAACAGATTTTTTGCCCTAAAAGTACCTATACCCTAAATTAAGTAAATCCTTCTGTGAATTGCTGTGTGGACGGTCCACGTGGGTCTCAGTGTTCCCCCTTTGATATGGGGTAAGATGAGGTTACTATGGCAAGTACCATTTCCACCTGGAGCGTCACACCTGGCAATAATCGCAGAGGATAATTCCATTGCAATATATTGATACTAGTACAAATTATGCCCAGACACAACAATGATAAAAATACAATAGTAGATAATAATAAAACGAAAAATAAATAAATAAATATCGCAGCAGAATCACATGGATTGTCTATTCAGGTATCCTCCAGATGGACATGTAGCTAGCAAGTCCCGCTGTAATATGTCCCAATGTTTCTTCCAAATTATGGAAAAAATGAAAAACAGAAAGCAACAAGAAAATCCTCCTAATTGCAGTACAAGAATCCCCTGCAGTGGGGGTAAATCATTACCCTGCGGTTTGTTCAACAGAGGTTATTCGAACCTTCCGAATATTGCAATAGTTGTAGTTAAAGGCATGTCATTTTAGTATAGTCATTCAATAGTATAATCTCATGCACCTGTAGATCTATTTGATCAATAGCTTTGCCACACGGGCTACTTTACCCTCCGATGGTCCTGGTAGGATAATGCTGGCTTGTATGCATCTCTTAGATCTCACGATGATATGCGCTCCGATCGACGTCCCACATGTGCTGGGCTCGCCGTTCTTTTCTTTGCTGCGCTGTGTATATTTCGGGGATGGTTGTCCCCCCAGTATAAATCCCCCAAGTCATTATATACAACTATCTATTATGAGCTCTCTATTTCCAGAAACTTTTTTTTTTTTTCATCTTTTGCCTTCTCACTATATTGATTCTAATGCTAATGAGGTACAAAAGGGGAGATCAATAATATATATCACAGTCTCTGTATCACTCGAACCATTTATATAAGGAATATAACATCCTAGATCAGGTTCTTTATAGTAAATATAACAAAATAGGTTATTTCAGGGACAGGATTAGACCCAAGACAAGACCGTTTATGGCACTGTCAGTACCGTGTATTGCATTTTTCTCTATACATCTTACACCTTTTACTAGCAATTACAGTTTATCATGTATGACTATTCACTATGTTAGTATACATATCGCATAAAAGTCGCATGAGATACCCAGCAACTTTTCAAAAACATTCAGGAGTATGAATGACTGACTACCGATCCACTGGAACTTAATCCTTGTTTTACACATCTCCGAATTTTCTTTCCCCGCCTAACACTAGTTTTGCTATAAATAGACACTAGCAACAGCATACTGTCTACCACTGAGGAAGGGACCATAGTCCCGAAACAAGTTTGGTGTTGACAGTATACGAATTTAGGAGAGAATGGATCTGACTGATATATTGAGATCGAACCATTGAATTTTGCCACGATTGGGGACAACCATCCCCGAAATATAAACAGCGCAGCAAAGAAAAGAACGGCGATCCCAGCACATGTGGGACGTCGATCGGAGCGCATATCATCGTGAGATCTAAGAGATACATACAAGCCGGCATTATCCTACCAGGACCATCGGAGGGTAAAGTAGCCCGTGTGGCAAAGATATTGATCAAATAGATTTACTGGTGTATGAGATTATACTATTGAATGACTATACTAAAATGACATGCCTATAACTACAACTATGGCAATATTCGGAAGGTTCGAATAACCTCTGTTGAACAAACCGCAGGGTAATGATTTACCCCCACTGCAGGGGATTCTTGTACTGCAATTAGGAGGATTTTCTTGTTACTTTCTGTTTTAATTTTTTCCATAATTTGGAAGAAACATTGTGACATATTACAGCGGGACTTGATATCTACATGTCCATCTGGAGGATACCTGAATAGACAATCCATATTCATTCCGCTGCGATTTTGCTGCAATTTTTTTGCATCACTGCGGTTTTTTATTTTTCTCTATTTTTCCTTTTATTATTATCTACTATTGTATTTTTATCATTGTTGTGTCTGGGCATAATTTGTACTAGTACCAATACATTGCAATGGAATTATCCTCTGCGATTATTGCCAGGTGTGACGCTCCAGGTGGAAATGGTACTTGCCATAGTAACCTCATCTTACCCCATATCAAAGGGGGAACACTGAGACCCACGTGGACCGTCCACACAGCAATTCACCGAAGGATTTACTTTATATATGAATTTGTGTTTTTTTTAACATATATTTATAGTTTTTTCACAATTATATTTAATATTTATTTATATTTTCATGTATTTATTGTATGAGGGCGGGACGCAGTTCACATAAAAACAGCAGCTCTGGGAGACTATTCCGACATCTTACAAAGAAATTCAAGCACAAACTCTTCAAAAAACAAAATTACCATTTTCAGTTCTTTACAACCCATGAAATGTTTTGAAACCCTGTTTGTGCATAATAATTTGTGCATTTTGAGTTTTTTTTTTAATTTGCAATAAAAATTACTATTCTCATTGGGAGGTTTGTTCACTAAAATGTGATCTATACGCTAATTGTTGATGATTTGAAGATTATACTGCATCGACCATTTAGGAAAATCAGGGAAAAAGATAATATAATAATTTTGAACGCGGTGTACTAGTAATACATAAACTCATATCCAGCGGCATCCTGCATGGTCTGGGACAAGTCCAAAATTACACTGCAGGGTATATAGCATTTGTACTGTATACTTCATGTGATGAGATTTATTAGACATTACTTGCAGGGCAGACTGCACTATACCCTTAAAGGGGATCTGACACCCTAATTTTTAATCATTATCTACCCGTAACACACTAATAGTAGTACTGCCGATAAGATCCAGGTGACTCTTTTCAATTTTCCTACTGTCCACATTCCTCCACTGTCGGCGCTCAGAGCCGTGTTAAAATAGTCAGGACTGCTGTTCATGTGCACACGAGTCCTCTCCATTAGAATAGCACAGCAGTCCTGACAATGTATTTCATTGCAACTCTGAGAGCTGACAGCGAGGGAACGGGGAGCAGTAGGAAAATAAAAAAATAGTGATTTGCACTCTATTTGCAGAACTACTCATGCATTACTAACATAGTATATTAGGCCAAAAAAAAGACATCTGTCCATCCAGTTCGGCCTGTTACCCTGCAAGTTGATCCAGAGGAAGGCAACAAACCCCTGTGAGGTAGAAGCCAATTTTCCCCACTTAAGGGGGGAAAAATTCCTTCCCGACTCCAATCAGGCAATCAGAATAACTCCCTGGATCAACGACCCCTCTCTAGCAGCTATAGCCTGTAATATTATTACACTCCAGAAATACATCCAGGCCCCTCTTGAATTCCTTGTACTCACCATCACCACCTCCTCAGGCAGAGAGTTCCATAGTCTCACTGCTCTTACCGTAAATAATAGTTCAAAATCAAGGTGACCGATCACCTTTAAAGGGGATCCCAAGATTTATAAAAAAAATTTAATGTCCTTCCGTCTATAAGGGACGTCTGGAGAGGTATACCTACCCACTCCTGAACCAGCGGCTCCTGGGCTCTCTTTACAAGACTCCCGGTCTCTGCATTTAAACATGATGCATGGATAGTGTCAACTGCGCCGCTGCAACCAATCACTGGCCTCATCAGCCATGTGGCCCAGCAGTCATTGGCTGCAGCAGTGTACATGCAGGGACTGGAAGTCTGGTAAAGACAGTCTTGCAGTCATGGAGCCCAAACAGTCATGGAGCAGGTAAGTATAGCTCTCTGGTCCTGCTACAGAGGGTCATTTAAAGAAATCCTGGGCTTCCACTTTCACAAGGTCTATCCTACACGATACTATGTAAGGAACAATCTTGCACAATAAGATAGCACATAGAGCTATCTGGTAAAATGATAGACACCGTGATGGAACCCTGATGGATCCATTAATGTACGGTAAATGTGTCTGGCAGGCAATGTTGGCGTCTGCCATGTGACACACCCAGGATCAACTTTTCTTCTTCTTCATTTTTCTATTCCTATGCTGGAAGAGAAAATCGTAAATGCAAACACAGATGTGAACAGAACCTTACTTGAACTTTATATGTTTAACAACAAACCATTGAAAAACAATGCAGAAGAAAGAGATCATCTCAAACATATCACATCTCTGGAAGAAAAACACCCAAATATAGAAAATACATACAATGATATTCACAGAGGCTTCCACACATACCTGTGTCTTGGTAAAACTATACATAATGTTCACAATGCTGAATGGTGACAAGTGGTAATTTCTTGCATGGTAGTTAACCTAAGAATAAACATACAAAACAAAAGTCTTCATGTCTGGGCAATAAAACTGGTTATTACAAACGACTACTTAAGAATTAACAAAGTAAACCAACAATAACGGTCATATGTCCGAGCTCCTCACCATTATGATCATTAGTAGCAGGAAACAATTATTTTCTATAATCTACAGATTGGTGACTGAAGGCCCCTTCACATTGCTAAATTGAGCAGATGACGGTCAGGAAGGAGGGAGACCGCTGTTATTACATGCAGTGATCTCCTCCACAGTATGGGGAGCAGCGATCACTAATACCATCGCTCGTCCTCATACAGAATCATCATCATTTGTGGGCTGCAGAGTGATGTTTAGATGGCATGATCTGCTGCCGGCAAACAACGATTTAGGTGACCGCACTAGCTATCTTACTCGATGCTCATTTTTCGGGTAATCGAGTCACCTTCACACAGGCAGATCATCTCTAACCAGCGTTGCTATGAGCGCTTGTTAGGGATGATCTACCTAATGCTCGGCAGTGTACAGGGGCCATCAGTAATTGATTTCAGGAGAAAGGTTACTTTGTTATTTTCTGGTGAATCTTATAGGGACTCGTCAAGCTCATCTACTGCTATAATCTGCAAGAGTCACAAAAACTTACCTGAAAACGGACACATTTTAGCACACGGCAGGGGAGAGGAGCAGCGTGGTCATTTATGAGGGCAACATTGTTGTGGAGCAATGAGTAACTGTGGCTGCAATCGTTATTTTGGGGGCTCGGGATCATCTAAAAATGGGAACATGCAACAGATTTTCGGCAAAATCTACCATCACAAGTGATGTGGTAGATCATTTAACTCAGGGACTGCAAAAAAGTAGACTATTATCTTTTTTTTTTTTTTTTCCTTTACCACCTTCCCCCAGGGCTTGTTTGAGCAGAAGAGGACACTACTGTTTCGCATAACTCCAGCTCGGGCGTTGTGGCTCAGAGAGGCTGCGTCTGAGTAATCTATCTCCGGCCGCAATGCAGCTAGAGCAATGTCAGTAGTCATTTTAAAACCAATCTCGATGTTAACTCCTCTGAAATTAAGGAAGTTGGCAAGCCATGCTTATATCAGGATTTAACTGTACAAATGCAGGAAACAATAGGAGAATTTACATTTTTTCAATTATTTAATTCCAAGAGAAGACTGTCATGGATGTTCGTACACCACATAGGTGCGATTAAAGAATCCTTGTCCTTACAATCAGACGTGCAGTTCCCCCCTCCTTCACCTGTATGGGTATAGATCAATCTAGCAAAAGGGATGCCATTAGCTCTTTATGTAATCCCCTCCCCCCATATCAGTTACGTGAGAGCATACTTATTGAGGGGATGGGATGGGGTTATTCAAAGTTTTACTATTGTTAAAAGATGCAATAAAAATATACCATGAAGATGCCATTTTCAGGAGTATTTTTCTAATTTTAATGTGACTATGAGGGGGTTAAGGGTTAAAGAGGTTATCCTATCAGACATACAGAAACCACAGAGGAGCCCCCTGCTCTGGATGGCTGTTGTACTAGAGGGGCTTGTCATATAGACATTGCCTTTAACATGTGCAACTCATAAATGACATGCATAAATGACAAACTCTGTTATATATTTTAGATCGGTGGAGGTCTAAACGCCGAGACCTCCACCAATGTAAACTTTTGATGTGTCTATGATATATAAAGAGTTTTTTGAAAAGTTAATGACCCTTTAAACTGTATTAGTGTACAAGCCATAGGGCATTATGTGCTGTTAAAAATAAATAATTGTCATAAAACTAATAATTCATTATTGCGCAGTGCTGCTTCTTCTGTCTACACTTCCGACTCCAAAGTAAACTCGATTCTAGGGTGGAACAAGACTGTTAGTCAACCTTCTTCTGATATTAGGTTCACTCGGCTCATTCCTCTTGACGATACTTGATACATTAGTATCAATGCGTAGGAGAGAGGCATGGCTTATCCCACCTTCAAAGCAGCTGAATCATTGACAAGGACAGACCAGTCTTAGCATCAAACCTTATAGATGAGAAAAAAAAAAAAATTGTACATGTAGCAGCAGTGACAAAAGAGTCACAAGTTCTGAATAACTGGCCATATAAATACCTATAAAGCCCTGAACAAATGGAAGTGAAAATTGTTTTAACTATGCAAACTTTTACTGCCCGTTTGTATTGTTTTCACGCCCTATTTAAGGGACCTTAAGGACCAGCGCCGTACTTGTACAAGAGCTGCGCCCGCCCGATCAGTGGCAGGGGTACGGCAGTCACTGATCGCCAGACCCCTGCTGTATGCGCCAACATCTGTGAAAACACAGATGCCGGAGCATTAACTCTCGCACTGCTGCGGTCAGCACTGACCACGGCACGCACGGGATCCTGCTGGGTGGCCATCAGGTCCCCACGCTGCTTTGACGGGGACTAGATGGCAGCCGATGCCTTCCTTAGGCCTCTTTCACACGGGCGTCATGTTTTTTGCCCGGATAAGAGGCGGGTGCGTTGCGGGAAAATGCGCGATTTTTCCGCGCGAGTGCAAAACATTGTCATGCGTTTTGCACTCGCGTGAGAAAAATCGCGCATGTTTGGTACCCAAACCCGAACTTCTTCACAGAAGTTCGGGCTTGGGATTGATGTTTGAAGTTCGGGCTTGGGATTGATGTTCTGAAGATTGTATTATTTTCCCTTATAACATGGTTATAAGGGAAAATAATAGCATTCTGAATACAGAATGCTTAGTATAATAGTGCTGGAGGGGTTAAAAATAATAAAAAAGTTAACTCACCTTCTCCTCTTGTTCGCGTAGATTCCGCTCTGTTCTTTAGCTGTGGACTGAATGACCTGAGGTGATGTCAGATCACATGCTCCAATCACATGGTCCATCACCATGGTGATGGAGCATGTGATCTGACATCATCAAAGGATCTTCAGCCCACAGCTAAAGAACAGACCGGCATCTACGCGAACAAGAGGAGAAGGTGAGTTAACTTTTTTATTATTTTTAACCCTTCCAGCACTATTATACTAAGCATTCTGTATTCAGAATGCTATTATTTTCCCTTATAACCATGTTATAAGGGAAAATAATACAGTGAATAGACTGTCACCTAGAACCCATGCGTGAAAATCGCACCGCATCCGCACTTGCTTGTGGATGCATGCGATTTTCACGCAACCCCATTCATTTCTATAGGGCCTGCGTTACGTGAAAAACGCACAAAGAGGAGCATGCTGCGATTTTCACGCAACGCACAAGTGATGCGTGAAAATCACCGCTCGTGTGCACAGTCCCATAGAAATGAATGGGTCAGGATTCAGTGCGGGTGCAATGCGTTCACCGCACGCATCGCACCCGCACGGAAAACTCGCCCGTGTGAAAGGGGCCTTAGGCATCATGGCTGCCTTCCGTGACAGCCTGTGAGATCCAGCCCTCTGGATCTCACAGGCAGGAAACTGTAAATGTATTACAGTGTATAATACACTTACAGTCAATGCATCACAACACAGAAGTATTGTGATGCATTGTAAAGGGGATCAGACCCCCAAAAGTTGAAGTCCCAGAGTGGGACAAAAAAAAAAGTAAAAAAAAAAAAAGAAGAAGTTTTACCAAAAAAAAATTAAAAGTTTCAACAAAAAGTCAAATTTTTTTCTTTCAAAAAGTAGACATATTAGGTATCACACCAGTATCGACCAGGTCTATAAAAATATCACATGACATGACCCTCAGGTGGATACCATCAAAAAAATTAAATAAAAAAAAAAACAAAAAACAAACACACCTTTGTCACCTTACATCACTAAAAGTGCAACACCAAGCGATTAAAAAGGCGTATGCCCCCCAAAATAGTACCACTCTAACCATCTCCACATCCCGCAAAAAATGAGCCCCTTCCTAAGACAATCGCTCAAAAAGTAAAAAACAAAACAAAACTATGGCTCTCAGACTATGGAGAAACTAAAACATGACTTTTTTTTGTTTCATAAATGCTTTTATTGTAATAAATGTAAAAAAAAAAAATATGAAAAGTAGACACATTAGGTATTGCCGCATCCGTTACAACCTGCTCTATAAAAATACCACATGACCTAACCCCTCAGGTGAACACCTTGAAAAAGCCATTTTTTGTCACCTTACATCACAAAAAGTATAATAGCAAATAAAAAAAGTCATATGCACCCCAAAATAGTGCCAATCAAGCTTTCATCTCATCCTGCAAAAATAATACCCTACCTAAGACAATCGCCTAAAAAAAAAACAAAAAAAAAAAAACTATGTCTCTCAGACTATGGAGACACTAAAACGTGATTTTTTGGTTTTAAAAATGATATTATTGTGTAAAACTTAAAAAAAAAGTATACATATTCGGTATTGCCATGTCCGTAACGATCTGTTCTAGAAAAATATCACATGATCTAACCCTTCAGATGAACACCGTAATTTTTTTTAAAATAAAACAGTGTAAAAAAAAAACATTTGCCTTACATCACAAAAAGTGTAATACCAAGCAATCAAAATGTCATACGCACCGCAAAGTCATACCAATCAAACCGCCATTTCATCCCTCAAAAAATTAGCCCCTATGACAGTCACCCAAAAAATAAAAATAAACTATGACTTTCAGAATATGGAGACACTAAAAAAAAAATTGGTATTGTCGCGTCCGTAACAACCTTCCCTATAAAAATACCACATGATATAACTTATCAGATGAACATAAATAACAAAAAAAATTAAATGGTGCCAAAACAGCAATTTTTTGTTACCTTGGCTCACAAAAAGTGTAATATAGAGCAACCAAAAATCATATGTACCCTAAAATAGTACCAACAAAACTGCCACCTTATCCTGTAGTTTCCAAAATGGATTAAAATGGAAAATCTGCCAAAAAAGTGAAATTCTGAAATGTCATCTACATTTTCCTTTAATTCTTGTAGAACACCTAAAGGGTTAATAAAGTTTGTAAAATCAGTTTTGAATACCTTGAGGGGAGTAGTTTCTAATTTGGCACAATTTATGGGTGGTTTCTATTATGTAAGCCTCACAAGACCTGGAAAAAAACCCAGATTTAATAATTAAGCCGGCGGACAAAGGGGGGGAGTGGTCGTAATGAACAAAGAAAAGTATGAGATAGAAATGGCAAGATTGGTATCGGACGTAACAACGTATAGAAAATTGAAAAGTAATCCCACTCAAGAATACAAAAAGATTCTTGATAATATCCTGAAAGAGGGCTATAAAAAGGGGATACTAGATAAAAAAAGAATATGAATATCTTACTGTTCCCTTTCCGGTAGTACCAGTGATATACCACTTGCCAAAGGTACATAAGAGCTTAATCGACCCCCCAGGAAGACCAATAATTTCGGGTCTTAATTCATTAACATGCAGGGTTACTGAATATATAGATTTCCACCTGCAGGGATATGTGTTACAGAATCCCTCGCACCTGAAAGACACTGGGGCAGTATTGCAACTGATTAAAGAACTAAGTCCCCCTACTATTAATACCTGGATGGCCACAATTGATGTGGCATCCCTATATACTGTTATCCCGAAGAATCTAGGGATGGAAGCTGTGGAAAACAGGATTAAAAAAGATGTGAAAATAGGGGAACTACAGGGAGCTTTTATCATGGAATGCCTCAGCTACTGCCTTGATCACAACTATTTCTGGTGTATTGACTCACACTATGTACAGTGCATTGGTACGGCGATGGGGGCGAAATTCGCCCCAAGCTTTGCCAACATTTTTATGGGGGCATGGGAAGAGACCACTATCCTTCCCACACTAGGAGCAGATACCCCAGGAGGGAGATTGACCTTCTGGAGGAGGTATATCGATGACTGTCTCCTAGTGTGGGAAGGAGAGAGAGAAGGTCTTGAGTCCTTCATCTGTCAACTAAATAACAACCACTGGAATTTGAAATTTGTGGGGGAAATTAGTAATAGTTCAGTTAATTTCCTTGACTTATGCATACGGATAGAAGACGGCCAATTCCTAACCAGTTCATACTTTAAGGAGACAGACGTCAACTCCTACATTGATGTGACCAGCTGCCATTACGGGCCTTGGCTCAAGAATATCCCAAAGGGACAGTTCAAGAGGATGGCCCGTAATTGCACAAAAACGGAAGAATATAGAATACAGAGTAATATATTAAAGAACAGATTTATTGAAAGGGGTTACGATGAGGCGGATCTGGACGTATGCATAAACACTGTGGAAAAAGGAAGAAAGTGATAGTACAAGAAAAATAGTGAAGAAAAAAGAGAATAGGGACTATAAGTTTTCATTTGTGACAAAGTATTGTTCCATGTCCGATAATATTAAGAAAATGGTAAAAAAGAACTGGGGGACACTGAAGAACGATCCGGTTTTAGGAAAGATCATACCCGAAAATCCTTCCTTTATTTTCAAAAAAGCGGCCAATATTAAAACCAAGCTTGTACACAGTGCTATTCCACCAGCAAATATCAAAATAAATAGAGAGGGAGGAAGGTTTACTTGGTGCGGTTTTTGCGCAGGGTGCAGAAACCGGAACACAAAGGAACACAAGAAAAACAGTAATAGCATAACATCTAGCAAGAATGGAATGGAATTCCGCATAAGAGGGAACTGTTCATGCGAAAACGAGAATGTCATATACGTACTGGAGTGCCCATGTGGACTCCAGTACGTGGGTAGAACAATAAGGAAGTTAAAAGTTCGAATACAGGAACATATACGAAATATTAAAAAAGGTCTCATCACCCATAGTGTATCAGCCCATTTCAAACTTGCGCACGGGAAAAATCTGCGGGGTTTGAAATTTGCTGGAGTTGAGACTGTTAGACCACATTGGCGAGGAGGGGATTCACTGGCACAAATAAACAAAAAAGAGGTCGAGTGGATCTACCAGCTAGGGACCCTACAGCCAGGTGGGTTAAATATTGAATTTGATCTGAAACCGTGTCTATTGTAACCTTTACCCGGTTGCGCTATTTGATTCTTCTCCATCTCGCCTCTTGAGGACCTTCGAGTGACGTCAAGGAGTTGGACTGCCCTGATAGGGCGGCGTCATGATGTGACGTGGCTGGAGGTAATGAGGGAGGCGGGATTGGGCAGACTCGAATGACGCTCTAGGAGAAGGTGGGGTGAAATGATGGGATTATGGATATTGATAGACGAAAAAGACATTAGGAGATGACGAACAAGGTTATGAGATGTGAGAATAATGTGTAACAACTTTTGGAAAATGTGCGTTGTCTAAAAAAATGTAGCTACTAGTAGGAACTGTTGTATTAGATAAATGTGGTCATGGATTATGATTATGCTGACTATAATGATATTGTGACATAAGAGAAGAGTGGTCATGATTTATGATCAGGTTGATGATAATTATGATGAAAATAATGCTGTTTTAAAAATATATAATGTGAAAGTTTGCTGTGTAATTCCCGGATACGATCCGGTTAAACATTGAATGTAACGAGGCAGCTGGGCTATTTAAAGAGCCCGATTGCGCATATGCGCAGTTCGCCCCTGAAGAAGCGAGGCAGCGAAACCCAGGTCGGGCAGGAACGAGACGATCTTAAGTGATATTACCATATGCTTTTTGTTGAACAACTCTTGTGAGTAGATTAAAACCTTTTAAAACCATCTGACAAAGGGTACTTCACTATTTTGCCTATCCTTTTGAACCTCATAGAGGCTATTGTGTGTGGAAGACCGGACCCTGCTGGGGTGATAAAGAAAAGGCTTGTGGAGCCCAATGCCATCCATCAGTGACCGGGGAATCTAGTCTATAGCAGCGCGGTTCCAAATTTTCTATTATCTGCATTGAGTGTGAACACCTACCACACTACTCCGGAGCCTGCAGCAGCGCAAGTATTTGCCCTTATTGGGACACAGGACTGACTTTTATTGTAAAGCCTCACAAAGTGACTTCAGATCTGAACTGGTTCTTAAAAAGAGGGTTTTGGAAATTTTCTGAAAAATTTCAAGATTTGCTTTTAAACTTCTAAGCCTTTTAACGTCCCCAAAAAAGAAAATGTAATTTACAAAATGATCCAAACATAAAGTAGACATATGGAAAATGTAAAGTAAAGTAATAACTATTTTAGGAGGTATCTGTTTTAAGAGCAGAGAAATATAATTTTTCCAAATTTTTTGTATAAATAAAAATGAAATATTTTAACTCAATTTTACCACTGTCATGACATATAATACGTGACGAGAAAACAATCTCAGAATGGCCTGGATAAGTAAAAGCGTTTTAAAGTCATCACCAGATAAAGTGGCAAGTGTCAGATTTGCAAAAAATGGCCGGGTCCTTAAGGTAAAAAAATGGCAGGGTCCTGAAGGGGTTAAGAGTGTCTAGGACAAGAAATATTGACCTGGTGCCTGCAGGAACATGCATGGGAGATACGCTGAAAAAAAATCAACCAGACATATAACCCTGTTGCTGGAATTCTTGTGCCTCATTTTTGGCAGTTGAACACTAAGTGATACATGATAGGAAACCATTTCAGCTTCACATTCACATAGGTTAACAATACTTTCTATTAAATGTTTAACCACACTTTAAAAAAATACATAAATAAAATTTTTTTATAATAATAATAATAATATAATAATATAATAACCGCTCCACCCGCAATGTACTTGAATGGTAACAGCAGAAAATGAGTTTTCAGCACCAGACAGAGGAAATAAAATATAAAATCTTGGGTTTATTGGATATGCATTAAAACAGCATAGACACCCACTAAGGCCCCTTTCAGACAAGCGAGTGTCTTGGTGCAGACTTGCAGTGAGGCACCCGGCCTGAACTTCCAGCACTGCCGGGGTCACAAAGCATTATATTGATTTATGATGTCATGTAACCCTTACAGTTCTGGAATGTATTGGATAACAGTGACAGCATTATGTCAAGGTTATCCAATTTATATCTAATGAATGTTCGATCTAATAAATGTTCGATCTAATATCTAACTTTCTAGAACTGTAAGGGTTACATAGCATCCTAAATCAATATAATGCTATGTGACCCCGTCAGTGCTCGGAGGTCAGGCCGGGTGCTGTGCTCCGAGTCCGGAGTGTCACTCGCTCGTCTGCAAGGGGCCTAATAGGTTTCAAGTCCGCTCAGGGACTTAGTCTCGTTGCTGATAACTGGACTGTGTAAAAGGAGCTGGCGATCACTCAATAAACAAGCAAATGTTCCTAAATCAGGTCATCGTGTCTTTAGGCCGGAAACTAAAATACTTGTGCAGCAGATTGCACTTTGTAATTAGGGATCTGCTGCACAGAAATAATGGACTGTATGGGGACAAGTGATCGTTGCAGCAATCGCTTATTTCCATACGGCGGAGATGATTGCTACATGAAAATGCAGCTCTTACCTCCAGGACGATCAGGCAATTATCAGGAATGTTTGGTTAGTTCCTGATAATTGCCTGTAAATTAATCTGTGTAAAAGGACCACTAATCACTGCAAATGCTTCAATCATGGAGATATGCATACATACTGAAATGGAAGGGGCTGCATTAATCCCTCTCCATTCAGGGATTCACACACTAAGTGAACATAAGAAAAAGGATGGCAAAATAAATGACATTGATCTCTACGTAACTTCGGCGGATCCTCCGCCTCTTCTAAACGTAAGACAGTTATCTTAGGGCTCATGCACACGACCCTATGAATTTTGCAGTCCACCAAAATATGGATGATGTCTGTGAGCATTCCGTATTTTGCGGAACGGGAACAGCTGGCCCCATAATAAGGACAATAATAGGACATGTTCTATATATCCAGAACGGACTGTACAAACATACGGAGTAACTTCAGTTTTTCTTGCAGACCCATTGAAATGAATGGTTCCACATATGGTCCTATAAAAAAAAAAAAACGTAACGGACAAGGAAAAATAAAAAAAAAATACGTTTGTCTGCATGAGGCCTTACATTTAGATCCTTTTCTACGCAACAGATGCACTGAACAAAGCCTCCAACGCAGCTGTGGCCATATTTAGAACAGTCTTTGTTTTAACCATGGGTGTATTCATCCCAGTATACAAGATGGGGGGCAAAAAATATTACATAGGGATGCATTTTGGCAACACATTTGAAAGAATTTTGGAACTTTGTGTCCATGTGCATTTGATAATACGAGCGCTGCCTTCTCTGCTCTGTTTACCTGCTCGCTGCAGCAACTGCAGTGGCGAGAAGGTGTAATTACAAGTATGGCGTCAGCTACTTCCTATACACTTGAATGGGGATGCCATACTTATAACTGCAGCAGAGAGCAGGTAAATAAAGCAGAGAAGCGTTGCCTTCTCCTCAAACAACTGATCGGTGGGGGGCTGATATTGATCACCTATCCTGAAGATAGGCGATCAATAGTAAAATACAGGACAACCACTTTAAGGGGATTCAGGAGAACGGGCAAACCCTGTACCCAGTGGAAGACACCCAAAATGAACGGAGCAGCTGGTCAGGCATGTGTGCAACCGCTCTATTCATTTCTATGGGAGTTCCAAAATTACAGATAGAAATTCTGATAGAAATGAAAGGTAAGGGGCCTTTTAAAACGCTCTGCATATGTTTTTCCTACTAAATCATATGCAAAATTGAATAGTGCCACTAGAAAGTTAAAATAAGGGATCTCAAACTGCGGACCTCCAACTACAACTCCCGGCATGCCCGGACAGCCTACAGGTATCAGCCTACAGCAGGGCATTGTGGGAGTTCTAGTTTTGCAACAGCTGGAGGGCCGCAGTTTGAGATGCCTGGTTTAAATTGTCCCACAAAAAACAACCCTCATACGGCTATGTGAATAAAAAAATAAAAAATGATGTCTCTCAGACGGCTGAGAGTAAAAAACAAAAAATGCTAAATCCTCCAAGGTAGAAGGGGTTAAAGTAACATTTAATAGCGGCACAACCCCCTTTAGCAGGTGAATATTTTTAGGAGAGGAATGGAGAACAAGAAGGTGCAGTTATACAGAAAACCGCTCTGATTTTCAATGCATTAAATTATCTGGGCCAATAGACCCGCACAGGGTTGCCAACCAAAATTTCCCTTTTTTTCTGGACAATTTATCACAAAAACACGACAGCCAATATTTTTTTCGGACATATTGGAAAATCATAATGAATGATAAACATTAGAATTAAAGGGGTTATCCGAAACTAATAATTGCTCCTCCATATACCGGGCCCCTCACACTGAATCTACTTACCTGGATCCCCGCACCGCCGCAGCTTCTTCCCGTGCGCGGATGAAAACATCCAGTGTTTGGGAGGGGGGAATCAGGGTGGGAGCAGCCAATGGCAGGCGGTGGCAAGGAGGAGCCTCCCTAGTAGGGATGAGCGAATCAACTTCGGAACCGAACCAGAGTTCGGGAAATGGTTTTTTACAGTACAAATTAAGTTATAAAGTTATTACACGAAGTCTCGCGAGACTACGCAAAGCAATAACTTCGGCTCATCGGAGCCAATACATACTGATCTGTACAGTATTGGAACAAGGTTTTATGCGAATCAGCTTCGGATGTTTCATCCTAAGTCGATTCGCTCGTCCCTACTCCCTAGAGTCACCCACGATGCTAGGGGTGCTCGTCCCCGTCACCGCCTGCCATTGGCTGCTCCCACCGACACCGGATGTTTTCATCCGCACACGGTGAGGAGGTGCGGCAAGCCAGGTAAGTAGATTGAATGTGAGGGGCCCGGCATACGGGGGAGCAATTGTTAGTCTCAGATAACCCCTTTAATACAGGTCTATAGCTCAATATACTGATAAGAACTCATTACCATCATTTACTGTGACCTGTAAAATGATGATAATTACCACCAAAATAATCTAGGCAAGAACCTCCAGCCTCAAAAAAAATTTAAATAAATCATGGACACAGGAAAGAAAGTTGCCTATTTTTATGGACTGTGCAGAAATGGCAACCCAGGACCCACATCCAAGACATGAACTACACTGTCAGGTTCAACATAGCACACAACAACTGACTACCAATTACACAGATGCTTTTCTGCCGTATTTTAGAAATCACATTTATTTCAGGATATTAGATATATTTGTATAATTTAAATGACTTTAAAATGTAAATTAAACAATTAAGTTAATATAAAATAAAAAAAAATATGTACCTGGCATTGTCGGCGCAGGACAATACAGGGGTGAGCCAATACATTTTCTGTAAAGAGACTTAAAGAAAGAAAAATTGTATTATTTTCTATGCAAACAAAGCTATCAGCCAGAAGAAATTGAGAAAAAAAATGCTTTAAGCAAAAAATAAAAATTAACCAATAATTCCATCCTTAAAAAGGGACAGGGAGGTGGAGGACGTTAAGGTGTTAAAAGGGTTGTCCCACTAATAAACATTGAAGGGGTTGTCCGTAGCCCCCAATCCGCTGTTCAGCATTAGCACCAGCACCAGACAGCTCCATCTACTTTGTAGTGGATGGAGCTCCTCACTCCAGCCACTGACTTCAATGGGAGCAGAGCTGCAGTGAAACTCAGTCCACAAAAAAGGAGACGGAGCCGTCTGCTTCCACTGCTGGAACTATTGTCTATCCTGAGGATAAGCCAGGGTTTCTCAACTCCGGTCCTCGGGACCCACCTACCAGTCTGGATTTGAGACTATCCCACAGAATGAATACCTGTGGTAAGTCCTGATGCATTGACACTAATTATATCACCTGCTCAATACTAAGGAAATCCTGAAAACATGACTGGTAGGTGGGTCCCGAGGACCGGAGTTGAGAAACCCTGGGATAAGCCAACACCTGACAAAAGATAGACAACCTCCTCAAATTTCTCTGTTAGATCATACAGAAATAGCACATTTGCAATTTAAATAATGTTAAAAAAATGTTCCTCTCTCTCTCTCTCTACATTGCGGGTTTTTAGTGTGTGAATTCTTAACGGCAGGTGGCACAATAGCAGGAATCACTCCACTGCCTGTGTGAAAGAGGATCCAGGAGGTGGCACTTCGCTACTGAGCATGTGTGACCACTAGCTCTGACACATTAGACTGAGGGGGAATCAATAGAACACCAGGGGGCACCATATCAAGTGCATAACAGCAATATCTTAACACATTACTTATTTTTTTATTTCAATTGAAAAACTATGTTTTAGGTGATCTAACATAGAAATGTAATAGTGAATCATGGGATAACCCCTTTAAGACCTAATGCACACAAACATATTTTTGGTGTCATCTGTATGCAGTCTGCAAATGATAAAACCTGTCCTATTATGGGCCTTTCTGCAGACAAGAATAGGCATTTTTTTTTAATTTTATTTTTATTTTCACAGTGGGTCATGTGAAAATTGTGGGATGCACACAGACCGAACCCGTATTTTGTGGATCTGCGATTTTTGGACCGCAGAAAGGATACGGTTATAAGGCCTAAGGGTGGATTTACATTTTTCAGCCAAAGATTTGGCTGCTAAAAACTGCATGTTTTACATGTACAGCATATTCAGTCCACCCTAATTCGTGGTGTAATAATGCGCCATGTGTGAATTCACCCTATGGCTACCAGCACTTGTTGTGGATTATGTGCAGTAAAAGCGCAGCATAATACAGCAACAGCAAAGGGATTGAGAAATGCCAAATCTCACGTACACATGTATTTTGTATGCGCGTATTTAAACATTTGCAGCAAGTCAATTGTTTGTACGATTCCACACCTTACGTATAGTGGTTCCCCCCCCCCCCCCCACAAACTTCAACGGGGGTTGTTAAATAGAAAATCCACTCCAAAAACCATGATAAATAGTTAAGCTGGACTCAGACTGAGAGAAGGAATGTGCAGCATATGAAAAGGGACCAACGGGCAGACAGAACAGATGCCTATGGGATATAGATGACTTTTTTCACCATTTGCATTGCAATTTTGTACAGCACGGGAACAAAGAAAAGTGTCTTCATTCAGACGACTGTTCAGACTTTTTCTTCAGTACGCACACTGACCCATACAGGTCAATGAGACAATGCACACATACCATTTTTGCCTTGAACAGTGTGCCCGATCTGAAAATTTCACTGCAGGTCCTATTCTTGTCTGTTTTTGATGGGATCGAGAAAAAAACGGCCCACATACAGAAGCTTTTTTTCAAGGATTCGTCTTTTGCGGACCAAAAAAATAGTCCATGACCTTGCGCATGAGGTGCGAGTTATTTATTGTTTTACACTGGGTGCATATATACTTTCCTATTTAAAGCCTCCCTGAATTATCAAAAAAAGTTTGCATGATCCCAGAGCTTCATTGTAGAATCATAAAGACCAGGTCTTTTTTGGGCTTCCCTATTGCCTCCCTCAGCCATAATATTCCCAGTTTCACTTGCACAGCTAGATGCATTTCTCTCGCAAGCAGGGGATCTCCCTTCTCCCAGTGCTGTATGCAGTGACCTCACTTCCCACTATCTTTGTTTTCTTCTAGGCAGCTCAGAAAGCTGCTAAAGAGGGAGAGAACAGACGCACAGGAGCTTCTCTGCTCTTGAGAATCTGATTAGAGTCAGTGCCTTTATCAGGCACAGGAGCTCAGTGAGCTCTGACCCCCTCCCCGCCATTTCCTGTGAACCATCTTCTGAGTCTCCCTTACTAGGGACAAATCTAGCTTAACAACAGGCAGTGGACTGCAAGTTAGGTGAAAGTGAGACCCCTAGTGGCAAAGACTTCACAGCTTTTTTTTTTCAGGTGGATGCAGGCAGATTTTTTAAATGAAGTGATTTAGAAGTTTGCCAATTACACCATTCTCTATTAAATTAAATTGTGTGAAAGTACAGTTACATTAAACGTTCACAAGAACACTACAGGGAGTGCAGAATTATTAGGCAAATGAGTATTTTGACCACATCATCCTCTTTATGCATGTTGTCTTACTCCAAGCTGTATAGGCTCGAAAGCCTACTACCAATTAAGCATATTAGGTGATGTGCATCTCTGTAATGAGAAGGGGTGTGGTCTAATGACATCAACACCCTATATCAGGTGTGCATAATTATTAGGCAACTTCCTTTCCTTTGGCAAAATGGGTCAAAAGAAGGACTTGACAGGCTCAGAAAAGTCAAAAATAGTGAGATATCTTGCAGAGGGATGCAGCACTCTTAAAATTGCAAAGCTTCTGTGGCGTGATCATCGAACAATCAAGCGTTTCATTCAAAATAGTCAACAGGGTCGCAAGAAGCATGTGGAAAAACCAAGGCGCAAAATAACTGCCCATGAACTGAGAAAAGTCAAGCGTGCAGCTGCCAAGATGCCACTTGCCACCAGTTTGGCCATATTTCAGAGCTGCAACATCACTGGAGTGCCCAAAAGCACAAGTGTTGCAATACTCAGAGACATGGCCAAGGTAAGAAAGGCTGAAAGACGACCACCACTGAACAAGACACACAAGCTGAAACGTCAAGACTGGGCCAAGAAATATCTCAAGACTGATTTTTCTAAGGTTTTATGGACTGATGAAATGAGAGTGAGTCTTGATGGGCCAGATGGATGGGCCCGTGGCTGGATTGGTAAAGGGCAGAGAGCTCCAGTCCGACTCAGATGCCAGCAAGGTGGAGGTGGAGTACTGGTTTGGGCTGGTATCATCAAAGATGAGCTTGTGGGGCCCTTTTGGGTTGAGGATGGAGTCAAGCTCAACTCCCAGTCCTACTGCCAGTTTCTGGAAGACACCTTCTTCAAGCAGTGGTACAGGAAGAAGTCTGCATCCTTCAAGAAAAACATGATTTTCATGCAGGACAATGCTCCATCACACGCGTCCAAGTACTCCACAGCGTGGCTGGCAAGAAAGGGTATAAAAGAAGAAAATCTAATGACATGGCCTCCTTGTTCACCTGATCTGAACCCCATTGAGAACCTGTGGTCCATCATCAAATGTGAGATTTACAAGGAGGGAAGCCAGTACACCTCTCTGAACAGTGTCTGGGAGGCTGTGGTTGCTGCTGCACGCAATGTTGATGGTGAACAGATCAAAACACTGACAGAATCCATGGATGGCAGGCTTTTGAGTGTCCTTGCAAAGAAAGGTGGCTATATTGGTCACTGATTTGTTTTTGTTTTGTTTTTGAATGTCAGAAATGTATATTTGTGAATGTTGAGATGTTATATTGGTTTCACTGGTAAAAATAAATAATTGAAATGGGTATATATTTGTTTTTTGTTAAGTTGCCTAATAATTATGCACAGTAATAGTCACCTGCACACACAGATATCCCCCTAAAATAGCTAAAACTAAAAACAAACTAAAAACTACTTCCAAAAATATTCAGCTTTGATATTAATGAGTTTTTTGGGTTCATTGAGAACATGGTTGTTGTTCAATAATAAAATTAATCCTCAAAAATACAACTTGCCTAATAATTCTGCACTCCCTGTATAGAAGTGGAATGTACTATTTGATCATGTGGTGTTATAGATGCAACAAGATAATGAGGTTAACACAATGAGGGCTTTCATGTAGTAATTGAATGTAAATTATATATATATATATATATATATATATATATATATATATATATATATATATATATATATATATATATATATATATATCTCAATGAAAAACAGAGCAGCACTCCAGTAAGGTGAAAAAAGGAAAGCTGTTTATTCACCCAGTGGTGACGCGACGATTCGGCTCCAACATGAAGCCTTTCTCAACCGCTTGAGAAAGGCTTCATGTTGGAGCCGAATCGTCGCGTCACCACTGGGTGAATAAACAGCTTTCCTTTTTTCACCTTACTGGAGTGCTGCTCTGTTTTTCATTGATATTATCCTGGGACGCTATTCCCACTGGAGCTTGCACCCAATCTCCAATATATTCTAAGGTTGGTGCTGCCATTTATTATATATATATATATATATATCTCATATCACAATGAACTGCACCAAATGACACACTCTTTTCCATCAGAATCTACTAATAAATATACAGTACATCTACGGTATCTCGTTACGTTTTGAGTTCATTAAAACTAATGCACATTCCAAAAATGTTAACTGTCATAATGGGTCCCAACCTTGCCAATCCAATGCCAAATCCAGCAAACCGATTGAGCTGTTCTGAAAGAAAGAAAACAAGCACATGAGAAATACACAGAACTAGAGCATTGTTAAGGGGTCTCGTCTCTGGGATTTAGGCACCAGGACCCCTACTGATGCCCAGGAGGAATGGCTTCCTGGGTACTGAGGTTAAACAGATGAGGTTGCTCGAGTGGAAATGGCTCCATTAACATCAGTGGCAGCTAGGATAGAGCCAGACAGTGCTCCTGGCCGCGTCTACCAGAGGCATTCATTTGCAGTATAAATCTGAATTTCTGACATTTAGACAGTCACAAATGTGTCAAATTTATTCAACGTTGGGCGCCTTTTAATAAATTTGGTGCAACTGTCTTTTTTTCTAAAATTGCACTAATAAAATGTGGGTCTTGTGTAGGATCGACCGATTATCTGATTTACCGATATTATCGGCCGACATTCAGGATTTTTAAAGTTATCGGTATCGGCATCTAACCTTGCCGATAATGCGTCCAGCGCTGCTCGAATATGAGAAAACATGGCGCTTGGCGTGCGCCGCCATGTTCAGTTGCCAGAGTCATTGGAGAAGGAAGGAATCCCTCCCTCCTATGACGCGGCCGCCACAGAGCCCAATAAAATGACCGGACTCTGACCCTGCCCGCACCACTGCCACCAATAAAGGTCTGGCAAATATTAAAGCAGGAGGGACAGGGGAGGGTTTACCGCTGCACCGTCTCAGCTAGTGTGCTCGGAGAACGTGAAGGAAGAAAAATGTGATTATTTGCTATGCCAGTACCATGGCAGCTAGGACGCTACTGAAGCCCTGGCTGCCATGGTAAGCTCCCTGCTGCTGTGTGTACTATGCACAGGGCAGCAGGGAGAGTGTAAAGTCCTATTTACCCTAATAGAGCTCTATTAGGGTAAATAGGGAATATCGGTATAAGTTAGCGGCTATCGGCCTGAAAGTTCACGGGTTATCAGTATCCGCTCTAAAAAAAATCTATATCGGTCGATCACTAGCCCTGTGTAGTCTCCATCTGGATCTTGAAGGAAAACACACGGTCCAGAGTAATTTTTGATAGTTTTACATTAGGGAATTACTAGGCTGTCTCTCCATTACTTTCTTTCAGTCATCTGTTGAGATACAAGTAGGCCACAGATCACTGGGAGGCCTATGCTTCAAGGCCTATTCTACTAGTGCCGATCCTTAGAGGGGATTTACCAACACTGATGGCATCACATAGGCCATCAATATTTGATCAGGGGGTTATGCCACAATTCTAGCTCAGTGTGTCTGGTGTGACTTTACCAATAAGACATGAATAGCAATATCCAACTGATCCGTCACACCTGTAAACCCCTTCATTGGTCTATAAAATGACTAATCTCGTTCAATGATTCAATATGTGCAGAACATACCATTCATCAAGCAATCTGTAGTCAGGGATTTCCTGAAGTACTTACCTGGAATGTTATGGCCCAGATCCAATACATCCATAATGTGTGTGTGTTTGGGGTGAGTAAGATACCAGCCCTATGACCACTCAAGAGTAAAAGTATGGACAAGAAAAACATTCCTTAGAGCTAATTCACACTTCAGTGATTTCAATCAGTGATTGTGTGCCAACATCAGGAAAGGAGCCTACACAGAGATACGGTATAATAGAAAGATTTTCTCCTGTCCTATGTTTTTGACCTGCACCTGGCTCACAATCACTGATGGAAATCACTGACCAAAATATGGAAGCGTGAAATGGGCCTTAGGCTGACCAAGATCCCTTTCAGACAAGAGAAAGCAAACTCGTCCGGATGAGTTTTTGAAAGGACTGCGTATGGATGAAGTCCATGTGCTGTCCATTTTTCTTACAGGCCCATCCATTTGAATGAATGAATCTTGTGGGAAGATTGTACAAGACAGAACATGCTGAGATGGTCCAGGTTTGAAAATGGTCAGTGTCTGAGTTTAGAAGAGTGAGCACCAGGACAAAAACACTGCCCATCTGAAAGGGGTCTAAGGCTCCTTAGGCAGACAATAGGTTTGGTAAATACATTCTCCAGAAAGGACCTCACTTATCAAAAGTAGGAATGAATCCTAGTACAAGGAGACAATGGGACACACTTACTAATGGTGTTGCTGTATGCACTAAGAATATGAATCACAGTCTTAACATTAGACAAATTTACTATTCTGACACATGGACCTTTATAAATTTGGAGTATCGTAAATAAGGCGCCAGATTTACGCTAGAATGTGTGCCCAAAAAATTGTCCATGCACCAGAACTTTGTCTGTGCACCTTAAAACTAGAGTAGACTCTAACTTTAGATCACCTATACATTGGTGCAGTTTCACTCTAGAAACCATGGTGCATTTTTGGTGTAGTTACTCTAATGATCTCTTAGAAGGTTTGCACAGTAAATAACACTGAAGAGGACAGTATACAGCTACAGATGGATCTGGATAGATTGGAGGCTTGGGCAGAGAAGTGGCAGATAAGGTTTAACACTGACCAATGTAATGTTATGCACATGGGAAGGAAGTTACATGGAAGTCTATGGGAAATCTAAATGCACATATGACTATGAGCCCTTGGAACTCTCTATAGGAGTCAGAGCAGGAAGGTGGACAGGAGGACCATATTCTACAGCATTTGCATGAAATAGCAGCTGCAGAGAACAAAAGATCGTATTCCCCTGAATAGCACATGCAGACTCTAAGGCCTCTTTCACACGAGCGTGTCCGGATGCGTCCCGATGCATTGCGGCAAAGCCGTGTGAGTAGGTACGCAATTGCAGTCAATTGCATTACGTTTTTCAGTTTTTATCGGGCGGGTGCAATGTGTTTTGCACGCGCGTGATAAAAAAACCGACTGTTGTACAGAGACCCGAACTTCTTCACAGAAGTCCATGTTTGGGTTCAAGGTTGTGTAGATTGTATTACAGAATGCATAGTACAATAGCGCTGGAGGGGTTAAAAAAAATAAAATATATATTTTAACTCACCTTAATCCACTTGTTCGCGCAGCCGACATCTCTTCTGTCTTCTTTCTTCAGGACCTGGGTAAAGGACCTTTGATGACGTCACTACGCTCCATTGTGATGGATCATGTGATGAACGCAGTGACTTCACCACAGGTCCTTTACCCAGGCCCTGAAGAAAGAAGACAGAAGAGATGCCGGCTGCGCGAACAAGTGGATTAAGGCGAGTTAAAATATATAATTATTTTTTTTTTACCCCTCCAGCCCTATTTTACTATGCATTCTGTATTCAGAATGCTTTTATTTTCCCTTATAACCATGTTATAAGGGAAAATAATAATAATGATCAGGTCCCCATCCCGATCGTCACCTAGCAACCGTGCGTGAAAAATCGCACAGCATCCGCCCTTGCTTGCGATTTTCACGCAACCCCATTCATTTCTATGGGGCCTGCGTTACGTCAAAAACGCACAAAGAGGAGCATGCTGCGATTTTCACACAACGCACAAGTGATATGTGAAAAATCACCGCTCATGTGCACAGCCCCATAGAAATGTATGGGTCCAGATTCAGTGCGGGTGCAATGCGTTCAACCCGCGCGGAAAACTTGCCCGTGTGAAAGGGGCCCAAGTCAAAATGGTGTAAAAAATAAATAAATAACAAAGCACTCAAAATATCCCACATACAAAGCAAATAAAATGCACACAAAGGATCACTACAGCCAAATAACCTTCTGATGTGTCATCTAAGGCTCCTTTCACACCTGCGTTCAGGTGTCCGCTCGTGAGCTCAGTTTGAAGGGGCTCACAAGCGGCCCTGAACGCAGCCGTCTGGCCCTAATGCATTCTCAGTGGAGGCGGATCCACTGAGAATGCATCCGCCTGCCAGCGCTCAGCCTCCGCTCCGCTCAGTGAGCGGACACCTGAACGCTGCAAGCAGCGTTCGGGTGTCCGCTTGGCCGTGCGGATCCGTCCAGACTTATAATGGAAGTCAAAGGGGACGGATCCGCTTGAAGATGACACCATATGGCTCAATCTTCAAGCGGATCCGTCCCCCATTGACTTTCAATGTAAAGTCTGAACGGATCCGCTCAGGCTACTTTCACACTTAGACATTTTTCTAAGTTATAATGCAGACGGATCCGTTCTGAACGGATGCAAACGTCTGCATTATAGGAGTGGGTCCGTCTGATGAAACATCAGACGGACCCGCTCCGAACGCTAGTGTGAAAGTAGCCTAAGCTTCTGAGAAGACATTATTGGTAAAGTTTATCGCCTTAGACTGAGTCAAGAATCCAAGCACACTTTTATTGCCTCTTTGCTTAGAAAATTACATCATCATTTATCATTTTAGTTGTGCTAAAAGGGATGTCCCATGACAACAACTTATTCCTGAGGATCTTCGATAGGGGATAAGTTGTCCTAGTAAGATAACCCAAACAAGGGATTAATGCATACAACACCCACTGTCATGTTTGGTGTCTTTTTATGATGCACATAGAGAGGTCCTGCTCCAAGTGCGCCATTGGCTAGCTCTGAATGCGAGTGTTGGTCAGCATTATGGGTATAATAGTCATACCATGAGTCAGCTAGCCATGACATTTCCATAGAAAACTATTGATTAAAACAACAGATCTTGAATGATCCACCAAATGATAACCTAAAGAAACCTGCCTGATAGCAATGCCAGTAAGGCCTCATGCACACAGCCGTTCCGTGCATTGGGAACCGCATTGCGGTCCCCAATGCACAGGCAACATTCATCCAGCGGGCTGGACTCCGTGGTCTGACCGCACCGCAAAAAAAAAAAAAAAAAAATATGACATGTGCAGAACAATAGAAAGAAACACACCATGGAAGAACTCTGTAGTGCTTCCGGTGTTCCGTTCCGAGACAACATTTCGCATCTCCAGAATTGCGGACCCATTCAAGTGAATAGGTCCGCATCTGTGATGCGGAGTGCACACGGCAGGTGGCCGTGGATTGCCGACCTGCCGTTTGCGGGCCGCAATACGGCCACGGCTGCCCAACAGCCGTGTGCATGAGGTCTAAATGAGACAGTTTCTCTGGATGAGGGGAGGGGGGCAAAGACTAATGAGCCATGCTAATTTCAAGGAAAACCTTTCACTAGACATGTTCGGAGGGATCTCTTGTAGTTGTCACCCAGTATGTCCATTAGACTCCATAAAAAGAAGATTGGGAATCACTTGCACTTATGACTCTGTTCCAGAGGCAGGGGGAATGGGAGGACCACAGGCTTCTCCATACACTGAACCTTCTGACCATTTGTTTATGGAAGAGAGACATATAGTATAATAGCTTGGAGACACTTTTATTGTTCATTTGCTTCCTAAATGCAGAATTAAGCAACCTACTAAGTAGGCTTCATAAAATTTCATTTTAGACGGTGTATGAATTCCTTCACCCAGCTGCAGAATACGACAAAAGTCCACCAGTGCTCTGCACCTATTTCGGAGGACTCTCTTTGCTCTCCCCCTCCCTTCTCTCTGTGTTAGAGATAACAGCAGAGAAAAGTGAGAATTCTGCAGACAGCACACAGCAGTGTGAATGAGGCCTAAAGTGCGGACCACCGGAAGCAGTTAAAAAGACACTGGTGTAGAGGAAAACTGGCTTAGTTGCCCAAAGCCACCAATCAGATTCCACTTTTTATTTTTCAGAGCTCCTTTGCAAAATGAAAGGTGGAATCTGATAGGTTGCTAAGGGCAACTAAGACATTTTTTGCTTTAGGTACACTTGCGGCAGAGGATTCCGGCAGGCCGTTACTGCCTTCCGGATCCATCAAAACGCATGCAAACTGATGGCATTTGTCAGACGGATCAGGATCCTGATCCGTATGACAAATGCATTGAAATACTGGATCTGTCTCTCCGGTGTCATCCGGAAAAACGGATCCGGCATTTATATTTTTGGCGGTCTGAGCATGCGCAGACTGCAAAGCCAAATCCGTTTTGCCGGAACACTCGGGGCCAGATCCAGCATTAATGCATGTCAATAGAAAAAAAAAATGCCGGATCCGTCCGGCAAGTGTTTCGGAATTATGGACGGAGACAAAACCGCAGCATGCTGCGTTATTATCTCCGTCCTGAAATGGCAAAAAGACATCGTGAACGGATTGCCCTCCATTCAGAATGCATTAGGATAAAACTGATCAGTTCTTTTTCCAGAATTGAGCCCCTAGGACGGAACTCAGCGCCGGAAAATAAAAACGCTAATGTGAAAGTACTCTTACACCAGTTTGATAAGCATTTCTGATAAGGACTTAGACTGAAACTGTGCGTATTGTGCGACGTGCACGTCATACGCTGAGAGTTGTGGGTAACTGGGCAGTCACTAAAAAGTAGTGGCATGTCAGCCATGAGGACCCATGGGGGTGAAGAACAGAATTATAAGAAGTGGCTGATGAAACCCGTGTGAAATGTCTAGGTGGCAGAGTCACCTCCTAGCGATCGCCAGCCGGGTGAAAGCCGACTCTGGGCACTACACACTATGGCGGACCTATTACAGTATTGCCCGGTCCCTGGTCCAAGTCAATGACTGCTCAGTAATGTCACTGTTGTGATTGTAGTTGCGGGTGTGTGTCATCCCACAAGAGGTCTCATTCCTCGGGGGTGACACACTACTACAACTATTCCAGGGCATTGGCAACACATTAATACCACTTTCCTGCCAAGTTTTGCTTGAGGATAGATGAAAGTAAAAAATACCAATAAAACCTTTTTATTAGATCCGACTTCTAAAAGGTCAACACAGATAACTCTCGGGTGCTGAATAAGACCACAGCGGGACCTTTGACCACAGCAACAAGATGTCTTATGCTCCACACAATAAACTCCTGAACATTTGGAATCATTCCACCCAACAACATCTGGCATGAAATCCACTGAGGCAAAGTCTCTCGCCAACTGTTACGGCAACCTTAAAGGGCAACTCTCATATTGTTTTCTTTATGTAATTGGATTGGTATGACTAAGTTTACCTTAGTTCCCTTAGTCATACTTTAGAGATGCTTTGAAAATTAATTTTAGGCTGAGCAGTGCGAGTGGATTACGGATGACACATGGAGTGTAAAAACAGACACACGGATGAAACACTGATGCTTTAAGAAAAAAAACGGGTCGCGTGCAGCAGTTATGCACATCTGGCATTCCTTTGAGCCATTTCCATCAGAGATGAGCTTTTTTAGACGGAAAAAAGTCCTGCATCCAAATGTGCAGAACTGATGCACAGGATCCGTTTTTTTCTGATCTTCTGACGGACCAGAAAAACAGAAAAGTAACAGTGGTGTAAGGCTACTTTCACACTAGCGTTTTTGCGGATCCATCGTGGATCTGCAGAAACGCTTCTGTTACAATAATACAACCGCCTGCATCTGTCATGAATGGATCTGGTTGCATTATGTCTTCTATAGCCATGACGGATCCGTCTTGTACACTATTGAAAGTCAATGGGGGACGGATCCTTTCTGCCAGAGAAAACAGATCCGTCCCCATTGACTTACATTGTGTGCCAGGACGGATCCGTTTTGCTCCACTTCATCAGGCTGATGCATTCTGAGCGGATCCTTTTCCATTCAGAATGCATTAGGGCAAAACTGATCCGTTTTGGACCGCTTGCGAGAGCCCATGACGGATCCCACAAACGGAAAGCCAAAACGCCAGTGTGAAAGTAGCCTAATCTTCCCCTTGCATTGGTCTTGCCTCTGACGCATTACGTTTCATGGCCGATTAAAACCCTGCAAATGTTTGTGGAAGCGTACACACTCACACGCCGATTCACAAGAGCATTTCTGTCAATCAATTCATATACACAAGACTATAAAAATTCTGCATGAGTGGCTGAAAATCCCATACACATGCACGATAGCGTGCCCGCTGCGGAACGTACACCAGGCATGTTCACCACATCAGCCGCGTGTCATCCCAATCACAGGGACATAGCAGCGCCCCCACTACCGCACATTAGTCAATGTGTTTTCCCTACACTGGTGGGAATGTATCAATGGCTGTATGCCAGTTTTCTGGTGCATCCTTCATCCAGCGCAGATCACATTAATACGGGCATATGAAGCTTGAGTCTTAAAGGGAACCTGTCATCGCCTTTATGCTGCCCATACTAACGGCAGTATAAAGTAGGGACAGGCGAGTTGATTTCAGCCGTCTGTCATTTAAAAGTTAAAAGTAAGTGGTTGCCGAGAACCAACATCACAATCATTGCAGACTGGGCCTAGGAAGAGTCACGGCCTCCTGAGAAGAGTCCTGGTTATTCATGACTTCCTGCTCTCCTGCCCACCCGCTGATGACTAAGGCTTCTACCTAGTTTTCTCCCTTTCTCTCCAGGAGAGAACTGCCAATCATCAGCAGATAGATGAGAGAGCAGGAGATTATGGATAACCAGGACTCTTCTCAGGTAGATGTGACTCTTCTCAAGGCCTGGGCTGCAATGATTATGATGCTGGTTCTCGGCAACCACTTACTTTTAGCTCATGATTGACACATCGCTGAAATCAGCATTTCTGTCACTATTTTATGCTGCCCTCAGTGACGTCAGCATAACGTTGATGACAGGTTCCCTTTGAAGGGGTTGTCTGACTTCAACAAGTGACATTCATCATGTAGAGAAAGTTAAAACAAAGCATTTACCAATATATTGTTATTATCCATATTGCTTCCTATGCTGGCTAGCCTCCTTCTTCCATCACATTATACATGTCTTGTTTCCATGGTTACGACCATCATGTGGTCATTACTGAATGAGCCCTAATGGTATGTTCACATAGAGGTTTTGTTGCAGAGGCGACATCTGACTGCAGAAACGCATACACATGGTAAAGAAGGGACTTCCTTCAAATTTTCATTTTCTATAAGGGCTTGTTCACACGAACGTGCCGTGTTTTGCGGTCCACAAATTGCGGATCCGCAACACACAGATGCCGCCCGTGTGCCTTCCGCAATTTGCAGAACAGAATGGATGGCCCATTATAGAAATGCCTATTCTTGTCCACAAAACGGACAGGAATAGGACATGCTCTATAACTTTTGCGGGGCCATAGAATGGAGCAACTGATGCGGACAGCACATGCAGTGCTGTCTGCATCTTTTGCAGCCCCATTAAAGCGAATGGGTCCGCACCCGAGCCGCAAAAAATGCGGCTCGGATGCAGAACAAAACCACGGTCATGTGAATGATCCCTAACTGTGGTCACTTTTACGCTACACCTGGGAATATCGCAAAGGAGGGGTCTGGAGGTAGCACTCACACCCTAGTGCCTGAGGGCTTCATGATGGGTTGGGCCCTGTCACAAATTTTGCATTGGAGCTTCTGGTTGAGGTTAGGGCTACACTGTGACATGTGTCATGAGACTCTGGTGACAAGCACAGATCTACAGAGGCCGACTTTCATACAGTGGTGACAGATGCCCTTTGAATTAACTATTCTGGTTACGCTGTTCCTCTGTTATACCTCCTAGAAATGTATGAATAAATTAGGGGGGGGGGGGGGTGTACTGTCAGTGCAAGAGTGTGTAGGGACATGCAAACCTGACAAATGGGAATGGTAACACCCAGTTGTCCAGGAACAACAGAGTTCGAAAAATCATTATTTCAACTATTTCCTACAACAGACATGAGAGGTCCCCCTTAGAGGGGTTTTCCAGGATTAATCCTAGGGCATCTGTCAGCAGATTTGTACCTATGACACTGGCTGACCTGTTACATGTGCACTTGGCAGCTGAAGACATCTGTGTTGGTGCAAGGTTCATAGTCTCTAGGTGGCCTAGAGTGATGATGTTTACGGCTGCCTGGTCCTGTCAATCAAAGTGCAGGGGGCACAGTAGCTGCAGAGAGAGCGGAGCCTCTAGGAGTATTGACAACGCCCCTGTTGCTCCTAGAGGCTCATTTGCATATATTAAAATCTGTTTGCTCAGCAATGTGGGCACATGTGAACGTGGGACCGACACAGATGTCTTCAGCTGCCAAGTGCACATGTAACCGGTCAGCCAGTGTCATAGGTACAAATCTACTGACAGATGTCCTTTAACTATTAAAGGGGTGGTCCTCATACCCTTATTTTCACCCAGGCAGCCCCCCTGAGGCTAGCATCAGAGCATCTTATGCTCCGATGCTCTCCTTTGCCCTGCGCTAAATCGCGCAGGGCAAAGGCAATTTTTGGAGATAAGGCGACGTACCGGGGCTCTCCATGGGGCTGCCAGGAAGCCCAGTGACGTCACCGGCACTGATGGGCTAGGGCAGCGCTAAAGCGCGTCCATCAGAGCTGGTGACGTCACAGATAACACTGCCGGGCGGTAGATTCCGCCCGGCAGTGTGTTATTGAAAACAAAAGAGATGAGCTACTCCGATGCTAGCCTCAGGGGGGCTGCCCGGGTGAAAATAAGGGTATGTCCGGGTTCAGAAAACCCCTTTAACTGAAGGCCCCAGGCCTGCATCGCCTACAGAAATGATCATACTCACCTGCACCCCGCCTCTCCGGTCCTGCTGGCTGGGTACGATTACGGTCTCATGCGTCGCTGCAGCCAATGGTTTACTTGGGGTACTTTCACACTAGCGGTTTTCTTTTCCGGCATTGAGTTCCGTCCTAGGGGCTCAATACCGGAAAAGAACTGATCAGTTTTATCCCCACGCATTCTGAATGGAGAGCAATCCGTCCAGGATGCTTCAGGTCAGTCTTTTTTACTTTTCAGGACGGAGATAAAAGCGCAGCATGCTACGGTTTTATCTCTGTCCAAAAAACTGCTTTTTACCCTGTCCTTGCTGCCGTAAGATTTGGTTCATTTATGACAAGGGATAAGACTCCTGATAAATTAGGGGACCCTAAGGCGGTCCGAGCAGCAGGAGAGAACATGCCACCCGTTTCCAGGAATAAGTGTTAGTAGATTTGGAAAAAGGAACTCGTTTTTCCCCCTAATAAATGACCCCCAATGCGCAGGGGCACCGGTGACCATGCCCATAGGACTGGAGGATGGAGGACCAGAAGGCCAGGCATGTAGGGTACAAGGCAGGGCCCGGCCTATGGGGGGCGCTGTGCCCTCTCACATACATTCTTAGATGTTGGACACTGTGCAGACACGACGGATGATGGGCATGCGGCTCTCACCCCCGCTCTCCTCCCCCAGGCCGGGGGGCGCCTGGTTTCCATCTCCTCCATACTGTGGCGTCTTCTCTCCCCAGTGCAGGTTACGGCTCCCCGGGATGTCGGGCGGGGTGGTCACCCAGTGTTGTGACAGATCCCCGGAAGAGCTGAATGACCTTGCCGGGAAGCTGTGCTGGTAAGGCGGGGGGGCCTCGTCTCCGCGGCCCCAGGCCGATCCCCTATATCCCAGGCCATCGAAACCCTCGGGCCGACGGGGCTGCATGATCCCTCACTTCTACACAAGCAGCCCGGGTGACTGGACGGCGTGACGTCACGAAGACAAGCGCTCAGCCTCCCCAGAACTAAGCAGGAAGAAGGCGGCCCGGGTAACGATGACGTCACGCGACAGCAAGGCATGGCGGGACTTGTAGTGCGCTCCTCAGCCAATAGTCTCCGCTCGCTGGAGTAGGACTTTTGCACTTTGACAGATAGGCGTGACACACGCACACGTGGGGGTGTGTACAGAGCCCTGGCCTTGGATTGGGTGGGCTGGGAAGGGGCGGGACAGTTGCTAAACAGGAAAAAGTTCATGCGTCCTTAGATACGAGACAGAAGCGGCGCACGCGGTGAGTGGTGGAGGGCGCAATGTTAGCCCTGTGACGTCATAGGCTGTGCGGTGGTGACCTCACACGACACGGTCAGTATCTGTGTAAACTGTAAAATGCAGCAATGATGTCATCCTGGGATATGACATATAAAGTGGGATACCGAAGAAGGTCCAGCCAAGCACAGCAGTGGCGTCTCTAGCTTTCAAAATTTGGGGGGGCACACTGGGGGCCAGGATAAAAGTAGGGGGGGCAGCTATAACAACGATACATTTACACAAGTACGCTTCGAAATGCTGCAATACTTTACCCAATACCTAAAACCGCAACAGGGAAGAAAAGTCCAGCTGTCTGTGGATGACACTTTTATAGAGAGGGGGATCTGTGGATGACACTTTTATAGAGAGGGGGATCTGTGGATGACACTGCTATGGGGGGGATCTGTGGATGACACTGCTAGGGGGGGGGGATCTGTGGATGACACTGCTAGGGGGGGGGGGATCTGTGGATGCCACATACAGTGTATAGCATCTTATGCTATATGTGTCATCCACAGATCCCCCCCCATGACAGTGTCATCCCCATTTCCCCCTCCATAACAGTGTCATCCACAGATCCCCCTCCCCGCCTCTCACAGGAGTGTACATTTGACATTTCTAAACCGTAATCCATATCCTGCAGTAACTTTAACTTTAAATCAGGATTCAGCAGCCGCTCATCTCTACTAGTACCTAAACCTTACACCACTCGGCTAGCTTCGGTAACAGGGCCAGGCTACAGCCTACAGGTACTGCCTGTTAGTTGTTATCGAGCAAGCGCTGATTTCTGCAGGTCAGAGGATACGGATTACAGTTTAGAAGAAATGTACACTCCTGTGAGCGGTCCAGACCAGTGGCGGATCCAGAGCCTGGTCTCGGGAGGGGCACTTCCAGATTATTTTCTGTCCGCCGCCACAGAACAAGGGTGCTTATAGAACAGACTCCACAGTGTAGCGGTATACTGTATACTGTGGGGCACAGTGTAGAGGTATACTGTATATCGTGGGGCACAGTGTAGAGGTATACGGTATACTGTGTGGCACAGTGTAGAGGTATACTGTGTGGCACAGTGTAGAGGTATACTGTGTGGCACAGTGTAGAGGTATACTGTGTGGCACAGTGTAGAGGTATACTGTATATTGTGTGGCACAGTGCAGAGGTATACTGTATATCGTGTGGCACAGTGTAGAGGTATACTGTATATTGTGGGGCACAGTGTAGAGGTATACTGTATATTGTGGGGCACAGTGTAGCGGTATACTGTATATTGTGGGGCACAGTGTAGGCTATATGTCTATAACATAAACATATTTCACATGAACACTTACAGTTACTTGGCTTGGCCCTTGGGGATCTCGGACGCCACTTCCACACTTTGGCCGGGGGCTCGGCGGAGCTGATGTTGTGTTTTATCCTAATGAGAAAGATTTCATAATAAGGATTTGGAGAAGGGGCAGAGGGATAGCGGAGCAGGGAGAGGCTGGTGCTGCTACTAGGGGGTCATACCATGGGGGAGTAATAAAGCCCACCATAATCCCCCCCCGTAGAAATAATTCTCCTTATAATGTGACAATGCAAAAAATACCCCCTTATGCCCCCAGTTGAGCTAATGTCCCCCAAAATGTGCCAGTATAAAATACCCCTATATAGTGCCCCCAGTAAATGCCCCCATAGTGCTCCTCTCCCCCTACCTCCTAGTGCCCCCCATAATGTACCAGTATAAAATGCCCCAGTAGATGCCCTCAGTGCCAGTAATAAGCCCCCCATTACGTGCCAGTAATAAGCCCCCATTACGTGCCAGTAAAAAGCCCCCCATCATGTGCCAGTAATAAGCCCCCCCATCATGTGCCAGTAATAAGCCCCCCCATCATGTGCCAGTAATAAGCCCCCCATCATGTGCCAGTAATAAGCCCCCCCATCATGTGCCAGTAATAAGCCCCCCATTACGTGCCAGTAATAAGCCCCCCATTACGTGCCAGTAATCATGTGCCATTATTAAGTCCCCCATCATGTGCCATTATTAAGTCCCCCCCATCATGTGCCATTATTAAGTCCCCCCCCATCATGTGCCATTATTAAGTCCCCCCCATCATGTGCCATTATTAAGTCCCCCCATTATGTGCCATTATTAAGTTCCCCCCCCCGTCATGTGCCATTATTAAGTCCCCCCCATCATGTGCCATTATTAAGTCCCCCCCATCATGTGCCATTATTAAGTCCCCCCCATCATGTGCCATTATTGAGTCCCCCCATCATGTGCTATTATTAAGTCCCGCCCCCCATCATGTGCCATTATTAAGTCCCCCCATCATGTGCCATTATTAAGTCCCCCCATCATGTGCCATTATTAAGTCCCCCCCATCATGTGCCATTATTAAGTCCCCCCCATCATGTGCCATTATTAAGTCCCCCCCATCATGTGCCATTATTATGTCCCCCCCATCATGTGCCATTATTAAGTCCCCCCCCATCATGTGCCATTATTATGTCCCCCCCATCATGTGCCATTATTAAGTCCCCCCCATCATGTGCCATTATTAAGTCCCCCCCATCATGTGCCATTATTAAGTCCCCCCCATCATGTGCCATTATTAAGTCCCCCCCATCATGTGCCATTATTAAGTCCCCCCCATCATGTGCCATTATTAAGTCCCCCCCATCATGTGCCATTATTAAGTCCCCCCCATCATGTGCCATTATTAAGTCCCCCCCATCATGTGCCATTATTAAGTCCCCCCCCATCATGTGTCATTATTAAGTCCCCCCCGTCATGTGCCATTATTAAGTCCCCCCCATCATGTGCCATTATTAAGTCCCCCCCCATCATGTGTCATTATTAAGTCCCCCCCGTCATGTGCCATTATTAATTCCCCCCTGTCATGTGCCATTATTAAGTCCCGTCCCCCCTTCAGTATCACTATTGTAAAAAATAAATAAAAAAAAGAACACATACTTACCTCAGTGTCAGCGATGCGATGCAGGCCTCTTCTGGCCTGTGTCCCACGCTGTATGGCTCAGGCAGCGCGATGACGTCATCGCGCCGCCTGCGCCGGCCTCTGATAGGCTGCCGGCCTAGTGCCTGCAGCCTATCAGAGCAAGGGGAAGGGACACGCCTCTCCCTCCCCTGCACCGCCGCTGGCACAGGCAGTAGTAAGGAGATGAGCGCAATGGAAGCGCTCATCTCCCTGTGTCTGGCAGCGGCTCACTTTGGGGGGGGGGGGGCGCATTTTAGTTGGGGGGGCACATGGTGGATGTAGGGGGGGCTGTGGCCCCCTCTGGCCCCCCCCTGGCGACGCCACTGAAGCACAGCCCTGCCAGATACCTATGTCATATGTGCCACATAGCAGTCTGTGGAGAAGAGAAACAATAGGGGGCGCTCCCTAGTGTGATGCCATTATGGCTGCATGGTTGGGTCCTTGTAATGGTGAACACCGTGATGTGCAAAACCAGGGACAGCCCTAGTGTAGAGCGAAGTTCCTCAGATAGCCTGAGGAAGGCGGAAGACCGCCACTGAAACGCGTCTTGTCTGGCCTGAGGAAGGCGGCAGACCGCCACTGAAACGCGTCTTGTCTGGCCTGAGGAAGGCGACAGACCTCCACTGAAACGCGTCTTGTCTGGCCTGAGAAAGGCGGCAGACCGCCACTGAAACGCGTTTTGTCTGGCCGGAGGAAGGCGGCAGACCGCTACTGAAACGCGTCTTGTCTGGCCTGAGGAAGGCGGCAGACTGCCACTGAAACACGTCTTGTCTGGCCTGAGGAAGGAGGCAGACCGCCACTGAAACGCGTCTTGTCTGGCCGGAGGAAGGCAGCAGACCGCCACTGAAACGCGTCTTGTCTGGCCTGAGGAAGGCGACAGACCTCCACTGAAACGCGTCTTGTCTGGCCTGAGGATGGCGACAGACCTCCACTGAAACGCGTCTTGTCTGGCCTGAGGAAGGCGGCAGACCGCCACTGAAACGCATCTTGTCTGGCCTGAAGAGGGCGGCAGACCGCCACTGAAACGCGTCTTGTCTGGCCTGAAGAGGGCGGCAGACCGCCACTGAAACGCGTCTTGTCTGGCCTGAGGAAGGTGGCAGACCGCCACTGAAACGCGTCTTGTCTGGCCTGAGGAAGGAGGCAGATCGCGCACTGAAACGCGTCTTGTCTGGCCTTAAGAAGGCGGTGGGCGGACCACTGCTGTTCTTTTTATTATTGTAATAAATCACACTTTTAGAAGTTTCCAGTGCAGCGCGCTGTTCTTTCAGGCTCTCACTCTGGCCTAGCCGTGCTGTACGCTACCTGTTCCTCCTGACATACAGTGCTGTAAACAGTGATTGACCCCCACATCCACATACATGGGTGACAGGCCTCCCAAGTGTCGCTCGTCTGGGGGGGCAGTCCCTCTTTTTGACCCAAGTCTCCCTGTCCCTCTGCGCACCTCTGGTTCCTGCCTGTATATTAGACCTCAGCTTTTATATGTTTTCATTATTTGGTTCAATTTAGACCTTTAAATGTAATCAGGTGATTTTTGTGCTAATAGTAAAGAGTGTTCCAGCGCAAGAAAAAACTGTGTGTGCGCTGTAATAAAGATAACAGAACTTACATATACTCATCCTACTGATCCCGCTTCTGACAGCGCCAGGTCCCTGTGCAGCGAGCCCCCGAAGAAGCCGGTGCAGAGGACGGGAGTGGTAGTGGGCCTGATGAAGTGTTGTGTCACGGTGTACTCCCTCAGGCTGTTGCTCCCTGGGGATCGGTGCAGTGGAAATTATATGTACTTTTCCACATTTATTGTAACGCACCCATGGGCGTCATCCGTGCTCGGTTGGTGGAGGGGAATGTAAGAGCTGCTGTGTGCTTCAGAGTGGAAATTATAGTACTGAAGGAGGAGGCCAGAGTTTCATGTAACAAGTCTTTACTAAGTGCAAAGCAGAACTTGAAAATACCTACAGTAGCAGCAGGCTTTAGTGCAATTCCTCTGTGGCACCAGCTGAGGGAGTATGGTGGCAGGTTGGGTGGCTGCGGTTCTGCATTTAGATTATGCTAGCCTAGTGGTTGTTTGGTGGTGGGTGGCTTGGCTGTAGTCCCTCACCTTGCAGCAGTGTCTTTAGAGCTGTATCTTGCCAATAACTCAGCTGTCTGGAGTCTCAAGTCTTCACTTAGCTGTCATCCTGGCAGGAGAGGGATATCTAGATCCTGAACTTCGATATGGTTCTTGGGAGTGGGTGCTCTACGAGCTACTTCCCAACCCCCTCACTATCAGTATAGGACCTCTCTTGTCCCCTCTCCTCCTAGCAGGCTCTCTCTCTGTACTGTAGAGTGCCCCTTCCTCATAGGAAGTCAGACCAGCCCTCTCCTACCAAGAGGGTAAGAATAGGGTGGGTAACTCTGTTACAGCCAGGCATTACCTTCCATGCTGGATAAAATAACATGGTACATGCAAAATACATAACATTACATATACAAATGTAGCAATTCAAGAACACAATAGTAGTACCCCTCAGGTCTGGGGGTACTACACCCCACCTCCTTCTGTACCCTACATACTGCTGCTGTCGGAATGGTGCTCCCGATTAGTGATGGCCAGTTCGCAGTGTTCGCTGACGAACACACGCGATCTGCCATCTTTATTCCCAAGCCCGGCATTGCAGAGGTAAGTCCTTACCTGTGCCGCGAGCCGCTCTGAAACACATGCGGTCACTGGGAGCAGGCAGTTCCAAGAACAGCCCGATGAAGGCTGTTCTCGGAACTGCCTGCTCCCAGTGACCGCATGTGTTTCGGAGCGGCTCGCTGCGCAGGCACAGGTAAGGACTTACCTCTGCATCGCCGGGCTTGGGAATAAAGTTGGCAGATCACATGTGTTCGTCGGCGAACAGTGCGAACTGGCCATCACTACTCCCGATATGCATGGTGCACCATTCTTTCCTTTAACATACACCAAAATCTGTCTGGGCAGCAATGTGTCTATGCAAACAGATAGGGAGGCCGATGGCAGATTCCCTTGAAAGGGGTCGTCTAGCATTTTGCTGCTGATAGCCTGCACTCAGGATAGCCATCAATATCTGACCCATGGGGGTCCAACACCCCCACCAATCAGCTCTTTGCGAGTAGCTCCGGCACAGAAGGTCATCACTAGAAGTACACAGCTCCATCCACTGTGCAGCAGACGGGGCAGGTCACTGCACTGTAATTCTGCCGTTGGCGCTACTAGGGAACAGCTGATCTGCGGGGATGCTGGGTGTCGGACTCCCACTGATCAGATATTAATAGCAATCTGTATTAAAAATTAATCAGTACTAAAATACTGGAATAATCCTTCAATCTTGCCCCACAATCCCAAAACATAGTGTTATGAGGAAGTGATGCAATTCACTCTCAGTGTAAGGCCTCTTGCACACGAACGTGTGTGCCCCATGGCAAATTGCAGGCCGCAATGCACGAATACCAACCACAGGGCAACCGCAGTGGATCGCGGACCCATTCACTTTAATGAATTCGCGATCCGCCCGTTCCGCAAAAAGATACGACATGTTCTATCTTTTTGCAGAACGGAAGTACGGGACGAAACCCCACGGAAGCACTCCGTAGTGTTTCCGTAGGGTTCCGTCCTGTGCTTCCATTCTGCATCTCCGGATTTGCGGACCCATTCAAGTGAATTGGTCCGCATCCGTGATGCAGAATGCCCACGGAATGGCGCCCGTGTATAGCGGATCCCCAAATGCGGTTCGCAATATGGTCACGGAGTGCACACGTTCGTGTGAAAGAGGCCTAAATGCAGCGAAACTAAAACTGGTGTATTTTTTAAACTTTACTGTCAATCTTAAACATGCCACTAGATGGCAGCAAAACACATGTTAAAAAAAAACAATGAGATGAGGGCAGAGCCACCTCTTAGCAGCCCTGCAAAATAGAAATAAAAGCACATTTCCTTTACTTTCCAAATTTTAGGTAACATCAGTTCTTAGGCCTCTTTCAGACAGGCGTTGCGGGAAAATGTGCGGGTGCGTTGCGGGAACACACACGATTTTTACGCGCGAGTGCAAAACATTGTAATGCGTTTTGCACTCGCGTGAGAAAAATCACGCATGTTTGGTACCCAAACCCGAACTTCTTCTCAGAAGTTTGGGCTTGGGATCGGTGTTCTGTAGATTGTATTATTTTCCCTTATAACATGGTTATAAGGGAAAATAATAGCCTTCTGAATACAGAATGCTTAGTATAATAGTGCTGGAGGGGTTAAAAAAAATAAAAAGTAATTTAACTCACCTTAGTCCACTTGCTCGCGTAGCCGGCATCTCCTTCTGTCTTCATCTTAGCTCTGTGTAGCAACAGGACCTGTGGTGACGTCACTCCGGTCATCACATGATCCATCACCATGGTAAAAGATCACGTGATGGATCATGTGATGACCGGAGTGACGTCACCAAAGGTCCTTGTTGCTACACACAGCTAAGATGAAGACAGAAGGAGATGCCGGCTACGCTAGCAAGTGGACTAAGGTGAGTTAAATTATTTTTTTTAACCCCTCCAGCGCTATTTTACTATGCATTCTGTATTCAGAAGGCTATTATTTTCCCTTATAACCATGTTATAAGGGAGAATAATAATGATCAGGTCCCCATCCCGATCGTCTCCTAGCACCCGTGCGTGAAAATCGCACCGCATCCGCACTTGCTTGCGATTTTCACGCAGCCCCATTCATTTCTATGGGGCCTGCGTTACGTGAAAAACGCTGAATATAGAGCATGCTGCGATTTTCACGCAATGCACAAGTGATGCGTGAAAATCACTGCTCGTGTGCACAGCCCCATAGAAATGAATGGGTCGGGATTCAGTGCGGGTGCAATGCGTTCAACTCACGCATCGCATCCGCGGAATACTCGCCCCCGTGTGAAAGGGGCCTTAGAGCTAGCACTCCAATATATAGTTCTTGAGGAAATAGATAGAGTCCTGATCAAAAGATTAAGACCACTTGAAAAATCATATTTAGCATGGCTGGATCTTAACAAGGTTCCAAGTAGAGCTTCAACATGCAACAAGAAGAAATGGGAGTGAGACAAAACATTTTTTGAGCATTCAATTTAATGAAAACAACGAATAAACTGAAACAGGCTGTTTTTCAGCTGATCAAAAGTTTAGGACGACACCTCCAAAAAAAAAAATAAACCCGCCCAAAACAGAAATCCAACTTCCAAACATGAACTCAGTAATGAGTAGCTCCGCTGTTATTGTTTATCACTTTCAAAATTTGTTTCGGCATGCTTGATGCAAGCGTTTCCATGAGGTGAGTGGGAACATTTCTCCAAGTGGTGAAGACGGCCGCACGAAGGCCATCTACTGTCTGGAACTGTTGTCCATTTTTGTAAACTTCCCTTGCCATCCATCCCCAAAGGTTCTCAATTGGATTTAGATCAGGGGAACACGTAGGATGGGCCAAAAGAGTGATGTTATTCTCCTGGAAGAAGTCCCTTGTCCTGCGGGCATTGTGTACTGTAGCGTTGAAAAACCCAATAGTTACCACACAGACGAGGGCCCTCAGTCATGAGGAATGCTCTCTGCAACATCTGGACATAGCCAGCGGCCGTTTGACGCCCCTGCACTTCCTGAGGCTCCATTGTTCCACTGAAGGAAAAAGCACCCCAGACCATTATGGCGCCCCCTCCACTGTGGCGCGTAGAAAACATCTCAGGTGGGATCTGCTTGTCATGCCAGTAACGTTGGAAACCATCAGGGTCATCAAGGTTAAATTTTTTCTCATCAGAGAATAGAACTTTCTTCCACCTTTGAATGTCCCATGTTTGGTGCTCTCTTGCAAAGTCCAAACGAGCAGTTATGTGGCATTCAAAGAGACGAGGTCTTTGAAGACGTTTTTTGTTTTTGACGCCGTTTAGTCTCAGATGCCGTCTGATGGTTATGGGGCTGCTGTTAGCACCAGTAAGGGCCTTATTTTGGGTCGAGGATCGTCCAGTGTCTTGACGGACAGCCAATTTGATCCTCCGGCTCAGTGCTGATTACATTTTTGGGGGTCTTCCACTTGACTTTTTTGTTCCATAACCCTCAGGATCATTTAAGAAATTCCAAATTCCAAGTCTTACTGCGTCCCACCTCAGCAGTGATGGCGCGCTGTGACAGACCCTGCTTATGCAGTTCAACAACCCGACCACGTTCAAAAAGAGAGATTTCTTTTGCCTTTGCCATCACGTGTGACTACCTGACAGAAAATGACAATGAATCCACATCTTTGCACAGATTTGGCCTTTTAACCACCTCCGGACCGCCTAACGCAGATTCGCGTTCCGGAGGTGGCAGGCTGGCGCACAGTCACGCATATATGCGTCATCTCGCGAGACGCGAGATTTCCTGTGAACGCGCGCACGCAGGCGCGCGCGCTCACAGGAACGGAAGGTAAGCGAGTGGATCTCCAGCATGCCAGCGGCGATCGTTCGCTGGCAGGCTGGAGATCCGAATTTTTTAACCCCTAACAGGTATATTAGACGCTGTTTTCATAACAGCGTCTAATATACCTCCTACCTGGTCCTCTGGTGGTCCCTTTTGTTAGGATCGACCACCAGAGGACTCAGGTAGGTCAGTACAGTCGCACCAAACACCACACTACACTACACCCCCCCCCGTCACTTATTAACCCCTTATAAACCCCTGATCACCCATGATCACCCCATATAAACTCCCTGATCACCCCACTGTCATTGATCACCGCCCTGTCATTGATCACCCCCCTGTCAGGCTCCGTTCAGACGTCCGTATGATTTTTACGGATCCACGGATACATGGATCGGATCCGCAAAACGCATACGGACGTCTAAATGGAGCCTTACAGGGGGGTGATCAATGACAGGCGGGTGATCACCCATATACACTCCCTGATCACCCCCTGTCATTGATCACCCCCCTGTCATTGATCACCCCCCTGTAAGGCTCCATTCAGACATCCGAATGATTTTTACGGATCCATGGATACATGGATCGGATCCGCAAAACACATGCGGACGTCTGAATGAAGCCTTACAGGGGGGTGATCACCCATATACACTCCCTGATCACCCCCTGTCATTGATCACCCCCCTGTCATTGATCACCCCCCTGTAAGGCTCCATTCAGACGTCCGCATGATTTTTACGGATCCATGGATACATGGATCGGATCCGCAAAACACATGCGGACGTCTGAATGGAGCCTTACAGGGGGGTGATCACCCATATACACTCCCTGATCACCCCCTGTCATTGATCACCCCCCTGTCATTGATCACCCCCCTGTAAGGCTCCATTCAGACGTCCGCATGATTTTTACGGATCCATGGATACATGGATCGGATCCGCAAAACACATGCGGACGTCTGAATGGAGCCTTACAGGGGGTGATCAATGACAGGCGGGTGATCACCCATATACACTCCCTGATCACCCCCCTGTCATTGATCACCCCCCTGTAAGGCTCCATTCAGACGTCCGCATGTGTTTTGTGGATCCGATCCATGTATCCATGGATCCGTAAAAATCATGCGGATGTCTGAATGGAGCCTTACAGGGGGGGTGATCAGTGACAGGGGGGTGATCACCCTGATCACCCCCTGTCATTGATAACCCCCCTGTAAGGCTCCATTCAGACGTCCGCATGTGTTTTGTGGATCCGATCCATGTATCCATGGATCCGTAAAAAATCATGCGGATGTCTGAATGGAGCCTGACAGGGGGGTGATCACCCTGATCACCCCCTGTCATTGATAACCCCCCTGTAAGGCTCCATTCAGACGTCCGCATGTGTTTTGTGGATCCGATCCATGTATCCATGGATCCGTAAAAAATCATGCGGATGTCTGAATGGAGCCTGACAGGGGGGTGATCACCCTGATCACCCCCTGTCATTGATAACCCCCCTGTAAGGCTCCATTCAGACGTCCGCATGTGTTTTGTGGATCCGATCCATGTATCCATGGATCCGTAAAAAATCATGCGGATGTCTGAATGGAGCCTTACAGGGGGGGTGATCAGTGACAGGGGGGTGATCACCCTGATCACCCCCTGTCATTGATAACCCCCCTGTAAGGCTCCATTCAGACGTCCGCATGTGTTTTGTGGATCCGATCCATGTATCCATGGATCCGTAAAAAATCATGCGGATGTCTGAATGGAGCCTTACAGGGGGGGTGATCAGTGACAGGGGGGTGATCACCCTGATCACCCTGACCACCCCCTGTCATTGATAACCCCCCTGTAAGGCTCCATTCAGACGTCCGCATGTGTTTTGTGGATCCGATCCATGTATCCATGGATCCGTAAAAAATCATGCGGATGTCTGAATGGAGCCTTACAGGGGGGGTGATCAGTGACGGGGGGGTGATCACCCTGATCACCCCCTGTCATTGATAACCCCCCTGTAAGGCTCCATTCAGACGTCCGCATGTGTTTTGCGGATCCGATCCATGGATCCGTAAAAATTATACGGACGTCTGAATGGAGCCTTACCAGGGGGGTGATCAATGACAGGGGGGTGATCCGGGAGTCTATATGGGTGATTTCCCCCCTGTCATTGATCACCCCCCTGTCATTGATCACCCCCCTGTCATTGATCACCCCCCCTGTCATTGATCACCCAGGCTCCATTCAGACATTTTTTTTGGCACAAGTTAGCGGAATTTTTTTTTTTGTTTTTGTTTTTTCTTACTAAGTCTCATATTCTACTAACTTGTGTCAAAAAATAAAATCTCCCATGAACTCACCATACCCCTCACGGAATCCAAATGCGTAAACATTTTTAGACATTTATATTCCAGACTTCTTCTCACGCTTTAGGGCCCCTAAAAAGCCAGGGCAGTATAAATACCCCACATGTGACCCCATTTCGGAAAGAAGACACCCCAAGGTATTCGCTGAGGGGCATATTGAGTCCATGAAAGATTGAAATTTTTGTCCTAAGTTAGCGGAAAGTGAGACTTTGTGAGAAAAAAACCAAAAAAATCAATTTCCGCTAACTTATGCAAAAAATAAAAAATTTCTAGGAACTCGCCAGGCCCCTCATTGAATACCTTGGGGTGTCTTCTTTCCAAAGTGGGGTCACATGTGGGGTATTTATACTGCCCTGGCTTTTTAGGGGCCCGAAAGTGTGAGAAGAAGTCTGGGATCCAAATGTCTAAAAATGCCCTCCTAAAAGGAATTTGGGCCCCTTTGCGCATCTAGGCTGCAAAAAAGTGTCACACATCTAGTATCGCCGTACTCAGGAGAAGTTGGGGAATGTGTTTTGGGGTGTCATTTTACATATACCCATGCTGGGTGAGAAAAATATCTTGGCAAAAGACAACTTTTCCCATTTTTTTATACAAAGTTGGCATTTGACCAAGATATTTTTCTCACCCAGCATGGGTATATGTAAAATGACACCCCAAAACACATTCCCCAACTTCTCCTGAGTACGGCGATACCAGATGTGTGACACTTTTTTGCTGCCAAGGTGGGCAAAGGGGCCCACATTCCAAAGTGCACCTTTTGGATTTCACCGGTCATTTTTTACACATTTTGATTGCAAAGTTCTTCTCACACATTTGGGCCCCTAAATTGCCAGGGCATTATAACTACGCCACAAGTGACCCCATTTTGGAAAGAAGACACCCCAATGTATTCCGTGAGGGGCATGGCGAGTTCCTAGAATTTTTTATTTTTTGTCGCAAGTTAGTGGAATATGAGACTTTGTAAGAAAAAAATAAAATAAAAAAATCATCATAATTTTCCGCTAACTTGTGACAAAAAATAAAAAGTTCTATGAACTCACTATGCCCATCAGCGAATACCTTAGGGTGTCTACTTTCCGAAATGGGGTCATTTGTGGGGGTTTTCTACTGTTTGGGCATTGTAGAACCTCAGGAATCATGACAGGTGCTCAGAAAGTCAGAGCTGTTTCAAAAAGCGGAAATTCACATTTTTGTACCATAGTTTGTAAATGCTATAACTTTTACCCAAACCATTTTTTTTGCCCAAACATTTTTTTTTTATCAAAGACATTTAGAACAATAAATTTGGCGAAAAATTTATATATGGATGTCGTTTTTTTTGCAAAATTTTACAGCTGAAAGTGAAAAATGTCATTTTTTTGCAAAAAAATCGTTACATTTTGATTAATAACAAAAAAAGTAAAAATGTCAGCAGCAATAAAATACCACCAAATGAAAGCTCCATTAGTGAGAAGAAAAGGAGGTAAAATTCATTTGGGTGGTAAGTTGCATGACCGAGCGATAAACGGTGAAAGTAGTGTAGTGCCGAAGTGTAAAAAGTGCTCTGGTGATGAAGGGGGTTTCACCTAGCGGGGCTGAAGTGGTTAAAGGCATGTGGTCCTAAACTTTGGATCAGCTGAAAAACAGCCTGTTTCAGTTTAATCGTTATTTTTAATTAATTGAATGCTCAAAAAATGTTTTGTCTCACTTTCATTTCTTCTTGTTGCATGTTGCAGCTCTACTTGGAACCTTGTTAAGAGCCAACAATGTAAAATATGATTTTTTTTTTGCCATTTTTCAAGTGGTCTTAAACTTTTGATCAGGACTGTATAATAGAAATCATGGTCTCTTTTTTATATCAGATTTGCCCCCCCCCCCCCCCCCAAAAAAAAACAACAACTCATAAATCAGCACGTTATAAGTAAATTGTTTAAGGGTCCGGCCCCTCAGTCTGTGGATCATAAAAAGACTGAAATTATAAAGGACAGATAAGTCTTTTTTCTCTTGTTTGAATGCCCCCCCCCCCCTCCCCAGCTAGTACCCTGCATTTCAATAGGTCAGACATTGGCTTACAGGGAAGCTGTCTGTATGGGGCAATAGAGAGACAGTTTTCTTCCATCTGGAGTAGAACTATAGTATTCAGTACCTTGTGAGTTTTACTTCATAGATATGTTATGATTGATCGCCATCTAGTGACCACAATGTAAAACAACAGCTGGTACACTAATGTAGGAAGAAACATACATTTAGGGGGCCAGTCTGAATATCCTCTATAGCTGGCGCCAGTCATGAGTAAGGACATTCACTTGTTCGAAACGCGTTGACTGTAAATGGATATGTGAAGATTTGTGCTATTGATGTTGTATTGTGCACTACTTGAAATAAAGAAACCATCACTTAAAGATTGCAGGTGCTCTAATTTCTATCATTATTGTACAAATAGTGAAAAAGACCCTCAGGACTGATGAAGGCTGTCTTCTCTTTAGCGTGGTCCGTCAGGGGTACTTGCCAATATCCCTTGGTGAGATCGAGCATAGTGAAATACCGGGCTTCTCCCAGTCTCTCAATAAGCTCATCTACACGCGGCATGTGATAGGCATCAATTTGGATACTTCATTCAACTTCCTAAAGTCGTTGCAGAATCGCAATGTCCCATCTGGTTTGGGAACCAGAACAGTGGGACTGGCCCATTCACTTTTGGACTCCTCTATGACTCCCAACTGTAGCATTTTTCGTACCTCCTCTGCAATGGCCTATCGACGAGCCCCAGGGATTCGGTATGGTCTTAACCGAACTTTCACCCGTGGCTCGGTGACGATGTCATGCTTGATTACGGACGTGTACCCGGGTAACTCCGAGAACATGTCTGTATTGCTGGCTACAAATTCCCTAGCCTCTTGTCTTGGTCCTTTTGTGAAGGTATCCACAATCGTCACCTCCATGTCCACCGCCGCAGGCTTGACCGTAGCTTGAGGGGATAGTACATAAGGGAGATTAGCTGGAGACCCCTCTGCAAGCAGATTCTCTCTGTCCTTTCTTTTTTTGAAACATGGAATTTTATTGAAATTTTTTCAAGTAATTGAAAGTAATGACATCAGTACAAATCAAGCATTGATTACATACATAGTCATAGTTTAAGGGGTAGAGTAAAAGGGGGAAGGGGGGGAAGGGGGGGGAGAGGGGAGGGAGGGGGGGAGGAGGGACATAGGATAATAATAATACAGAGTGCACGGACCAAATTTGGTCTCTCTCTGTCCTTTCATGCTTCCAGTAAATTGACATGGTACGTCTGCTCGGGCTTCCTCCTGCCGGGCTGACGTGCCCTGTAGTTTACTTCCCCCACCTTCTCTAGTACCTGGCTAGAAATTTGCTCTCCACAGTAGGAACTAGAATCAAAACCCAGTCACCGGGTTTAAAGGTCTTTACTGTCGCTGACCTGGTATAGTCCCGACTTTGAGCCTTTTGAGCAGCCTCAATATGCTCCTTGATGAAGGGCATAACGGCCACCACCCTGTCCTGCATACTGGTGATGTGGTCTATAACACTTTTGGGTGGGGTGGGTTCCTCTTCCCAGGTCTCCTTTGCGATGTCCAGCAGGCCCCTGTCAGTTATAGATCAATTCAAAGGGAGAAAACCCAGTAGTAGCCTGTGGCACCTCACGGATTGCAAACATTAAATAAGGTAACATAACATCCCAGTCCCTCCCATCCTTGTTCACCACCTTTTTCTGCATACTCTTTGAAGGGGTTTTCCGAGTTATAGGGGAAAAAATTAAAACCTCACAAAACTCATCAGGACTTATATATACATTGGTTAAGCTTGATTTCTTAAGAGAAAAACCTATACTTACACCTTTTCATGGTTCTGTCATTGCTGTGTTTACATGACCCAAATCATCAGTGGCGAAACAATGCAAAATAAATAAAGTAAGTGATTTAGAAAAGTGTTTAATATAGTAATGTGGCTCTTAGAATACATTTATATAACTCGGATAACCCCCTTAAAGGGAACCTGTCACCGGGATTTTGGGTATAGAGCTGAGGACATGGGTTGCTTGATGGCCGCTAGCACATCTGCAGTCCCCAGTCCCCATAGCTCTGTGTGCTTTTATTGTGGGAAAAAAATGATTTGCTACATATGCAAATGAGATGAGCTTCACCGATCTGTGCCGCAGTGGGACGTCTTTAGGACAACAGGTAGCTCAGTCCATCAATACCAGTATAGGCTGATGCCCCCGGGCGGACTTAACCAATGGTCCTACCAAATCCATGGCAATCCTTTCAAACGGGACCTCAATGATCGGTAGAGGTACCAGCGGACTCCGTAAATGTGCCATAGGAGCATGTAATTGTCATTCGGGACGCGACTTCACTGCATACCCCTGCCCAATAAAACCGCCGCAGGATGCGGTCCAGCATTTCTGTTGCGCCTAGGTGCCCCCCAAGCACATGTTTATGGGCTAATACCAGCACCATTTGGTGATAAGGCTGGGGTACCAGCAATTGCTCCCATGTCTCACCCTGCAGCCTGTCAACTCGATATAACAGTTCTGGGTTGACCAAAAAAGTGGGGAAATACGCAATTAGCACTGGCATGCTGCGGCACCCCATTAATCACCACAACATTTTCCCTAGCCTGGACCAGAGTGGGATGGTCCTGGAGCCCTGCGGTGCCGAAGTTGTCATGGGATACCTCAGAATCCGACAACTGCGGCCCAGTCGCTAACTCCTCAGTCTCACCAGCCATTACTAGGGGAAATTCGGAGCTGACATTAGTTTCTCCACTGGCCACCCCTACGGCAGGAACCCCAGAGTCCAGGTCGTTGGGCTCCGGGTCTAGGTCTTGACCTGTCTATGTGGGTTGTACTCTTGGGAGGGAGCTACCTGACCTTTGATTTCCCTCCACAGAATCCAGAACATGGGGAAGTTCCGTCCCAAAATAAGGTCATGGGGCAAGTTCATGACAACCTCTACCTCATGTCGTCTCTCTCCACATGAGGTCTGGATGGCTCATCGTTTGAGTCTAGGATGGCAGCCGTGTAAATCGAGGCCGCATAAAGGGACACCCTCCTGGCAGAGCTGCAGTCTATAGGCTCGGGGTTGTGGGGACAATTGGCCGCGATATGGCCGGGTTCCTGGCAGGACGAACAGATGGGAGCCTCCCCCTTCCTCCTCCCCTGGGGTATAACTCTGGTATGGGGAGTTGCACCGGGCCGTGAACTTGTGGGAACCATGGGCCTTGGGGTCAGCCGGGGATTGAGGGCCCTTCTTCCTGAGAGCTTGGGTAGCCCAGTACCTCTCCATCATTCCCACCAGAGCATTGGCGTCAGCTGGGTCCCTATGTCCTATCTACTGCTGTATCTCACCCGATAAGGCCCTCAGAAAGCGGTCCAGAACAATCTTCTCCACAATCTGGGCCGGGGTTAATGTCTCTGGCTGAATCCACTTATGGACCAGTTGGATGAGGCATCTGGGCCCTTGGTGGTAAAGCCTTTTGATTCCTCCAACTATGGACTCTTTGGGCGCGTAGATCGACTTCCAAGTGGGCCAGAATCTCCGCTTTTACCGTAGGATAGTCGTGGGTGTCCTGCTCGCTTGAGTCGAAACTGGCCTGCTGGGGCTCTGCCCAGTATTGCTGCAGCAGTCTTTCACGGGTGGCCACTCTTTCGAACCCCATCAGGAAGGCCTCTACGTTGTCCTCGGATGTCATCTTAGTCATGGCTTTCCGGACTTGTCTCCTGGCATCCTGCTCCGGCACCGCTGTTCCAGACCTTTGTTGTGCAGCTGCCAGAGCCATAATCTGCTGTACCAGCGGTCAGTTAGTTTCTTGCTGTTGTAAGTTGGACTGAACCAGCTGCTTTATTAGCTCGTCCATGGCTATGGTTTGTTACTTCAGCGCTGTTGACAGACAGGGCATGCAGTCAGTGTATGCTTCACTGCACCAGTGCCCGCATCCTCCACCATATGTGGGGGGTCGCTCTGGTAGACACTTGGTAGCTGTGCAGGAAGCAGGGACACAGACAGGATAAAGTCCAATTTAAGTGTTTCTATTTCACACTTAGATATTCCAACAGAAGCATAGCCTTAACAAATAGGTTTAAACAAACAAAAACCTGTTTGGCTGAGCCAGTACCTAATACAACACAACAGTCCCTGGCTATACGTGGGACCAGCTGCCCGGCCCACAGGTACAAATGGGTTGAGCAGTCAGCTTTTCCAGGTATGGCCACACTGCTCAGCTCTACACTGAGCTTTAAATTAGGCCCTAACGACCTATGTGACTCTCAGCTGTGGGCTTTGGGTGCCCAGGACCGAAGCCCGGGTGGAGTAAGTGTCCCCAACCTCACTCACTCCAGTATAAGCAGGTTAGCTATGGCTAACATAGACAAAACAGGCTATCAACCCTGCTTATCCTGTGTCTGGGTTAACCCTTCAGTTCCCAGAAACACACCCAAGGTTTACCACACACAGTTTAACCATTTCAAAGGCAGATATCGGTTCTCCTAAACCATGCCCTTCTCACAACGGCCACAACTCTTGTTGTTGCTTTGGTTCATTCTCGTCTTGATTAATGTAACTCATCACTAATTGGTCTTCCCCTCACTAAACTCCCCCCTCAGTCTGTTGTAAATGTAGCGGCTAGGCTCATCTACCTGTCCACCCGGTATACCTATGCCTCTAGCCTGTGACAGTAACTTCACTGGTGGCCTATTCACCACAGAATACAGTTCAAACTTCTCACCCACAAAGCCCTCCACAGTGCTGCACCTCCATATATCCTCCCTCATCGCTGTCTACCACCCTACTCATGCGCTCCGTTCTGCCAGTGATCTAAGATTAACATCCTCCATAATTTGAACGTCTCACTCCCGTCTTCAAGACTTTTCTCAAGCTGCACCAGCTCTCTGGAATGCTCTGCCCTGGAATATCAGGTCAATTCCCAACTTCTTTACCTTCAAACGTGCCTTAAAACATCTTTTCAGTCAGGCATTTCATGTTCCTTAAACTGACCCTTCCCTCATTCTTCACGACCTTACTCCATCTTCTGACAGTTATCCCCGCATTCAATATTCATGCAGCTCCGTTTCTACCACTGTATATAGAAACCACTTTATAAAAAAAACACTTTTACCTTTTATCACCCCTATTTTCTCATAGATTATAAGCTCTTGCGACCAGGACCTTCACTCCTAGTGTTTCAGTTGTATATTAGCCTGCAATTCTGCTACGTCTATTTTGATTTCTACATGTACCCTCTAAATTGTAAAATGCTACGGAATATGGTGGCGCTATGTTATTATTACTATTATTAGAGTTTCAAGAACAGTAGAGCAAGTGTCCTTGGAGTTGTAGTTTCACAAAAGGTTGCTGGCCGATGACCAAGTGTGATTTCCTCATCTCCGCTTTGTAATCTACTTCCAGACTGGCATCTACTGTATGGTCCCCTGTGGAATACAGAGTAAGGCCGAATGCACACGGCCGTGTTTCACGGCCGTGTGCGGGCCGTGGAACCGCGGCCTGGATCCCTGCTGAGAGCAGGAGCGCACGGCGTCATGGGTTGCTATGATGCCGTGCGCTCCCTGCTGCCGCCAAAGTACAGTAATACACTGGTATAGATCATACCAGTGTATTACTGTATTGCGGCGGCAGCAGGGAGCGCACGGCGTCATAGCAACCCATGACGCCGTGCGCTCCTGCTCTCGGCAGGGATCCAGGCCGCGGTTCCACGGCCCGGACACGGCTGTGAAACACGGCCGTGTGCATTCGGCCTAAATTATATAGGTATGCAGCCATATTTAGCCACCAGATGGCAGTAACTGACTTCAAACCCTGTAGCTGATAACAAATATCTCAGTGGAGCTGGAGAAATGTGTATGAAGAAAATAAAGACATATTGTTTCATTTGTTATCTTTTTGTCAGCATGTGTGCCTTGAAATAACGTTTTATATTTATGTTATTAATATAACCTATGCGAGCTTTGTCACAGTGTGGTAAGACAGTGTAATGTGTAATACAGTGCCTTTGGTGTAAGTATTTTGCAGGGTTGTGTGCACATTATACAGTACAGTACCAGCTTTAGTCGTCTTGCATGTGAAATCATTTGAGACAAGTGTAGAAAGGGATTATTGACTGTAATAAATGTATTGTCAGAGCCGGTGAAATAAATGATCCTTTATGTGCATTTTATAGATAATTTATTGTTGGAAAGATTCCTATCTGGAGACGTGACCCGTATTAATAGATAGCTACATGTAGCATTTTATTTGAATGTTGCACGTTTTACCACCGTTTTATATTCTGTTTTGTGTTCTGTTTTAATTGCTAGCTTCAGTGGTGCATGTGGGCTGTGGTATTTGCTTCCTACCTCAATATAGCAGTCACCATGTGCACTTTTACAAGTGGGCATCATAGGCACAGGGGTGTGAGTAAGGTAGTAACCTATATAAGAGTGACCGACATTAGGATATAAGAGGAGGTGAAGTTAGGAAAATAGTAGTGTATGTAGAATGGTGATTGGATGACCAGGAGATTCTATAAGCTCCAAGAATGGCAGCTTTATATAAGAAGAGCAGCTCTAGAGCACAAACTGCTCCTATACCAATCAAAATGATGTTCTAAGAGAGCCGAAGTACTCAGCTTTCTTTTAATAATTTGGAATTATTGTAGATTTCGAAAAGATTAAAGATCTTTGACTGATTTAAAATTGCCACCAGCAACCTGTCCTACAATGTAAGCAGGACTAGTTGCCACCACTTGCAGAGCTCCCTAGTGGGGTGAGGACGCGGAGCACTAGCGCTCGCATATACTACACATTGGTGAGTGTTCCTGTCAGGCTGCTCAGTCATATCATAGGAGGGATCAGCTCATTTCCATCTATTGTAGAGCAGTTTAGTGAGTGTTAGAGATGGTAATGATGTGATCCTGCCTATGATATGCCATCACGACTGAGCAGCCTGACAGGAACAACCACCAATATGTAGTATGTGCAAGTGTTAGAGTGTAGTGTGTAGTGAGGCCAAGTCCCCTCACCACCTAGGCATCTCTGCAAGTGGTGGAAACCAGTTTTGCTCACATTCTAGGACATGTTGCTGGAGGTCATTTTAAATCATTCCCAGAGAACCCCTTTAATGACTGTGAACACATTTGCATTGCAATTTTTATCTAAATAATCTTCATTTAAAATTTCCTACCGTTTGTATCTACAGAGTGTGGTCAAGTCCTCTGTTTCTGCTTTCCTCTTCTCTTTTCTCAGGGTAAGCGATAGTAGGAGGAGGTGGAGAAGGTTGTACATGGTAGGTCAGAGTGTGGAGAGGAGGGAAGCAGAGTATGGGGAGGAGGGAAGCAGAGTGTGGAGAGGAGGGAAGCAGAGTGTGGAAGGGGAGCAGCTCACACAGGCTGTGAATGGGCAGCAAAGCGCACAAAACGCAGTTTGTAGAGTCTCTCACATGAGAAAACTCAGAAACTAGGACCAGATTGTAAACTAAATGTCACTGAGTTTGAAAATGAGTGAAGGATTGAATATTGCAGACTAAAATGTAGGACACTTTCTTTTCTTCTGTTTTTGCCTTTAGGGGCTATCCAGGAATTAGATACAGGATAAGTCATCAATATTAGATTGGCAGGGGTCCAACGCCTAGCACCCCTACCAGTCAGCTGTTTGAAGAGGTCGCTGTGCTCACTGGAGTTCTGGTGAGAGCTGCGGTTTCTTCACAGCTTACCAAGCACAGCACACCATTTGTCAGCAGTTGTTCTTGGTGTTGCGGCTCAGCCCCATTCACTTGAATGGACCTGCGTTGCACCTAGGTCACATGGCTGATGTATGTCACGTCACTGACCTGGGAAGAGATTGCCTCTTCAAACAGCTGTTGGACCCCTGCCCATCTGATATTACCCTGAGGATAAGCCATCAATATCAAATTCCCAGATGACCCCTTTAAATTGTAATGTAATCACAGTGTGTAAAATCAAGTCACATCATAGTGTTATACTTTATACAATATAGATCAATAAATTGTACCTAGGGGAAAGTAGAGAAAAAAATACAATTTAAGTAATGTACTACAAAATATTAAATCTTATTCCCATGATGTTTTAAATCGTTCAGAAGAAGGTGTCACAGTAAATCCTGTTCCCAAGTTTATGTAGCCATCTACTCCAGAAATCATTCATTTCACTACCAAGCTCTTTGTATTTTAGTTCTTCTAAAAAGGCCTTCTTTGTCATGAGATGAACCCAAGCAAAGGTATCTGAGGAAATCGTTTCCACCCCCCCCCCCCCCCCCCCCATTTATAAGAGATAACTCTTCTAGCTAAAAACAGACTTTCATTAAGATATTTTTAGTTTAGTAGATCCCTGGATCGTTAAATCTTCCCCTAACACACAAGTCGAACTAAACTGTAAATGATATAACTTTTGAAGAGTTTATCTCATCCCACCAACCTGGTCGGGACATATCTGCATTAGTATTGTTGCCTCTGGGGCATTTATGCTCATCTTTTGTGAAAGTTTCTGCAGAGTATAATGTGCCATATGTAAATAATTGGGAGGTTTGGTATGTACCTTAGCCCATTAATCCCTAGGGAAATCCTCTACTTCAGCATCCTATCCTCTACAACTTTTCGTCAAAAGACTCGTCAAAAATTATGTGCTATCAAAATATTGTATAATTTAGACCTAATGCCTTTTTTACTTAAATCCCACTAAATAACTGAAAAGAAATCGGAAACCTCCAACTTAAAGGGGTTATCCTGGAAATGACAATGATGGTTTATCCTCAGGATAGGTCATCATTACCACATCAGTGTGGGTCCAAGTCCCGGCACCCCTCCGATCAGCTGTTTCAGAGTGCCATTGCACTCACCGGAGCTCATGGAATTACAAAAGTATTCAGATTCAGGCGCTGGTTTAAAAACTGTAGAATGTTCTTTGTGGGACAACCCCTTTAAATCCCCATAACTTTAATTGTGCATTTACCACATTACTATCTGTAGATAATATACAAAGTCCCAGTGTGAAGGGAGTGGTTTACTCTAAACTGTTAAATTTCTGTTAAATTTGCTAAATTTCTGTATCCTCTAAACACTGCACAATAAATAATAAACCTTTTTTTCCTAAAAAAATTTAAACAGTCTAATTTTTTAGGTGTTCCCACTGTAACCCCATAACTGTAACCACCAGTGAAAAAAAAATAAAAAATCTTTCTGATCCAATTTTTCCTTCACAACATCCTTCACATGTTGTAACATAAAAAGCTGAATTTTAAAAGTGCTCATGATAATCCCCTATCCAATAGGGAAAATATTACACCTTTAGCAGAACATAACTGTTTTCTGCATAGATAATCTGTACTTTCTGGACCTCATCCTATTAATTGCTGCAGTTTTGCCACTAAAAACATAAATGTTAAAGTCTGGGATCCTCCCCACCCCCTTCCCATATGTAAATGAAAGGGAAAGCAGCCATTTTCATGCAGCAATATTTTGGTTAGTATTTTGCATCAGTGTTTGTGTGCCAAAGCCAGGAGCGGAACCTAAACAGAGAAAGCGTGTAATGGAAAGGTTTATACTACTGGTACTGACCAAAACAATGTGAAAACTTTTTTTTTAACGTTAACTACTAACATACTGTATGTAAAAATATATTTTTTTTCAAAGGTGTCCAGAGACTTTAACAATTATGTCAGATCTTTTTCATAGGAGTGTGTGAGAGAAAGAGAGTAGGTATGGGGAAGAGGCTGAGAGAGGTGGAATAGGAGAGCAGCCTGTGAAAGAAAGAGGGAGCCATAAGGATGTATGAGTAGAGTTGAGCGAACACCTGGATGTTCGGGTTCGAGAAGTTCGGCCGAACTTCCCGAAAATGTTCGGGTTCGGGATCCGAACCCGATCCGAACTTCGTCCCGAACCCGAACCCCATTGAAGTCAATGGGGACCCAAACTTTTCGGCACTAAAACGGCTGTAAAACAGCCCAGGAAAGAGCTAGAGGGCTGCAAAAGGCAGCAACATGTAGGTAAATCCCCTGCAAACAAATGTGGATAGGGAAATGAATAAAAATAAAAATAAAATAAATAAAAATTAACCAAAATCAATTGGAGAGAGGTCCCATAGCAGAGAATCTGGCTTCACGTCACCCACCACTGGAACAGTCCATTCTCAGATATTTAGGCCCCGGCACCCAGGCAGAGGAGAGAGGTCCCGTAACAGAGAATCTGTCTTCATGTCAGCAGAGAATCAGTCTGCATGTCATAGCAGAGAATCAGGCTTCACGTCAGCCACCACTGCAACAGTCCATTGTCATAAATTTAGGCCCAGCACCCAGGCAGAGGAGAGAGGCCCCGTAACAGACAATCTGGCTTCATGTCAGCAGAGAATCAGTCTTCATGTCATAGCAGAGAATCAGGCTTCACGTCACCCACCACTGTAAGAGTCCATTTTCATAAATTTAGCCCCAGCACCCAAGCAGAGGAGAGAGGTCCCGTAACAGACAATCTGGCTTCATGTCAGCAGAGAATCAGTCTTCATGTCATAGCAGAGAATCAGGCTTCACGTCACCCACCACTGCAACAGTCCATTTTCATAAATTTAGGCCCAGCACCCAGGCAGAGGAGAGAGGTCCCGTAACAGACAATCTGGCTTCATGTCAGCAGAGAATTAGTCTGCATGTCATAGCAGAGAATCAGGCTTCACGTCAGCCACCAATGCAACAGTCCATTGTCAGATATTTAGGCCCAGCACCCAGGCAGAGGAGAGAGGTCCCGTAACAGAGGATCTGGCTTCATGTCAGCAGAGAATCAGTCTTCATATCATAGCAGAGAATCAGGCTTCACGTCACCCACCACTGCAACAGTCCATTTTCATAAATTTAGGCCCAGCACCCAGGCAGAGGAGAGAGGTACCGTAACAGACAATCTGGCTTCATATCAGCAGAGAATTAGTCTGCATGTCATAGCAGAGAATCAGGCTTCACGTCAGCCACCAATGCAACAGTCCATTGTCAGATATTTAGGCCCAGCACCCAGGCAGAGGAGAGAGGTCCCGTAACAGAGGATCTGGCTTCATGTCAGCAGAGAATCAGTCTTCATATCATAGCAGAGAATCAGGCTTCACGTCACCCACCACTGCAACAGTCCATTTTCATAAATTTAGGCCCAGCACCCAGGCAGAGGAGAGAGGTCCCGTAACAGACAATCTGGCTTCATGTCAGCAGAGAATCAGTCTTCATGTCATAGCAGAGAATCAGGCTTCACGTCACCCACCACTGTAAGAGTCCATTTTCATAAATTTAGGCCCAGCACCCAGGCAGAGGAGAGAGGTCCCGTAACAGACAATCTGGCTTCATGTCAGCAGAGAATCAGTCTTCATGTCATAGCAGAGAATCAGGCTTCACGTCACCCACCACTGCAACAGTCCATTTTCATAAATTTAGGCCCAGCACCCAGGCAGAGGAGAGAGGTCCCGTAACAGACAATCTGGCTTCATGTCAGCAGAGAATCAGTCTTCATGTCATAGCAGAGAATCAGGCTTCACGTCACCCACCACTGCAACAGTCCATTTTCATAAATTTAGGCCCAGCACCCAGGCAGAGGAGAGAGGTCCCGTAACAGACAATCTGGCTTCATGTCAGCAGAGAATTAGTCTGCATGTCATAGCAGAGAATCAGGCTTCACGTCAGCCACCAATGCAACAGTCCATTGTCAGATATTTAGGCCCAGCACCCAGGCAGAGGAGAGAGGTCCCGTAACAGAGGATCTGGCTTCATGTCAGCAGAGAATCAGTCTTCATATCATAGCAGAGAATCAGGCTTCACGTCACCCACCACTGCAACAGTCCATTTTCATAAATTTAGGCCCAGCACCCAGGCAGAGGAGAGAGGTACCGTAACAGACAATCTGGCTTCATATCAGCAGAGAATTAGTCTGCATGTCATAGCAGAGAATCAGGCTTCACGTCAGCCACCAATGCAACAGTCCATTGTCAGATATTTAGGCCCAGCACCCAGGCAGAGGAGAGAGGTCCCGTAACAGAGGATCTGGCTTCATGTCAGCAGAGAATCAGTCTTCATATCATAGCAGAGAATCAGGCTTCACGTCACCCACCACTGCAACAGTCCATTTTCATAAATTTAGGCCCAGCACCCAGGCAGAGGAGAGAGGTCCCGTAACAGACAATCTGGCTTCATGTCAGCAGAGAATCAGTCTTCATGTCATAGCAGAGAATCAGGCTTCACGTCACCCACCACTGTAAGAGTCCATTTTCATAAATTTAGGCCCAGCACCCAGGCAGAGGAGAGAGGTCCCGTAACAGACAATCTGGCTTCATGTCAGCAGAGAATCAGTCTTCATGTCATAGCAGAGAATCAGGCTTCACGTCACCCACCACTGCAACAGTCCATTTTCATAAATTTAGGCCCAGCACCCAGGCAGAGGAGAGAGGTCCCGTAACAGACAATCTGGCTTCATGTCAGCAGAGAATTAGTCTGCATGTCATAGCAGAGAATCAGGCTTCACGTCAGCCACCAATGCAACAGTCCATTGTCAGATATTTAGGCCCAGCACCCAGGCAGAGGAGAGAGGTCCCGTAACAGACAATCTGGCTTCATGTCAGCAGAGAATCAGTCTGCATGTCATAGCAGAAAATCAGGCTTCACGTCAGCCACCACTGCAACAGTCCATTGTCAGATATTTAGGCCCAGCACCCAGGCAGAGGAGAGAGGTCCCGTAACAGACAATCTGGCTTTATGTCAGCAGAGAATTAGTCTGCATGTCATAGCAGAGAATGAGGCTTCACGTCAGCCACCACTGCAACAGTCCATTGGCATATATTTAGGCCCAGCACCCAGGCAGAGGAGAGAGGTCCCGTAACAGAGGATCTGGCTTCATGTCAGCAGAGAATCAGTCTGCATGTCATAGCAGAAAATCAGGCTTCACGTCAGCCACCACTGCAACAGTCCATTGTCAGATATTTAGGCCCAGCACCCAGGCAGAGGAGAGAGGTCCCGTAACAGAGGATCTGGCTTCATGTCAGCAGAGAATTAGTCTGCATGTCATAGCAGAGAATCAGGCTTCACGTCACCCAACATTGGAACAGTCCATTGGCATATATTTAGGCCCTGGCACCCAGACAGAGGAGAGGTTCATTCAACTTTGGGTAGCCTCGCAATATAATGGTAAAATGAAAATAAAAATAGGATTGAATGAGGAAGTGCCCTGGAGTCCAATAATATATGGTTAAGGGGAGGTAGTTAATGTCTAATCTGGACAAGGGACGGACAGGTCCTTTGGGATCCATGCCTGGTTCATTTTTATGAACGTCAGCTTGTCCACATTGGCTGTAGACAGGCGGCTGCGTTTGTCTGTAATGACGCCCCCTGCCGTGCTGAATACACGTTCAGACAAAACGCTGGCCGCCGGGCAGGCCAGCACCTCCAAGGCATAAAAGGCTAGCTCTGGCCACGTGGACAATTTAGAGACCCAGAAGTTGAATGGGGCCGAACCATCAGTCAGTACGTGGAAGGGTGTGTACACGTACTGTTCCACCATGTTAGTGAAATGTTGCCTCCTGCTAACACGTTGCGTATCAGGTGGTGGTGCAGTTAGCTGTGGCGTGTTGACAAAAGTTTTCCACATCTCTGCCATGCTAACCCTGCCCTCAGAGGAGCTGGCCGAGACACAGCTGCCTTGGCGACCTCTTGCTCCTCCTCTGCCTTGGCCTTGGGCTTCCACTTGTTCCCCTGTGACATTTGGGAATGCTCTCAGTAGCGCGTCTACCAACGTGCGCTTGTACTCGCGCATCTTCCTATCACGCTTCAGTGCAGGAAGTAAGGTGGGCACATTGTCTTTGTACCGTGGACCCAGCAGGGTGGCAACCCAGTAGTCCGCACAGGTTAAAATGTGGGCAACTCTGCTGTCGTTGCGCAGGCACTGCAGCATGTAGTCGCTCATGTGTGCCAGGCTGCCCAGGGGTAAGGACAAGCTGTCCTCTGTGGGAGGCGTATCGTCATCGTCCTGCCTTTCCCCCCAGCCACGCACCAGTGATGGACCCGAGCTGCGTTGGGTGCCACCCCGCTGTGACCATGCTTCATCCTCATCCTCCTCCACCTCCTCCTCATCCTAGTCCTCTAGTAGTGGGCCCTGGCTGGCCACATTTGTACCTGGCCTCTGCTGTTGCCAAAAACCTCCCTCTGAGTCACTTCGAAGAGACTGGCCTGAAAGTGCTAAAAATGACCCCTCTTCCTCCTCCTCCTCCTCCTGGGCCACCTCCTCTTCCATCATCGCCCTAAGTGTTTTCTCAAGGAGACATAGAAGTGGTATTGTAACGCTGATAACGGCGTCATCGCCACTGGCCATGTTGGTGGAGTACTCGAAACAGCGCAACAGGGCACACAGGTCTCGCATGGAGGCCCAGTCATTGGTGGTGAAGTGGTGCTGTTCTGTAGTGCGACTGACCCGTGCGTGCTGCAGCTGAAACTCCACTATGGCCTGCTGCTGCTCGCACAGTCTGTCCAGCATGTGCAAGGTGGAGTTCCACCTGGTGGGCACGTCGCATATGAGGCGGTGAGCGGGAAGGCCGAAGTTACGCTGTAGCGCAGACAGGCGAGCAGCAGCAGGATGTGAACGCCGGAAGCGCGAACAGACGGCCCACACTTTATGCAGCAGCTCTGACGTGTCGGGGTAGTTGTGAATGAACTTCTGCACCACCAAATTCAGCACATGCGCCAAGCAAGGGATGTGCGTCAAATTGGCTAGTCCCAGAGCTGCAACGAGATTTCGCCCATTATCACACACCACCAGGCCGGGCTTGAGGCTCACCGGCAGCAACCACTCGTCGGTCTGTTGTTCTATACCCCGCCACAACTCCTGTGCGGTGTGGGGCCTGTCCCCCAAACATATGAGTTTCAGAATGGCCTGGTGACGTTTACCCCGGGCTGTGCTGAAGTTGGTGGTGAAGGTGTGTGGCTGACTGGATGAGCAGGTGGAAGAAGAGGAGGAGGAAGCCGAGAAGGAGGAGGTGGCAACAGGAGGCAAAGAATGTTGCCCTGCGATCCTTGGCGGCGAAAGGACGTGCGCCAAACAGCTCTCCGCCTGGGGCCCAGCTGCCACTACATTTACCCAGTGTGCAGTTAGGGAGATATAGCGTCCCTGGCCGTGCTTACTGGTCCACGTATCTGTGGTTAGGTGGACCTTGCTACAGATGGCGTTGCGCAGTGCACACTTGATTTTATCGGATACTTCGTTGTGCAGGGAAGGCACAGCTCTCTTGGAGAAGTAGTGGCGGCTGGGAACAACATACTGTGGGACAGCAAGCGACATGAGCTGTTTGAAGCTGTTTGTGTCCACTAGCCTAAATGACAGCATTTCATAGGCCAGTAGTTTAGAAATGCTGGCATTCAGGGCCAGGGATCGAGGGTGGCTAGGTGGGAATTTACGCTTTCTCTCAAATGTTTGTGAGATGGAGAGCTGAACGCTGGCGTGTGACATGGTTGAGACGCTTGGTGACGGAGGTGGTGGTGGTGTTGGTGGTACATCCCCTGTTTGCTGGGCGGCAGGTGCCAACGTTCCTCCAGAGGCGGAGGAAGAGGCCGAGGCGGCAGCAGCAGAAGAGGCTGAGGCGGCAGCAGCAGAAGAGGTAGCAGGGGGAGCCTGAGTGACTTCCTTGGTTTTAAGGTGTTTACTCCACTGCAGTTCATGCTTTGCATGCAGGTGCCTGGTCATGCAGGTTGTGCTCAGGTTCAGAACGTTAATGCCTCGCTTCAGGCTCTGATGGCACAGCGTGCAAACCACTCGGGTCTTGTCGTCAGCACATTGTTTGAAGAAGTGCCATGCCAGGGAACTCCTTGAAGCTGCCTTTGGGGTGCTCGGTCCCAGATGGCGGCGGTCAGTAGCAGGCGGAGTTTCTTGGCGGCGGGTGTTCTGCTTTTGCCCACTGCTCCCTCTTTTGCTACGCTGTTGGCTCGGTCTCACCACTGCCTCTTCCTCCGAACTGTGAAAGTCAGTGGCACGACCTTCATCGTCTTCCACCCAGTCTTGATCCCTGACCTCCTGTTCAGTCTGCACACTGCAGAAAGACGCAGCAGTTGGCACCTGTGTTTCGTCATCATCAGAGACATGCTGAAGTGGTATTCCCATGTCCTCATCATCAGGAAACATAAGTGGTTGTGCGTCAGTGCAGTCTATGTCTTCCACCGCTGGGGAAGAGCTAGGTGGATGCCCTTGGGAAACCCTGCCAGCAGAGTCTTCAAACAGCATAAGAGACTGCTGCATAACTTGAGGCTCAGACAGTTTCCCTGATATGCATGGGGGTGATGTGACAGACTGATGGGGTTGGTTTTCAGGCGCCATCTGTGCGCTTTCTGCAGAAGACTGGGTGGGAGATAATGTGAACGTGCTGGATCCACTGTCGGCCACCCAATTGACTAATGCCTGTACCTGCTCAGGCCTTACCATCCTTAGAACGGCATTGGGCCCCACCATATATCGCTGTAAATTCTGGCGGCTACTGGGACCTGAGGTAGTTGGTACACTAGGACGTGTGGATGTGGCAGAACGGCCACGTCCTCTCCCAGCACCAGAGGGTCCACTAACACCACCACGACCATGTCCACGTCCGCGTCCCTTACTAGATGTTTTCCTCATTGTTATGGTTCACCACAACAACAAAAATATTATTTGGCCCAATGTTTTGTATTCAAATTCAGCTGAATATAAATTTGAGGCCTAGTATTTAGGCGCTGGGTGACCGGTATGGATTTAGTGACAGAATTAGACTTGGAAATGCACAGTAGCGTGTGTGTGAAGTTATTCTAAATGACCCTATGTGCACCTTGAATATTATATACCCTTTTAGGGATAGATTTCAAATAGCTCTGATATAGCAGAAACCACTAAATTATGAAATTGCTAAATTGGGAATTGTATTTCAACCCAGAACAAAAAATGTGCTTTGACGGACACTAAATAACTTGCCCATCCACAACAGGACAGCGGTAACGACAGATTTAGCGGGATATAAATTTGAGGCCTAGTATTTAGGCGCTGGGTGACCGGTATGGATTTAGTGACAGAATTAGACTTGGAAATGCACAGTAGCGTGTGTGTGAAGTTATTCTGAATGACCCTATGTGCACCTTGAATATTATATACCCTTTTAGGGATAGATTTCAAATAGCTCTGATATAGCAGAAACCACTAAATTATGAAATTGCTATATTGGGAATTGTATTTCAACCCTGAACAAAAAATGTGCTTTGACGGACACTAAATAACTTGCCCATCCACAACAGGACAGCGGTAACGACAGATTTAGCGGGATATAAATTTGAGGCCTAGTATTTAGGCGCTGGGTGACCGGTATGGATTTAGTGACAGAATTAGACTTGGAAATGCACAGTAGCGTGTGTGTGAAGTTATTCTGAATGACCCTATGTGCACCTTGAATATTATATACCCTTTTAGGGATAGATTTCAAATAGCTCTGATATAGCAGAAACCACTAAATTATGAAATTGCTAAATTGGGAATTGTATTTCAACCCTGAACAAAAAATGTGCTTTGACGGACACTAAATAACTTGCCCATCCACAACAGGACAGCGGTAACGACAGATTTAGCGGGATATAAATTTGAGGCCTAGTATTTAGGCGCTGGGTGACCGGTATGGATTTAGTGACAGAATTAGACTTGGAAATGCACAGTAGCGTGTGTGTGAAGTTATTCTGAATGACCCTATGTGCACCTTGAATATTATATACCCTTTTAGGGATAGATTTCAAATAGCTCTGATATAGCAGAAACCACTAAATTATGAAATTGCTAAATTGGGAATTGTATTTCAGCCCAGATCAAAAAATGTGCTTTGACGGACACTAAATAACTTGCCCATCCACAACAGGACAGCGGTAACGACAGATTTAGCGGGATATAAATTTGAGGCCTAGTATTTAGGCGCTGGGTGACCGGTATGGATTTAGTGACAGAATTAGACTTGGAAATGCACAGTAGCGTGTGTGTGAAGTTATTCTGAATGACCCTATGTGCACCTTGAATATTATATACCCTTTTAGGGATAGATTTCAAATAGCTCTGATATAGCAGAAACCACTAAATTATGAAATTGCTAAATTAGAAATTGTATTTCAACCCAGAACAAAAAATGTGCTTTGACGGACACTAAATAACTTGCCCATCCACAACAGGACAGCGGTAACGACAGATTTAGCGGGATATAAATTTGAGGCCTAGTATTTAGGCGCTGGGTGACCGGTATGGATTTACTAACAGAATTAGACTTGGAAATGCACAGTAGCTTGTGTGTGAAGTTATTCTGAATGACCCTATGTGCACCTTGAATATTATATACCCTTTTAGGGATAGATTTCAAATAGCTCTGATATAGCAGAAACCACTAAATTATGAAATTGCTAAATTGGGAATTGTATTTCAACCCAGAACAAAAAATGTGCTTTGACGGACACTAAATAACTTGCCCATCCACAACAGGACAGCGGTAACGACAGATTTAGCGGGATATAAATTTGAGGCCTAGTATTTAGGCGCTGGGTGACCGGTATGGATTTAGTGACAGAATTAGACTTGGAAATGCACAGTAGCGTGTGTGTGAAGTTATACTGAATGACCCTATGTGCACCTTGAATATTATATACCCTTTTAGGGATAGATTTCAAATAGCTCTGATATAGCAGAAACCACAAAATTATGAAATTGCTAAATTGGGAATTGTATTTCAACCCAGAACCAAAAATGTGCTTTGACGGACACTAAATAACTTGCCCATCCACAACAGGACAGCGGTAACGACAGATTTAGCGGGATATAAATTTGAGGCCTAGTATTTAGGCGCTGGGTGACCGGTATGGATTTAGTGACAGAATTAGATTTGGAAATGCACAGTAGCGTGTGTGTGAAGTTATTCTGAATGACCCTATGTGCACCTTGAATATTATATACCCTTTTAGGGATAGATTTCAAATAGCTCTGATATAGCAGAAACCACTAAATTATGAAATTGCTAAATTGGGAATTGTATTTCAACCCTGAACAAAAAATGTGCTTTGACGGACACTAAATAACTAGCCCAGCCACAGCAGTACAGCGGTAACGACAGATTTAGCGGGATATAAATTTGAGGCCTAGTATTTAGGCGCTGGGTGACCGGTATGGATTTAGTGACAGAATTAGACTGGGATATGGCCAAAAAATAACCACACTATTGCTGGTTAAATGCACTTGGTGTGACAGCTTGACCAACCACACTACTGAGGGTTAAATGCACTTGGTGACGGGCGCAGCTTGCCCCTGATGTAGTATATGGCCAAAAAATGAACGGACTATTGCTGGTTAAATGCACTTGGTGTGACAGCTTCACCCTGATGTAGGCTTTAGCCAAAAAACAACCACACCATTGAGGGTTAAATGCACTTGGTGACAGGCGCAGCTTGCCCCTGATGTAGTATATGGCCAAAAAATGAACAGACTATTGCTGGTTAAATGCACTTGGTGTGACAGCTTGACCAAACACACTACTGAGGGTTAAATGCACTTGGTGACGGGCGCAGCTTGCCCCTGATGTAGTATATGGGCAAAAAATGAACAGACTATTGCTGGTTAAATGCACTTGGTGTGACAGCTTGACCAACCACACTACTGAGGGTTAAATGCACTTGGTGACGGGCGCAGCTTGCCCCTGATGTAGTATATGGCCAAAAAATGAACAGACTATTGCTGGTTAAATGCACTTGGTGTGACAGCTTCACCCTGATGTAGGCTTTAGCCAAAAAACAACCACACCATTGAGGGTTAAATGCACTTGGTCGCAGCTTGGATGCACTTGGTCGCAGCACCGCACAAGACACAAAATGGCCGCCGATCACCCCAGAAAAAAGTGACTGACAAACGGTCTGGGCAGCCTAAAAACAGTGAGCAATTGAATTGCAGCAGCTCAATGATCCACAGCTGCAGATCGATCGATTAATCAAGTCCTTTGGAGGAGTTAATCTGCCTAATCTCGCCCTACTGTCGCAGCCGCAACCTCTCCCTACGCTAATCTGAGCAGAGTGACGGACGGCGCTATGTGACTCCAGCTTAAATAGAGGCTGGGTCACATGGTGCTCTGGCCAATCACAGCCATGCCAATAGTAGGCATGGCTGTGACGGCCTCTTGGGGCAAGTAGTATGACGCTTGTTGATTGGCTGCTTTGCAGCCTTTCAAAAAGCGCCAAGAAAGCGTCACGAAAGCGCCAAGAAAGCGACGAACACTGAACCCGAACCCGGACTTTTACGAAAATGTCCGGGTTCGGGTCCGTGTCACGGACACCCCAAAATTCGGTACGAACCCGAACTATACAGTTCGAGTTCGCTCATCCCTATGTATGAGGAGCAGTCTGTGTGGGATAGAGGTGGCATGAGGAGCAGTCTATGTGGGGTAGAGGTGGCATGAGGAGCAGTCTGTGTGGGGTAGAGGTGGCATCAGGAGCAGTCTGTGTGGGGTAGAGGTGGCATCAGGAGCAGTCTGTGTGGGGTAGAGGTGGCATGAGGAGCAGTCTGTGTGGGGTAGAGGTGGCATGACAGAGCAGCCTGTGTGGGATAGAGGTGGCATGAGGAGCAGTCTGTGTGGGATAGAGGTGGCATGACAGAGCAGTGTATGCTAGAAAGAAGGTGGTATAGGGAGCAGTCTTTGTGAGAAAGATGATTGCATGGTGAAGCACTGTGTATCAGAAAGAGTAGGACATGGGGAGTACTCAGTGTGAGAAAGAGGAAAGCAGGTGGAGCAGTCTGTGCAAGAAAAAGGGTGTTATGGGGAGACATGTGTGTGTGAGAAAGAGGGTCCTATAGGGAGATGTATGTGTAAGAAAGAGGGCAGTATGGTGGAGCTGTGTATGTGAGAAAGAGGGCAGCTGTCACGACCATGGTCATGGTCGTGACTCAGGATCCGCATGCAGTTGCCTGCGGTTTGGTTTTATTGTCAACCACATGGTGAGGGCTGCTGAGATGTTGCCTCACGTGTGGTTACCGCTGGTAACATGATTGTACTTGGCAGTATAGTAATCTGAGCTGTTGCTAGGTAGCTTGCTGTCAAGTGCATGCGGTTACACCTGGTTGGGTGTGTGTGTATGTATGCACTTTGTATGTCTGGTGTGCACGAGGTTTATGCATCATGATGGAGCAATGTGTATGAGAAAGAGGGGAGCAGTCTGTGTGAGAAAGAGGACAGCTTATGGAGCAGTCTGTATAAGACAGTGCAGCATGGGAAGCATTCTATGTGAGAAAGATGGCAGCATGGGGAGAAGTTTGTGAGAAAGAAGTTGGCAGTGTGTGTGTGAGAACAATGGCGGCACAGGGAAGCGGTTTGCTATGGGGCCCATTATTTTGTAGTTAAGCATCTCCTTTCATTATTATCCACATCATCAGGCTCTGGTATAGCTGAAAAATGATATTTGAGGGAAGTGGGGTGCACCTTAGGTACAATGATGGGGCACTGGAACAACAGCAGACATATCATTGGTGGTAGCAGGGTAATAAATTTTTTTTTTTTAATCTGTACCCTGTACTGTAATGCCTTTATTTTGGAGTTTTTGTATTCTCTGTGCTGCTGTAACACTGTGAATGTCCCCATGGTGGGACCATTAAAGGATTATCTTATCTTATTGGATGGGATGGGGGTATGTAATGCTGTAAAGGGTAGGTTGGGCTGCAGAAGTGAGGGGCTACTCTATATGGTATCCAGTGATAAAAACATAGTATTAATGGATGCCATAAAAGTTACAGGTCTTCATTAAATGTAGGTATCATGTGTTTTTCACTTTTCTTCATCGCCCCAGCTTCCTGCCTCTTCCTTCTCCTGGCAGGGTATACAGAGCCATATCTCCACAGGTGACCGCTGTCTGTCTCCTTGATTTCTGCAACTGCCTTTTCCCCCTATGAGTACAGAGCCAAACCTTACCCATCCCCCAACAAGCTGAGTATGAAGCAGAACCCCCACCCTCTGCTTCAGTAGGCTGTGTGTGGAGCCATGCACGGTGTTTAGGCATTGTGTAGTATTAGATCCTTACAACTTAATATTTGTGCACTATAACATTGTAGTTACATTGTGTAATTTGCATTATTATTTGAAATACATGATGTGTGTTGTTATTTTGGTATTGTATGGGATTATTTCTGTATAATATTTAAGTAGAAGAAGGTGGAGCACATTGATTTATTATTAATGTTTTTGACAGCATTAGATGTAAATATATCCCTGCATTTGGGGGTCCTGATAAATTAAATTCTGCATGTCCTAGACAATCTGTCTCTGGTTATCTGCCTATCCCTAAAGACTTGAGTACTTTCCTCCCTCTCCACACTCTGATCTGAATGTTCACTACTGCTGTCTGCCAGTACCTCTGTGCTAGGTTACTGTGAGAGGAGGGAAGGTGGGTGGGGGTGGGGGGGGGGAGGATTGGATAATGGATGGGGGTCTGAATAATGTCTCCTGTCAATTAGCTGACTGGCTCAGCAGCACCTGTTGGAGTCTTCTTCATGGTAGGGGTTGTTTGTAGCATTGCTGCTTAGTCCCATAAACGTTAATGGTGCTGAACTGCTCTGAGCTTTAATACCAAGGCACAGTCACTGCCATTGAACATTGAAGGGGACACAACACCCGCTGAAGCAAGGGCATGCCAACAGTCCGGCCCCCACTCATCTACAAATTGATGACCTGTCCTAAGTTCGAAGTCTATGGGACTGATGGAGACAGCTGAGTACAGCACTTGGCTGTTTCTGTCAGCACAATAGACATTGAATGGAGCATCAAGGCACATGCTCTACTGCAATGAGGAGGAACAGGGGGATCAGGTTTCCCATTCTAGTGCTAGTGGGGATCCCAGTAGCTGGGTCCCCACCGATCACATATTTAGCACCTATCATGTGGAAAGGTGATAAACATCTAGTTTGGGACAACCCCTTTTATCAAGTCTTTTATTCTAACTCTGAATAAGTGTCATTTCTACAGAACCTATAAATGAACATATGTATTTTGTGTTAATCACATATTATTTTCTGTATTTTTACATTATTTTATTTTGTAGTAGTACACTAGAAAAATGCCAATTGTCAAGATACCAGTCACACAAAAGTTTGGGATTCTCTCAACAAAATATCACAATGAACTCCAGAAAAAGTTATTGGAGAAAACAAAAGAAAGCACGGGAAGAAAATGTAAAAGGTACGGATTTAAAATGAAACTCCAGGTTTGACTAATGTTAAATGTGATCTAAAATCTCTCTGTCTAGTGTTACCTGTGTAAAAATAGTGGTGTAACAGAAGTATCAGAAAGGCAGGAGGCAGCAGCTCCAATTTCACTATTGGTTCTGCCAGTTAGACTAGGTTCACATCTGCATTAGAATTTTTGTTCTTCATAGAGTCAGGCCGTGCCAGATCCATCACATCCAATGACGTCTGATGGACACCATTTATCATGGGTTTGATGGGTTCTATCACCGTGTCCATCATATCTTCGAAAAAATTGTGCTGCATACTGCAGGAAAAATCATGGAATCTGCAACAGAAGCTCCAACACAAATGTGAATCTAAGGCGACACATTTAGCTGCTGGGATCAGCATCTCCGGGGTACAATGGTTAGCACATGAAGAATTTCAATTGCACAAAGACGATTTGGCTTCAAACAGCTTTATTGTCATCACACACAGCAAACAGTTTTACTAAACAGTTTGAAAAGAAACTTTAGGCCATCCACCAGCAAGTATCTCAAACAAACATAAAGCCCATCACAGGGTCCTGGCTTTCACAGGCTCTTGAAATAGTCTGTCTTTCATCAGACTGGGAGCCCTTTCTTCAGGAGGTCTCTCAGCTGCTAAGTAGGCTCATCAGGCAGCCTAAGACAGGACTACTTGGGTGGAATGGATAGCGTGAAGTCTTTCCTTTTCCTCTGACTCCAGTACCCTGGCCCTTTTAACAGGTTTTGCGTCAAACCCAAATCCTGGGTTGTCTGACATGTCACACTTTCTGAAATAAACCTGCCTTTTAGCAGCTGTAGTCTTGAATTATACTGTTACTGTGAAGCTCATTTAAAGTTGACAACCAATATGGCTGCACTTTATACCAACCTTTAACCTTCACCTTGACTCAGTTCCCTGAAATGTTCTCCAAGGTGGATCACCATTAGTTGATTGCAGTGTAAATATTGAAGGGGTTTTCCAAGATTTTGATATTGATGACCTACCCTCAGGATGGGTCATCAATAGAGATAAGCGAATCGAAGCTGATTTGATTTGCAACAAATGCGAATTTCCTCGCGCTTCGTGGTAACGAATTGCATTTTTCCTAAAATGGCGGATACATGTGTGAGGACTGAGGACATGGGGCAAGGAACTCCGGGAAGGCGGGATCACCCAGATTGACATGCCTGCATGCAGCCAATCAGCCAGCCCTGTGATGTCACAGCCCTATAAATACGTCGGCCATCTTACAGTCAGACTCTTTCCAGCGTTCAGAGTGCAGGGACAGACATGTGAAGGTGCTAGGGACAGCTATTGGAAAAACGATTGTGGAAAAAAAAAGACATAAAAAGCTATTTATAACAGTGCAGGGAAAGGATAGGGAGGAATCATTTCACAGCATCTTAGTGCAGGGAGAGATGTCAGAAGGCGCTAGGGACATTGACAGGAAAGTGATTTACAAGAGCAGGGAACGATTATATGGGTATCTAAATAGTCATTAGACAGCTCTGTCATTCAAGCTTTTTGTTATTGGGCTGCAAGTGTTATGTTGAAAAGTCTTTAGAGCCTTATGTCTCAGTATATTATTCAGTACTACAAGAAAAATATATACACATTTCACTTCTGCAGTTATTTCTGGTGAAAGCGTATAGGGGGCGTATTTCAGTGCAACAAGAAAAATATATACGCACTGCACTGTTGCAGTTATTTCTGCTGAAAGCATATAGGGGTGTGTTTCAGTACAACAAGTGTGCATGACGGTCCTCCGCACGTACGCTTCCCTCAGTCTCCAAGGAGATCGGGCGCCGGCGACGTCAGTCTATGTGTCTATCATGGGGAAGGGCGGAAGCGGATATTACGTGGCGATATAGGATTCGTCATGCGCCATACCAGCTGATCATCAGTCATCGCATGAATCACATGACACAAAGCGCCACTTTTCAGTGGAGTTACTTCCTTTAAAATCAGACACATTCCCCTCTAACCACTTACTCCTCCTGAGGAAGCGAGATGGCGAAACGCGCGTCGGGGAGCTAGCGACCACTTTTCCAACAAGAAATATATATTCTCAGTACACTGCTTCAGTTATTTCTGGTTAAAGCGTATGGGGCGTATTTCAGTACTTCAAGAAATATAAATACACAGTTCACTCTTGAATTTTTTTTTGGGGTCAAAGCGTCTAGGGCAGGGATGGCTGACCTGAGGCTCTCCAGCTGTTGCAAAACTACAACTCCCATCATGCCCGGACAGTCTACAGCTATCAGCCTACAGCAGGGCATGGTGGGAGTTGTAGTTTTACAACAGCTGGAGAGCTGCAGGTTGGCCAAGCCTGGTCTAGGGTCATATTTTAGTACAACAAGAAAAATATATTCTCAGTGCATTTCAGCAGTTAGATGTGGTGAAAGCGTTTATTGTCCTATTTCAGTACAAAATGAAAAATATATTAGTCGCTTTTAGGGGTGTTTTAATTTCCATTTCATTTGTTTAGTTCAGCTACAAGTATGTCAGGCAGAGAAGTCCCAGGCCATTCACAGAGGAGTCGCAGAGGCCTGAATGTTTCTGGCGCAAGCAGAGGTCGCAGCAGGGTAAGGGGTTGTGGCAGCAGTAGTCGCAGCGAGAGGCCTGAACTCCCGGTGTCATCTAGCCGTCGTGTCTTGACCAGCAAGCCTGTGGTTCTTGATTGGTTAACTCGGTCATCCACGTTATCCCAAGTGACATCAGACACCCCCAGCCAACAATCGGTGGGTTCGTCAGACACAACCCTTAGTTAGCATGGCCCAGGAGCAGGCTCTGTGCCCTCACCTGTCCTCAACCAACCGCAAGAAGAACTACATGCAGTGGGCTCAGCTTCACTTTTCAGCGAGGATGAGCTACTAGAGGATAGTCAGCAGCTACTGCTCAGCCAAGATGTGGAGGAGACTTCTGCCACTTCCTCTGCTAGGCGGGCAAGTAGTGATGAGGAGAATGGCACTGGAGCGTGTGTTGCGGGTGGTCAGGCTCCTGGCCCAGAAGCTGTTGAGGAGGACATCAGTGAAGTGTAGACACTACTTGATGATGATGAAGCTTGGGAGCTGTGTGAAGAAGTGGCTTCGTCATCATCAGGAGAAGAGGGTGACAGTTTGCCCCCTGTCAGTCAGCGGCTGAGCCAGCAAGTCGCTAGTGTTGCTGGGAGTCAGCAGGGTGGCAGCAGTGGGAGATTGGGAGCCAAACGTGCCCGGGGTAGAATAGACCACCAGCTTCGCATCAGCCTACTTGCCCGGGAAGTAGTGGTGCAGGGGTTCATGGAGGCAACGGCGGTAGCAATCAGTCAGTGCGGACTGTTGGGGTGAAAATCACCTTGTTCAATCTGGTTGTCAAGCAATTCCTGAAGTCTTCCACCCTAAAAATGGGCAGTAAACTTTGCATGCACTTCAGCCACTCGTATACCGCAAATCACACCCTCCTTGAGCTGCAGCGGCAGAACGGCATCCCCCAACATAGGCTGATATGCAACGTTTCCACCTGTTAGAATTCCACCCTCCATATGTTGGACCGACTATACGAACAGAGTAAGGCTGCAGTAAACAATTATTTTAGAAATCGAGTATTCTATCGATTTATTTTTTACGATTAATCGAGTAATTAATAAGAAAAAATTAATTGACTGTTTTCCTTTATAAAAACTCATCAGACCCCTACCATCAGTCCCCAACACCCTTCGTTCCCCCGTGTGCGATCAGCCCAAGTGCATCAGTTCCCCCAAGTGCCATCAACCCACCCATGCAATTAGCTCCGTTCCCCCAGTGCCATCATCTCTCCCCCACCCCATTGCCATCAGCTCTCCGCCCTTGTGCCAGCAGCTCTCCCCCCTTGTGCCAGCAGCTCTCCTCCACTTGTGCCAGCAGCTCTCCCCCTTGTTCCAGCAGCTCTCCCCCCTTGCTCCAGCAGCTCTCCCCCCTTGTTCCAGCAGCTCTCCCCCCTTGTTCAAGCAGCTCTCCCCCCTTGTGCCAGCAGATCCACCTTGTGCCAGCCGCTCCCCCCTTGTGCCATCAGCTCTCCCCCTTGTTCCAGCAGCTCTCCCCCATTGTGCCAGCAGCTCCCCCCTTGTGCCAGCAGCTCCCCCCCTTGTGCCAGCAGCTCCCCCCCTTGTGCCAGCAGCTCCCCCCCTTGTGCCAGCAGCTCTCTGCCCTTGTGCCAGCAGCTCTCCCCCCTTGTGCCAGCATCTCCCCCCTTGTGCCAGCAGCTCTCCCCCCTTGTTCTAGCATCTCTCCCCCCTTGTGCCAGCAACTCTCCCCCTTGTGCCAGCAGATCCCCCTTGTGCCAGCAGCTCTCCCCCTTTTGCCAGCAGCTCTCCCCCTTGTGAAAGCAGCTCTCCCCCCTTGTGACAGCAGCTCTCCCCCTTGTGCCAGCAGCTCCCCCCCTTGTGCCAGAAGCTATCACCCTTGTGCCAGAAGCTCTCCCCCGTTGTGCCAGCAGCTCCCCCGTTGTGCCAGCAGCTCCCCCCTTGTGCCAGCAGCTCTCCCCCTTGTGACAGCAGCTCTCTCCCCGTTGTGCCAGCAGCTCTCTCCCCTTGTGCCAGCAGCTTCCCCCCTTGTGCCAGCAGCTCTCCCCCCTTGTGCCAGCAGTTCTCCCCCCCTTGTGCCAGCAGTTCTCCCCCTTTGTGCCAGTAGCTCTCCCCTCTTGTGCCAGCTTCTCCCCCCTTGCGCCATCAGCTCTCCTCCCCTTGTGCCAGCACCTCCCCCCACTTGTGCCAGCAGCTCTCCCCCTTGTGCCAGCAGCTCTCCCCCCTTGTGCTATCAGCTCTCCCCCCTTGTGCTATCAGCTCTCCCCCCTTGTGCCAGCAGCTCTCCCCTCTTGCGCCAGCTGCTCCCCCGTGTGCCAGCAGCTCTCCTCCCCTTGTGCCAGCAGCTCCCCCGCCTTGTATCATCAGCTTTCCTCCCCTTGTGCCAGCAGCTCTCCCCCCTTGTGCCAGCAGATCCCCCCCGCTCCTCCTGACACCTGTAATGCACAGCATCATTGGTTGCTATGACGCTGTGTACTCCGGGCGCCCCCGGCCTTAGTCTCACCAACTTACCTTTTCAGCAGGGGCACAGCCGACACTACATCGTTCTGCGCTGCTCTGCGCCTGACGGTGTGCGCACGTCAGGAGGTCAGTGCAGCGCGGGACCATGGATGTTCTGTGGAGTGTCTGGAGGCCCCCTGCTGGAAAGGTGAGTATTTCAAGCACAGCGGGAGACCAAGGAGCGGGAGTAATAGCAAGCACTTCACTCACTCCCGCTCTGTAGTCAGGTGACACAAACGAATCCTAAATGCTAATAATTAGCATCAAGAATTTTTTTGTGTGTTTTTTGTGTGAATTTCTCTGCGCTCACGTTCCACTGCCATGGCTGCTGGAGAGGGGTGGGGTGGCAGGAGCAGTACCAGCTCCATCAGCAGCAGCCTGAGTCTACAGTCGCTGATGAGTAGCTTTCTTCACCTGCATAATGAAGAAACTACTTACCAGCATCAGCCACAGGCAGACCTGGAGCAGGACCTAAACCAGCAGGTGGTGGCATACTTGGACAGCATCCTGCCACCCCACAATGAAGATCCTCTGGCCTACTGGGTATCCAAACTGGATTTGTGGCCACAACTAGCAGAGTTTGCCCTGGAAAAGCTGTCCTGCCTGGCCAGTAGTGTGGCATCAGAGCGGGTGTTTAGTGCAGCGGGGGCCATATATACCCCAAGGAGAACTCCCCTGTCCACCCAAAATGTGGAGAGACTGACCTTTGTAAAGATGAATCAGGTGTGGATCAGCCAGGATTTACAACCTCCAATTCCTTATGCATCAGACTAGATCATCCTTGGTGCCACACCAACACTTTGATAAAAGTGACTGGTTTCTTCTGACTACCTGCCTCAGCTACTACTCTGATGCTGCAAACCGCCTGATGCAACACATCTGATGCTAAGTCCTCCTTCTTGCACCCACCTTCGTCAGCGGGTACTGGTATTGCCACCCACCTCCCCACTCTGGTACTGGGTCACTTTGTGGTCTCCTGATGCAGCTGCTGCTCCCATCTCCACACTATGTCATCCTGCCACTCTGTGGCCTCCTCATGCAGCTGTCATATCCACACTATGTCATCTTGCCACTCTGTGGTCTCCTGATGCTGCTGCCATCTCCACACTATGTCACCTTGCCACTCTGTGGTATCCTCCTGCTGCCGCCATCTCCACACTAAGTCACCTTGCCACTCTGTGGTATCCTGATGCTGCTTCTACCTCATCAATATGTAATAGATCCACTCTGTGGACTTCTCATGCTCTTCCAACCCTCCCCACTTCATGACTGGGCCACTATTTTGCCTTTCGGCCTGGCTGACATCATCATTTATTTGACCTTTCTTATGATCTGTCAGAAGAAAGGAAAAATGAGACCCACAACGGATCCTGTCTGTGTAGCAGCTGTAAGGCCTGTATGGTCCCATCAGAATTGGCTTATGATTTGGTAGCCAAAAGCAGGAGTGGGTACAAAACATAGAAGACATGCAAATATTCCATTCACGTGTCATCTCTGTTTTAGATCCACTCCTATTTTTTTTGGGCATTAGCAATACTGATGGATTATTGAGCAAATGCTGACCGAGTGAAGGCGTATGCTCCACAGACAGGATCCGTTTTTTGGGGGGTTATTGTTCTGATGGATAAGAGGAAGGGCAAATTAATCTGTGACGTCAACACAAACTTACTGCTGACACCCTCTCCACTCTTTCTGGGGGGGCTCTACTTGTATATGCGATTAATAGAACAGGTTCTGATAACATCTATGTGGAATCAGCTGGCGACGGTGTAAAAGGAGTGCGCTTCTTCTTGGCACTAACATCGACCTGTAAGGCTGAGTTGATACTTCAGGTATTTGGTCAGTTTTGGCCCTGTGACTGCCCTAATAAGTGAAGTGTGCAGTGATTCTAAGAGCGACACCTGTCATCTGCATGTCATAGGGACTCACAGTATTATTTCACTACCAAAGCAGACTCCCTATTCATGTTACTGCAAGGTACAGTGTTCTACACAACTATAAAGTCTCTCAGCATCCAGGAAATAACGTTTTTTAACATAATTCACCACTAATATATTCGGATCAAATCAAATTTTTCCCAAAAAATTCGGCGAAGCGAATTTAAGAAAAATTCACTAATCTCTAGTCATCAACATTAGATTGGTGGTGGTCTGACACCCAGGATCCCCCATTACGATCAGCTGTTTGAGAAGGCCTTGGTGCTCCATTGAGTACTGTTGCCTCCTCGCAGCTTACAAAGCAGAGCGGTTTTCATTGGATAGCAGCGGAATTGCATCTCAGCCCCATTCACTTGAATGGGACTAAGTGGTGCCTAGGCCACGTGCCGATGAATGTGATGTCACTAAACTAGGAGGATTCTACAGTGCTCGCCAGAGTGCCACAGCCTCTTCAAAAATCTGATCTGCTGGGGTGCTTAGAGTTGGACCCCCACCGATCTGATTGTGATGACCTATTCTGAGGACCTTCAACCCCTTCAATAATCAAAAATAGCAAATTATTTTAAATAGCAAAGGTAATACAAAAGTATACATATTAATTAAAAGACATAAAAGCCAAATGAACATTTGCATTGCATGAGCATTGAATCTTTGTTATGTCTTAAGAGCACATTACTTTATATGTGATAGATTGGGATAAAAATAACACTCTCTTTGTCTTAGAACTTTCTCACCATCTCATATTGTTACTTAACTACTTTTGAAGATTCAATAGAGGATTATGTTACTTATCAGTAAATGACATCTGAAATCATTGCATTCCTTGTGATCTTTATATAGAAAGCCTTTGGAAGTCACAGAGGAATTCATCAAACAGTTTAATGCAGCAGAAGAAGTTGAGGATCAAGAGCGCATGCTTGACACTGCTCGGAAAATCCTTCATCGATGCAAGGTAACTGAGATATTATACATCGTTCTGTACATTTAAATTGGAAACTGTGGCAAATGAAACTTAAAAGAAAGGACTTCCAACAGCTTCTCCAATGAAGTCTATTGGACTGGACAACTATTTCTGTAATGTATTAATTTAGGCTACTTTCACACTAGCGTTCGGGCGGATCCGTTCTGAACGGATCCGCTCATAATAATGCAGACGGAGGCTCCGTTCAGAACGGATCCGTCTGCATTATATTAGCAAAAAAAAGCTAAGTGTGAAAATAGCCTGGGACGGATCCGTCCAGACTTTCAATGTAAAGTCAATGGGGGACGGATCCGCTTGAAGATTGAGCCACATTGTGGCATCTTCAAACGGATCCGTCCCCATTGACTTACATTGAAAGTCTGGACGGATCCGCACGGATCCGCACGCCTCCGAACGGCCAGGCGGACACCCGAACGCTGCAAGCAGCGTTCAGCTGTCCGCCTGTCCGTGCGGAGGCGAGCGGAGCGGAGGCTGAACGCCGCCAGACTGATGCAGTCTGAGCGGATCCGCCTCCATTCAGACTGCATCAGGGCTGGACGGCTGCGTTCGGGTCCGCTCGTGAGCTCCTTCAAACGGAGCTCACGAACGGAAACCCGAACGCTAGTGTGAAAGTAGCCTTACACAAAAGTTATTACTTTTCATCTCTGCTATTCATACTGGGCTCACCCCAGCTGCCATGCTCTTATTTAATACATACTTCAGGGGCGTCATATGTTTTAATATTGTCAGCTGCCTGCAATATATTTTGAATATAACTTGCAAAAGTAGAGATGCAAAGACCCCACTAAGTACTTTAATAACTGGAGAGCTTCTTAACACTGGTTTTCCCTAATTAAATAAATTAAATAATACATTTTTTCTGCTATATTCCTCAAAACATAGTTTTTTACCGTGTCTATATGTCGCAGGGAAATGATGAAAATGGAGATTTGATCAAATCCCTAAGGGAGATGATCAATTCATGGAAGATGTTTAAAATAACTGGTCACATGGTGATGATGTCATCAAAGGTCCTTTATCCCATAGCTCTTCACAGTTCGCTGATAAAAGGCCCTAGCAACGCCCCTCATTCTAGGTATATACTATTCTGGCAGGGGGAACACAGCCAGGCATATTTCTGTGGGGGCACACCCCTGGCCATGGGTTCAGATATAGAAAAAAAATCAAACACTGACCGAAGTTGTATCTGAAGAACAGTTTAATGAAACTATCAGGACATTTTTGAACAAGCTGCATGATAAAGAAAAACCTTTGTGGACTCGCGAAAGGATAGAAGAAGCTATATATATATATATATATATATATATATATATATTTATATACTGCTCATTTTCATGGTTACGACTACCCTGTAATTCAGCAGTGGTGGTTGTGCTTGTACACTATAGGAAAAAACACTAGCCTATTTGTGGTTCCACGATCCCAACCACTAGAAAGGCCGACACTTTTTCCTGTAGTGTGCAAACACGACCCCCAATGGATTGCAGGATGGTCCTAACCATGAAAATAAGCAGTGCATTATGTGATAGAAAAATGAATCCAGCCAGCAAAGGAAGCGATATGGATAATCACAATACATTAGGAAGGGGCTTGTATTAACTTCCTCTACATAATAAATGCTATTTGCTGAATTGAGACAACCCCTTTAATTGCATAGCTTTCCCGCTACAGTTGAAGAGTAATCAAAAGCAAGAATGTAATACGTTGCTTTGCCAAACTTATTGCACTATCAATCCATGTAGAAGTACTACTTGCCTTTAATGGGTTTAACTATTTGTTACTGATGACCTATCCTCTGGTTAGGTCATCAGCATCTGATTGGTGTTCAAGTAAACTGGGCTGAGCTGCGTTTAGGCCACGTGATGGATGATCCTGAGATCACTGGTCTAGGGTAAGCAGCCACGGTGCTCACTGAAGTGTCAGGCTAGCTGATGCCCCACAATCAGATGCTGATGCTTTATCCAGAGGATAGGTCATCAGTTAGAAAATAGTCAGATAACCCATTTAATTTTTATTATCTGGCCAAAGAAACATTTTGTCTCATACACCCGTTTTTCATGTCAGCACTTTCCTTCCCCTGTTCTCAGCATCACTGCATCCTGGCAGGATGTTTACATGCAGAACTTCCTGTTTTTATCAGCTTCCTGCTGGGATTTCTAACCAAACCCAGCATGCTTTGCTCTGTAAGGTTTCACAGGCTTGCTCTGCTTTGCTGACATGAAGAGTGGAAATGTAGAGGGCGTGACTACTGCAGAGTGAACAGTGTGGAAGGTGGAACAAACCCCGAGAAACATGCTGGGTCTGGTTAGGAAACCTAGCAGAAAGCTGATGAAAGCAAGAATTTCTGCATGAAAACATCCTACCAGGATGCAGTGAAGGAAAGTGCTGGTACGAAAAACAGGTATATGGGGCAAAAATATGCAGGCCCAGATTTACTAAGGTGTCCGTGCATGGAATCTGTCTAGAAAGTAGTGCAAATTTCCACAGCTAGGGTTTCTACACCCCCCCCCCCCCCCACACACACACGACTTGCTCGAAAGTGCAACTTTACTGTAAAGGAGCCTGATTTAGGGTGTGCCAGTTTGCGCCATAAATATGCCATAATTCCCACGTAAAATGATGTCTCAAAGTAAGCCAACCAATAGTTGGTATAGAGTTAGACAAAAGTGTCTCTCCCGGCATCACACTTACCATCCAGCCTGAGCCCCTGTGATAAATCTGGTGCAGGTCTAAATTTACTCCATCTATAGGATTATTAAATCTGGGCTGCAGTGTTTGGGGTACTCTGGGCAGATTAAAAACAACCCTGTGAAGAGTAGCTAAACTTTTATGCAACTTTTTTTTAAAAAAATTCCCAAATGCCCTACAATAGTCCCCTTTTAGCTGAGTGGTGCCGACACGAGCAGGGGCTCACTCCACTCAGCTAATCCTGGCATAGCACATTGTTATGCTGTACCCATGTGGTATGCCAACATTTAGCCAAGCTCAGGGGCACAGGCAGGAGTAGTGATGTGTGCTCCTGCCCGTGCACCATTCGCTGCGGCCCCATTGCTGCAATGCAAGGAATCCGTATTCCGTACACCGCGATGTGAAAATTTTGTGAATTTAAAGTGCATTAGAAATGCATGACTTTAAGTGTCAATTTCTTCATTAAAAAGGCAAAATACATTAATAAGGTATATTAGAAAAATTATTTTTAAAGCCTTTTGGACATTTAAAATAAAGTTGCATAAAAGTTTACTTACCCTTTAAGGTTGTATAACCATAATGCAACATGATTATTTACTGGCCATTTAAGAAACACGGATGACAAAAGTACAGTTATGGATTTTCAAAACCGTAATTTAGACATCCAAAAGAAAATAAATATGTCAATTTATCTTAATAAGCCACTTTGATATAGTGGAATGCAGTGGAAGTACAACAGCAGCACGTGCGTTAGGCAGGGAGAAGGCGTTAATAATGGAAGGAGACATAAAGGGGAAGATTTAGCACCAGCCTGCTGACATGTAGTACAGTGCAAGGCAATTGTGCCAGCACTAATGGCCGTTTAGCACCTCCTAAGAATAGACCTTATGCAACATTTGCCACAAATGGCTTATTGCCTACGCTTATTCTTATAATAATGATATCCCATCTGGAAAAATGAAGGTATGTTTGTTCAGGTTTGATTTTACCATGTTCAGCATAAGTGTACTCATGATACTTAGCCGGAATCATGAATGTGTCCTCTGTCTGCTGTAAAATCTGACTCTTTAATGTGTCAAACTGCATTAACGCTTTGATGCATCAAATTATATGAACGGTCTAGTTATGCTGATTGTGCTGCCATTATGCCGTGTGCCTGTTTTTATGGGAAGTGTTTGCATTAGCCAAAGCCTAAGCAAATCGGGTGCATTTCTTTTTAACGGTCTGTTTTACCACTAATCTCACAATCAGTTCACGCTTCGTTTTGTGGTAAAAGCAGAATTGCGTTATGAATTCCGTTACCATGGACCATAACGCAATTCTATGATGGAATGCGTAACAGAATGCCTTTAGAGCCATTCCGTTATTCATTCTGTCCTAATAGAAGTCTATAGGCTGCATAACGGATCCATCCCGTTTCCGTTATGCAGGAGAGGACTCCCCTGCACAACGGAAACGGGACGGATCTGTTTTGCAGGCCATAGACTTCTATTATACAGCCTATACCTATATACAGTCTACACCTATATACATTCTATGCTGTGCATAGGTATAAGCAGTATATAGTTGTAGGTTGTATATAGGTATAGGCTGTACATAGGTGTACACTGTATATAGGTTTAGGCTGTATATAGATATAGACTGTATATAGGTGTAGACTGTGTATAGATATAGGCTGTGTATAGGTATAGGCAGTATATAGTTGTGGGCTGTATATAGGTATAGGCTGTATATAGGTGGAGGCACTGCTGCAGAACACAAGGGGTGAAACCACTGGCAGGAACACACCATCCCAGTTATAGACTATCACTGGGATTGGATGGTGTGTTCCTGCCAGTGGTCACCCCTTGTGTTTTGCAGCAGCATGCCCTCCCTCCAGGTCTTTCCCCAGCATACTAATAACAGGCAGCTCTCAGTCTCAGGACGAAGTCTAGCCTCTAAGATGTCTCAGTCAGAAAAAGGAGGAGGAGGCAGCAGTAGCACGGGAATATGTGGTAGGCGGCACCCTGCTTACGACGCACACAGAAGAAGGAACTTTGGAAGAACTCATCAATAGTGTGGGCAAGTGTGTGGGCATTTTGCAAACAGGGTGAGCGGGCACTGAGCGGACTTATTAAACTTGTGAGCGGGGGCACAATTGCTGCACAACCGCTCACCCGTGCAACTTAGAGGGAACACTGGTTATTACATGGGGAATTCAAGTAGAATTCAGAGAGAGTTCAGAGAAGAGCTACTAAACTGGTACATGGATTGCAGGATACAACTTACCAGGAAAGATTAAAGGACCTTAACATGTATAGCTTGGAAGAAAGACGAGACAGAGGGGATATGATAGAAACTTTTAAATACATAAAGGGAATCAACAAGGTAAAAAAGGAGAGAATATTTAAAAGAAGAAAAACTGCAACAAGAGGACATAGTATTAAATTAGAGGGGCAAAGGTTTAAAAGTAATATAAGGAAGTATTACTTTACTGAGAGAGTAGTGGATTCATGGAATAGCCTTCCTGCAGAAGTGGTAGCTGCAAATACAGTGAAGGAGTTTAAGCATGCATGGGATAGGCATAAGGCTATCCTTCATATAAGATAGGGCCAAAGCTATTCATAGTATTCAGTATATTGGGCAGACTAGATGGGCCAAATGGCTCTTATCTGCCGACACATTCTATGTTAGTTACTAAAATATACATGTCTGGAGAGGTGATAGGTCCTCTTTTACATGAAATAATATTAAAGATTAGAGGTTGTCTGGTTTCATGGTGTTGATTACCTATCCTCGGGATAGGCCATCAGTATCATATTGGTCACTTGTTACAGTGGAGACAGCATGCAGGAAAACACTGAAGAAGACTCAGTGCTTGCGCTGCGGCCCAGGGGTGTAGCTATAGGGGGTGCAGAGGTAGTAGTCGCTACCTGGCCCAGGAGCCCGAGGGGGCCCAAAGACCCTTGTGTCGTATAAGAAGACACCGGTATTATAGAAAATGCACGCAGGGAGGGCTCTATCATAGATTTTGCACTGAGCCCAGAATCTTCAAGTTACATCTCTGCCTGGAGAGAAGGGGTTAGATCAAGAATTTGGCATGGAGGGGGCAGTTTAAGTTTTTGCCTCAGGCAGCAGGAAGGCAATGTGCTTCCCTGCCCCTGAGGGAAGTCGGCCCAAGCTGAACTCTGCCACCAGGGCCCATGAGCTTTTAGCTATGCCCCTGCTGCAGCCCCTTCAAGCAACTGATCGGTAGGGGTGCCGGGAGGTGGATCCCCACCAATCTGATATTGATGACCTATCCTGAGCACAGTGTCATGACTGGAAAACCCCTTTAATTATACTGCGTTAGTTAAAGATGTTTAGATAAATTAGATGTAATGTGGCAGGGAGACATGGTGTAGATGTGGATCTTCTTACATAATACCTCATCCTTCAGTGCTGGCAGCCACCTTCCTCTGCAAAATACAGGGAGCAGTCACTAATATGCACTTCCACCAATCATATACTATGAGACGTGAGTCCTGCTGCTAGATAGCTACTAGAATTCATCTGGCATTGCCTAGCAAGATCGATGCTTGCATTAGGAAGCTGAAGAACTCCCTAATGTATAATTAATATGGAAAACTCAAGTTCCACCAGTTTCGCTGTAAATAATGGAAGTTTTTGATGATCAGGCCATAGTACTATAACAGCTTAATTGTGGGACATTACCCAAATGCTTTGAGCTTTCTCTCTATTTTGAGACAATTGTGCTAAGAATTCATGACACAGTAAGTTTCAGATGAGCCTTACAACAAGAACTTTTGTTTGACTTGTCAGAGGCATGCTGTTGCATGACTATTTTAGGTTTGTGGTTTGACAAAAAAGAATTCATGCAACACAACCCAATTGACAATCATTATATGTGCACTTCTGTCCCAATGCAGTATCATGATCTTCATGTCAGGTACCACACGTTACTGTGTATCCCTCTCCTAAGACCTCATGCACACGACCGTTGTGTGCATCCGTGGCCGTTGTGCCGTTTTCCGTTTTTTTTTTTTCGCGGACCCATTGACTTTCAATGGGTCCGTGGAAAAATCGGAAAATGCACCGTTTTGCAGCCGAGACCGTGATCTGTGTATCCTGTCCTATTTTTTTGATGGACAACGGTTCACGGACCCATTCAAGTCAATGGGTCCGTGAAAGAACACGGATGCACACAAGATTGGCATCCGTGTCCGTGATCCGTGGCCGTAGGTTACTTTAATACAGACGGATCCGAAGATCCGTCTGCATAAAAGCTTTTTCAGAGCTGAGTTTTCACTTCGTAACTCAGATCCGACAGTATATTCTAACACAGAGGCGTTCCACTGGCCACCAACGAATTAACTACAGGGGAGGGAGGGGGGCCCACTGGCCACCAATGAATTAACTACAGGGGAGGGGGGGGCTGGCCACCAACGAGTTAACTACAGGGGAGGGAGGGGGGGGCCCACTGGCTACCAATGAGTTAACTACAGGGGAGGGAGGGGGGGCCCACTGGCCACCAATGAGTTAACTACGGGGAGGGAGGGGGGGCCGGCCGCACTGGCCACCAATTAGTTAACTACAGGGAGGGAGGGGGGGCGGCCGCACTGGCCACCAATAAGTTAAAAACAGGGGGGGGGTCTGCAGGGGGCAGTCATGTACACCGTTTTTTTGTATATTCTAACCTGAAGCGTCCCCATCACCATGGGAACGCCTCTGTGTTAGAATATACTGTCGGATCTGAGTTTCACGATCTAACTCATATCCGACAGTATATTCTAACATAGAGGCGTTCCCATGGTGATGGGGACGCTTCAAGTTAAACTATACCATCGGATTGGAGAAAACTCTGATCCGATGGTATAAAAGGGACTCCTGACTTTACATTAAAAGTCAATGGGGGACGGATCTGTTTGCAATTGCACCATATTGTGTCAACGTCAAACGGATCCGTCCCCATTGACTTGCATTGTAATTCAGGACGGATCCGTTTGGCTCCGCACGGCCAGGCGGACACCAAAACAACTTTTTTTTCATGCCCGTGGATCCTCCAAAAATCAAGGAAGACCCACGGACGAAAAAACGGTCACGGATCACGGACCTACGGACCCTGTTTTTGCGGACCGTGAAAAAATACTGTCGTGTGCATGAGGCCTAAGAGTGTGTTCAGACATAAAACTGCATTGGAAAAATACACGTGATACACCTATAAATCAAACATGTGACCTGTAAAAAAAAAAAAAAAAAAAAACTATATCCAAAATTATCGCAAAATATTTTTTTTTCTAACTAATTCTTACGGTATTTTTCTCAGAGACAATCAGGACTTCATTCTGGTCATTGTGGAAACCCTCAAATTGCATGGACTGAATTGATTTTAATGGCTCAGTGTAAAGGAAACATTCAAGAAGGTAAACTACTAAGATGGCTATAATGTTCACTGTCATTAGTATCCTATAAGAGATTTATTGGAAATCATTTCAGAAAAGAAAGATGTGTTTTCCAGAAGTATTTAATTTATATATGAGCTATGCCTGTGTCTGAAGAGAATGGGCAGAGGCGAGCTGTAATACAGGATGGTCCACAAACAAGTAGCCCACCTCCAATATCTCCAAATCAAACTGCCTAATAGTAAATCGGTCTCAACCAATCAGAGCTCAGCTTTCACTTTTTTTTTAAAGCCCTGTAGGAACTGAAAGCTGAGCTCTGATTGGTTGCTATTGGCAACTAAGAACGATTTACTATTAGGCTGTTTGATTTGGAGATATTAGAAGCAGGCTACTTTTTTGTGGGCCACCCTTTATCAAACACAGTCTGAAGACAAGTGTGCCAACCTCTAGTTTATCTACTCATGGGTCTCCCTGTTGCTTCATGTTCACTTAGTTACTTAGTAAGTTTAGGCACTTTCTATGCAACTGACCTGCACATGAATCTGGGTTTGGTTATTGCCTAGCTTTGCATGGTTATTAGGGTGGAGTTGTTGATTGTCTAGCCTTACTCCATTCTGGTTCTAAGGTATACTGTTTGCTATAATGGGAGTTTTGGATGATCTGACCATAGTACTAACACCTCACAGATTCTGTTATTTTGATCTTGTTATAGTTAAAGTGTAACTGCCATTCTATTTTTATTTGTGTAATGTGTAGGGGCAGTGATACTGACCATTTTTGTAATATACTTTAATTACTGAAATCATACATTTCTTTTAGAAAAATAGCTCTAAAGTGGCCCATTTTGAACCTTAGCCACGCTCCTCGTCTTCTGTTTACATAGAGGTGGAGACTTGCGCAACACTGACTGTTATGTAAGCAGAAGACAGAGGAGCGTTGCTGAGGCTCAAAATGGGCCATTTAACAGTTGTTTTTCTAATAGAAATGTACGATTTCAGTAATTAAAGTATATTACAAAAATGGTTAGTATCACTGACCCTACACATTACATACATAAAAGTAGAATGGCAGTTACACTTTAATGTGTTTTCTCTGTATTTATGGATCTGTAATTCCATGGAGTGTGTTTTCTGTGTGTTCTGAGATGTATAGTTCCACAAATGTGAAGTCTGCTTGCTGTGTTTGGGATTTGTTTGTTGCTATGCTGTTGTTTTGTTCTGGCCAGTTTAACCGGTTTGACTTTGGGCTAAATCTAAGGGCATTATCCTGGCAGTCCCGTGGTATTCACCCTTTAACCCCTATACAGGGATCTAGACTTTGCAGCAGGGGATCCACCAGGGCTCTACCTTCTGGAGTAATCCCTGTGCAGTTGACTTTTGACACACAGGGGTCAAAGACACCAGTGCAGGGCACAGAGGGGGTCAAGCAAAACTCATAGTCAGAAACAGGCTGACGTCAGGGCAGGCAGAGTTTGTGCAAATCTGTGAAACAAGTCTAAAGGGCAGGGCAGGGAGCTCAGGGTCAGTATGGTGATCAGGCACTGGTCAGGTCAGACGGCAAAGGGTCAGAATCTGGGAATCAGGCAGAAGTCGGCACATTAATAGTCATGCAGATTATAGCACCTTTATGGGATCTAGCATGCTAGTTAACCTATTGCTCAGGCAAAGAGTGTGAACAGCACAAAATACAGTATATAGCAGAGCCAATTAACACATTGAAAGCAACTGCACATAGAACCAAAGGAGGCTTAACCTTTGCAGAATGAGGGGAGATTCAATGAAGACTATCTCCCACTGCCAGAGTGCTAGAACTGTGACAGGCACAGGATGGGTGCAGCATAGCTCTAGCCTGCCCAAGTTTTGGGGAGGGGGGGTTAGGGTCGGCGGGCATGGTCTCACTGGGATAGAATTCAGTATTGCTCTGTTTCTGTTCCCTGTTCATAAACTATCTACCTGTATGCCATGCATCTGCAATCAACTGCTGGATTATCTTCTTTATCTGTGACCCTCAGCATTCAGTTCCTGTTATCTATTGCTGAGTTTATTTTAGTAAGTCCTGGAGTTCCAAGAGCCACAGTTAGGTCTTTAGGTGAAGTCCAATTCTATGTTTTCGTGCACTTCTTCCTGAATTTTGGATCAGAAAGCAGGTAGTGGTAATGGAGCATAGAGCGCTCAGTATTAATAGTATTATATGCGGAATGGATGCATTGGGTGGGAAGAACAGGAAGTCTCTGAGATGAAACTCAACCAAGAGCTGAGCCAAGAGCCGGAGAGCATTGGGTGAGGTCAGGAAGTGAATGTTGTTTTGGCTATTTCGGCTACATGCAGTAGTAGATATTATTATGTATGGAGTCTAGACGCTATAGTGTACAGAACACTTTGAAAACTTACATTTGGTGTGTGTTCTTTATTCAAGTAGGTGCTATTTGCTAAGTATAAAAATGCACCCAGCGTTTCATTATAACTCCCAAATGACCAGTGTAAAACATGTTTCTTTCAGAGGCTTTGGACATACTGATTCTATCCATTGATCAAGCTGAATTAAATGAAGACCATATCTCTGTGTTGTTTTTCATTGCTGAGTCAGTTCTTTATAGGATCTGCTGTGACGCGGCACAGAAACCCTGCCTGTTTACCAGGGAAGTCAAGCTTTCCAAGGTATAGTATAGCTTTGATTTATTGTAGAGTAAGGCACATGTATAGATAAGTGAGATATCGTAAAATTAGGCATATTTTATTAGATACATGCCATTTACGAAGCCAACAAACAAATAATTTAACCCCTTAATGACAAGCTTATTTTTTGAGTTCTTGTCTTTCTGTGGTTAAGCAGCCATAAAGTTTTAGTTTTTTAATTGACATGGCTGCATAAGGCCAAGATTTGTGTTTTGAGAAACTACATTTTTTATGCTGTTTGAGCTTACTTTCGAATTTACCATATTTTTCACCCCATAAAACGCAAAAGTGGGGGGAAAATTTTCCTGCGTCTTATGGAGTAAATACTAATGAGCGTTTCTAAAGGCTCTGTACTCACCTGTTCCTGGACCTCGGCTGTCAGCTGTGCAGGAGAGGAGCTGCAGTGCCCGGAGCAGGAGAGGTAAGTGTTTTTATTTTATGTGCACTGTGGCTGGGGGATAAAGAGAGGCATGGGGGCTGATGAGAGGCATGGGGGCTGATGAGAGGCAATAGGGGCTTATGAGAGGCATGCGGGCTGATATGAGGCAATGGGGGGTGATAAGAGGCATATGGGGGCTGATGAGAGGCATATGGGGGCTGATGAGAGGCATATGGGGGCTGATGAGAGGCATATGGGAGCTGATGAGAGGCATATGAGGGCTGATGAGAGCCGTGGGGCTCTTATCTGAGCTCTGATTGGGGGTCATTCACATTGGGGTCTGAGCTAAGGTCTGATTGGGGGTCTGATTTGAGGACTTATTGAGGTCTTATTAATATTGGGGGTTTGATTGGGGCTGTCAGCTGAGGTCTGATTTACATTGGGGGTCTGATTGGTGGTCTGACCTGAGGTCTAATAATAAAAAAAAATTCTCATTGTCCTCCTCTTAAACCTAGGTGTGTCTTATGGGTCAGTGCATCTTATAGGGCGAAAAATACAGAAAAAATGCACAAAAATACATATTATTATTATTACAATTATTTTATACATATACTCCTGTATACTAATGCATTATGCTCTGTTTCTCTATGGCATAGGCTGCTGTTAGGGCAAAACTAGTGTGTACTAACAGCAGGATTAGACAAGAGAGACAAAGTACATGCCAAACCTGATGCACAATGTGTCATAACAAAATATAGCTTTATTGGACAATTTGAAAAACCATTAAAACACACAGCAAATCTGGTCATCTCTATTGGCAAATACAGTCAGGTCCATAAATATTGGGACATCAAACACATTTCTAACAGTTTTGGCTCTATACACCACCACAATGGATTTGAAAAGAAACAAACAAGATGTGCTTTAACTGCAGACTGTCAGCTTTAATTTACATCCAAATCAGGTGAACGGTGTAGAAATTACAACAGTTTGCATATATGCCTCCCACTTGTTAAGGGACCAAAAGTAATGGGACATAATAATAATCATAAATCAAACTTTCACTTTTTAATACTTAGTTGCAAATCCTTTGCAGTCAATTACAGCCTGAAGTCTGGAGCGCATAGACATCACCAGATGCTGGGTTTAAACCCTGTTGATGGTCTGCCAGGCCTCTACTGCAACTGTCTTCAGTTCCTGCTTGTTCTTGGGGCATTTTCCCTTCAGTTTTGTCTTCAGCAAGTGAAATACATGCTCAATCGGATTCAGGTCAGGTGATTGACTTGGCCATTGCAGAACATTCCACTTCTTTACCTTAAAAAACTCTTTGGTTGCTTTTGCAGTATGCTTTGGGTCATTGTCCATCTGCACTGTGAAGCGCCGTCCAATGAGTTCTGAAGCATTTGGCTGAATATGAGCAGATAATATTGCCCGAAACACTTCAGAATTCATCCTGCTGCTTTTGTCAGCAGTCACATCATCAATAAATACAAGAGAACCAGTTCCATTGGCAGCCATACATGCCCACGCCATGACACTACCACCACCATGCTTCACTGATGAGGTGGTATGCTTGGGATCATGAGCAGTTCCTTTCCTTCTCCATACTCTTCTCTTCCCATCACTGTGGTACAAGTTGATCTTGGTCTCATCTGTCCATAGGATGTTGTTCCAGAACTGTGAGAGCTTTTTTAGATGTCATTTGGCAAACTCTAATCTGGCCTTCCTGTTTATGAGGATAACCAATGGTTTGCATCATATGGTGAACCCTCTGTATCCGCTCTGGTGAAGTCTTCTCTTGATTGTTGACTTTGACACACATACACCTACCTCCTGGAGAGTGTTCTTGATCTGGCCAACTGTTGTGAAGGGTGTTTTCTTCACCAGGGAAAGAATTCTTCAGTCATCCGCCACAGTTGTTTTCCGTGGTCTTCTGGGTCTTTTGGTGTTGCTGAGCTCACCGATGCGTTCCTTCTTTTTAAGAATGTTCCAAACAGTTGTTTTGGCCACGCTCAATGTCTTTGCTATCTCTCTTATGGGTTTGTTTTGTTTTTTCAGCCTAATGATGGCTTACTTCACTGATAGTTATAGTGTACATGATGAGTTAGTAAATTAATTGGACAAATTTGTTATTTTTGGATATTTATTTTGTATCTCTCCATTGGATTTTACTTGCCTACACATTGGCCTATGTTGTGGGCCTTTTTTACTGATTATATATGTTGTACTGAGGTGGGGAGGTCATATACATTCAATATGAGGCTCCCAGATATGCTGTGTGTTTTAATTGTTTTAAAAAAATTGTCCAATAAAGCTATATTTTGTTATCACGATGTGCGCACTTCCAGGTCCGCATTTCCATTCCCCCAAAAAATAGAACATGCCTTATTCTTTTCCGCAATCGTGGACAAGAATAGACATGTTCTATTAGTGCCGGCGATGTGCGGTCCACAAAATGCAGAACGCACATTGCCGGTATCCGTGTTATGCAGATCTGTGGATCCGCAAAACACACACGGATGTGTGAATGGACCCTAACACTTTACAGTATTTACTGTTTACTGATGGTGAGGAGCCGCAGGGGCAATATTCAAATTCGCGAATATTCATAATATAGTCGCAAATTCGAGAATTTGCGATTATTTTCTTGATTGCGAAAATCGGCAATGTAATATTATCGTAATGCGCTCGCAATACAGGCGTGGGTCACTTTTGCTACATTTTTTAAGCTGCTAGAAGTTTCCTGAGACTGGAGAAAATGGTTGGCACGGCAGAACATTACAATAGCTTTATATGTAGATAGAGTGCTCCAATATATTTGCGATTGCACAAATAGGCAATTAATTATGCGCATATTTTTGAGCAATATGTGCAACTTCACATTTTAGCAGGTCTGTCTACATATTTCAGATTGGTGCACTAAGTATTGTTGTGAACTTGTGACATCACAGCAATATGTATGTATGTATGTATGGACAGCAGAACCAGCTACATTATATCACTATCTAACCTACACTGACTATCACCCACTAACTAGCTGTATTATATATATATATATATATATATATATATATGAGCTAACTAACTAACTAACTATCTATTACACAGCAAAGCACAGAGCACAGCAATGACACTGCTGTCTCTCTGCAAAAAACTGCAGAAAATGGCTGCTGGGGAGGTTCTTATATAGTAAGGGGTAGGCAACTTTCCTATTGGTTGCTAGGGATGTTGCTAAGCTCAGACAAAGGCATTGTAGACTTCTCATTGGCCCACAAGCAAGAAGCAGCGAGGGATCATGGGTTCAGATGAAAAAAAAAAAACTAGAATATTTGCGAATACGAATATATAGCACTATATTCCACATCTTCGTGAATTATTGAAGTGGCGATATTCGCGATTCGAATATTCGCGATCAACACTATTTACTGATAGTGATTCCCTGTAGCTACAACGCAATCTACTTGTTATTTTTCCGTATATACCTATGGATGCTGTGTTTACACCCCCTCTTTCTCCTCCTACTCTGGAGATGTTACCTCTCTCATTGCACACTCTGTTTTTAATATGGTATGCTTGTAATATTTTGCTAACAATAAAGTTTTTTATTTTATGATATTGGTTAGTGAAGAGCGCAGTTCAGAAAATGTTGATTCGGCTGCTTCGCTGAATTTTACAAAAAATTTGATTTGTTACAAATTACTTGGTCATGAATCGCATTCCTTTGTAAGTATCGGGCGCAATGATGGGGAGCAGTGATCGTGCCATCCTTCATTATTGAACCCCTTAGATGCCGTGATCATCACCAATCGCTGCATCTGATATGGAGGCCTTTCAGGGGCTAATCAGGGTTAAAAAAAAATACATACTCGCCTTATCCATTTGCTCACGGAGAGGCCATCATGGCCATGTTGATAGAAGAAACTGCACAAAATATCATCATCACTGATGATGTCACCGCACCGGGCCAGATGTGATGACATCACAAATCACCCTGCGCAAGATTTTGCAAGGTTTCATCAATGAAAATTGCAGCGACAGTATATATATATATATATATATATATATATACAGTACAGACCAAAAGTTTGGACACACCTTCTCATTCAAAGAGTTTTCTTTATTTTCATGACTATGAAAATTGTAGATTCACACTGAAGGCATCAAAACTATGAATTAACACATGTGGAATTATATACATAACAAAAAAGTGTGAAACAACTGAAAATATGTCATATTCTAGGTTCTAAGTAGCCACCTTTTGCTTTGATTACTGCTTTGCACACTCTTGGCATTCTCTTGATGAGCTTCAAGAGGTAGTCACCTGAAATGGTTTTCACTTCACAGGTGTGCCCTGTCAGGTTTAATAAGTGGGAATTCTTGCCTTATAAATGGGGTTGGGACCATCAGTTGCGTTGTGGAGAAGTCAGGTGGATACACAGCTCATAGTCCTACTGAATAGACTGTTAGAATGTGTATTATGGCAAGAAAAAAGTAGCTAAGTAAAGAAAAACGAGTGGCCATCATTACTTTAAGAAATGAAGGTCAGTCAGTCCGAAAAATTGGAAAAACTTTGAAAGTGTCCCCAAGTGCAGTCACAAAAACCATCAAGCGCTACAAAGAAACTGGCTTACATGCGGACCGCCCCAGGAAAGGAAGACCAAGAGTCACCTCCGCTGCGGAGGATAAGTTCATTCGAGTCACCAGCCTCAGAAATCGCAGGTTAACAGCAGCTCAGATTAGAGACCAGGTCAATGCCACACAGAGTTCTAGCAGCAGACACATCTCTAGAACAACTGTTAAGAGGAGACTGTGTGAATCAGGCCTTCATGGTAGAATATCTGCTAGGAAACCACTGCTAAGGACAGGCAACAAGCAGAAGAGACTTGTTTGGGCTAAAGAACACAAGGAATGGACATTAGACCAGTGGAAATCTGTGCTTTGGTCTGATGAGTCCAAATTTGAGATCTTTCGTTCCAACCACCGTGTCTTTGTGCGACGCAGAAAAGGTGAACGGACGGACTCTACATGCCTGGTTCCCACCATGAAGCATGGAGGAGGTGGTGTGCTTTGCTGGTGACACTGTTGGGGATTTATTCAAAATTGAAGGCATACTGAACCAGCATGGCTACCACAGCATCTTGCAGCGGCATGCTATTCCATCTGGTTTGCGTTTATTTGGACCATCATTTATTTTTCAACAGGACAATGACCCCAAACACACCTCCAGGCTGTGTAAGGGCTATTTGACCATGAAGGAGAGTGATGGGGTGCTGCGCCAGATGACCTGGCCTCCACAGTCAACGGACCTGAACACAATCGAGATGGTTTGGGGTGAGCTGGACCGCAGAGTGACGGCAAAAGGGCCAACAAGTGCTAAGCATTTCTGGGAACTCCTTCAAGACTGTTGGAAGACCATTTCAGGTGACTACCTCTTGAAGCTCATCAAGAGAATGCCAAGAGTGTGCAAAGCAGTAATCAAAGCAAAAGGTGGCTACTTTGAAGAACCTAGAATATGACCTATTTTCAGTTGTTTCATACTTTTTTGATAAGTATATAATTCCACATGTGTTAATTCATAGTTTTAATGCCTTCAGTGTGAATCTACAATTTTCATGAAAATAAAGAAAACTCTTTGAATGAGACGGTGTGTCCAAACTTTTGGTCTGTACTGTATATACATATATATATACTGTATTTTTTATATCCTGCCATGTCAGGAAAAATAGATTCATGAAGCATCAGGAAATTTGACTTTGCGGCGAATCAAATTTTTCCTGAAATTCGGATCGAAGTCAATTCTTTGGCTTCGATTAGTTGCGCCGCAATCTGTGATTTCTTTCCACTCACTCTAGGTCTACAAAAGTGGGCGTGGCATGGAAGGGGACTGGCCGGCAGGCCCATCTCATTTACCATTTTGCATGCCTGCTTCAAGTGTACAAAAAGGTCTAAATGTAAGACAGCTAGGAAGCTGTCTTACATGTAGAACTGGCGGAGGATCCACCGAAGTTATGAAGAGGCCGGTGACTCTTCATAGCTTTGGTGGATCCACTGCCGGCTTATATGTGCCAGAATTATTTTGGTTTTAAAAAACGGTCTATGGAGATTTTTCACGAATAGTGGGTACATATAGATAGACAATTGCATTGTTGGTGTATTTATAATAGAAGTCAGTAGCAAGGTATGGGATAGATCCGTAAAAAAAAAGCTGAGAGTTTACCATACCAACTGTATAATTATATATTTTTTTGCTATAAACAGTTTTGACAGCATGAACAGTGCTGCATACAACAATATTTTTGTCATCAAGAGGATAGAACCTCAAGCGATCACATTATAAGCTGAAGGAGAATGCAGCATAACAGTGTGGATTCCGTTATGAATCAAGGCAACGGCACAGATGTGACTAGATTAAGAAGACACTGTCATTTGGCACCAAATATGACAGTCATTCTGCACAACAGTGAGCCATTAATAAAACACTGTCAATTCATTAACTTTTTAACTTCAGACGGCGCTTGTGCTATACTGATGGTTGAAATCATTAAAGCCTGCTGGTGACCCTCTAAAACATTACGGGTGAGGGCCTGCTGCTGAGCTGACCATCTAAAACATTAGGGGTGAGGGTCTGCTGCAGAGCTGACTCTCTAAAACATTAGAGGTGAGTGCCTGCTGCTGATCTGAGCATCAAAAAAATTATGGGCGAGTGCCTACTGCTGAGCTGACCATTGAAAAAATTATGGGCGAGTGCCTGCTGCTTAGCTAACCAATAAAAAAAATTATGGGCGAGGGTCTGCTGGTGAGTTGACCCTGTAAAACATTATGGTTGAGGGCCTGCTGGTGAGCTGACCCTCAAAAAGATTGCAGGTGAGGGCCTGCTGGTGAGCTGACCCTCTAAAACATTATATGTGATGTCCTGCAGGTGAGCTGTCCCTCTAAAAGATTGTAGGTGAAGGCCTGCTGGTGAGCTGACCCTCTAAAACATTATATGCGAGGGCCTGCATGTGAGCTGACCCTCTAAAAGATTGCAGGTGAGGGCCTGCTGGTGAGCTGACCCTCTAAAACATTACATGCGAGTGCCTGAAGGTGAGCTGGCCCTTTTAAAGATTGTAGGTGAGGGCCTGCTGGGGAGCTGGCCCTCTAAAACATTATATGAAAGGGCCTGCAGGTGAGCTGACCCTCTACAACATTAGGAGCGAGGGCAGACTAATAGGCATGTTGATATGATGGAAGAGGAGGTGGACAAGAAAAGGACAATTAAACCATATGCCCTTTTTTTGGTGGAAGGGGTGCATGGAAATACAGTGTATTGAGTACATTATAAAAACACATTTAAAGTGCCTTTATGTTCAGCCACTTTCCTCTGGTGGAATAGAGAAGTCAGGGGCAATCCAGGCCTTGTTCATTTTTATAGGAGTTAACCTGTCAGCATTTTCAGTTGACAGATGGATGTGCTTATCGGTTATTATGGCCCTGCAGCACTAAATACCCGCTCTGACAAAATACTGGCGCCAGGGCAGGCCAGCACCTCCAAGGCGTAGAACGCCAGTTCGTGCCACGTGTCCAGCTTGAACACCCAGTAGTTGTAAGGCACAAATGGATCATTAAGGACGCTGAAACGGTCTGCTACTTACTCCTTCACCATCTTCCAAAAATTTTCCCTACTTGTGACACTAGGCCGCGCATCAGGGTGAGGGTGCTGGCGGGGTGTCATAAAACTGTCTTAGGCTTTGGAGAGTGTTGCCCTGCCTCTGTTGGAACTGCTGTGTGTTCCCCTCATCTCCCCTCCTCGGTTGCCCAAGGAACGACGTACTAAGGCAGCCTAACATAAAGTCAGCCTTGTGTGCCAGAGACGCAACAGGCAAGACTTCGCTGTCATCATCAGGAGGATGACTCTTAATCTCCTCATCCTCTTCCTCCTCTTCTGCCCATCCACGCTGAACAGATGGATTTAAACTTCCATGGGTACTACCCTCTGTAGCGGAGGCAACAGTCTCCTGCTCCTCCTCCTCCTCATCTTTATCCAATTTACGCTGAGATGAGGAACTGAGGATGGTATGGCTATCACCCTGTGTAATGTCTTCCCCCATTTCCACCTCTTCCACATGCAAATCGTCGGCCTTAATTGTGAGCAGCGAGCGTTTGAGTAGACACAGAAGTGGGATGATGCTGCTGATAATAGCGTTATCGCCGCTCACCATCTGTGTTGATTCCTCAAAGTTTCTTAAAACCTCACAGAAGTCAGACATCCATGCCCACTCCTCGCTTCTGAAGAGCGAAAGCTGACTGAAAAGACGACCATGTTGCAGCTGGTATTTCACTACTGCCCCCTGCTGCTCACAAAGCCTGGCCAGCATGTGGAACGTCGAGTTCCAGCGCGTGCTCACGTCACACAACAGTCGGTGAGCTGGTAATTGAACACGCTGCTGCAGCGTTGACAGACCGGCGGAAGCTGTCGATGACTGGCGAAAATGGGCACACACGCGGCGCTCCTTCACCAGGAGCTCAGGCAAATTGGGATAGGTTTTTAGAAACCTCTGAACCACTAAGTTGAAGACGTGGGCTAGGCATGGGATGTGTGTGAGCTTGCCAAGCTCTAAAGCCGCCACCAAGTTACAGCCATTATCAGACACAACCATGCCCGGTTCTAGGTTGAGTGGCGAGAGCCACAGCTCAGTCTGGTCTCTTAACCACTGCCACAGCTCTGTGGCGGTGTGCTGTTTGTCACCTAAGCAGATCAGCTTAAGCACAGCCTGTTGATGCTTCTCCATTGCAGTGCTACACTGCTTCCAGCTACCGACTGATGGCTGACTAGTGCTGCAAAATAATAATTCTGAGGTGGAAGTGGAGGAGGAGGCAGAGGAGGAGAAGTGGGGGTTGGAGCCACTAACGTAGGTGGTGGCGGAAACCCTGATGGAATTGGGGCCCCCAATCCTTGGCGTCGGTAGCACCTGTGCCATCCCAGGGTACGACTCGTTCCCAGCCTCCACATTGTTCACCAAGTGTGCCGTCAGGGAAATGTGGCGTCCCTGGCCGAAAGCACTTATCCATGTGTCAGTGGTTAAATGAACCTTCCCAGTAACTGTGTTGGTCAGGGCACAGGTGATGTTACCGGACACATGCTGGTGTAGGGCGGGCACGGCATACTGTTAAAAATAGTGGCAGCTGGTGACTGCGTAACAAGGGACGGCCGCCAACATCAGCCTGCGGAAGGCCTCAGTGTCCAAAAGCCTAAATGGCAACTTTCCAGGGCTAGTAATTTGGAAAGTTGCGCATTTAGTGCTATGGCCTGTGGGTGGGTGCGCTTGCCTTCAAACCCCTGGAGTAAGGACATTTGGACGCTGCGCTGGGATACAGAAGTGGATGTAGTCACTGATGGTGCTTGCCAAGGTCCAGGTGCAGGGACGAAAGCATCCGGACCTGCGCTTTCGACAGGGGATTGGCCAGCACATAACACAGGGGTAAAGGAAGCAGTGGTGTGACCCGCAGACACAGATTGTTTGGCCCACCTATTACGGTGCTTTGATGCCATGTGGTGGATCATGCTGGTGGTGGTGAGGTTGCTAGTGTTCATACTCCTGCTCATTTTCGTATGGCAGAGGTTGAAAATTACAATTCATCGTAAATTTGTTGTCCGCACTTTCCTCAAAAAAGCGCCAGACTGCGGAACACCTACCCCTTGGCAAGGGAAATTTCCGCAAGGGTATGCTCCAGGGAACAGTTGCGAGCCTGTTTTGTGTGGCCCGCCTTCTCCTTTTTGCCACCCCACTGCCTCTTCCAGCCTGTTGGGGTGTTGCGGATCCCTCCCCCAATGTGCTGCTACCCTCGCTCGGTTTGGGAATCAGGGCACAAGATCTCATGTCCCTCTTCAAGCAGGCTTGTCAAGAGGCCCAAATGAAGGAATGGCACTGAAAAGAGCTCCTCGGAATATCCGAATGTGGGATCACTTGTTTGACAAGACTCTCCGTGGTGGGAGGAAAGAGGATCAGAGTGAGGATTGTGTTGACCAGACTCTTGGCTACTGAGACTGGACTTGGTGGAAGACAGGGTGGTGCTTAACCGACTGGAAGCATTATCTGCTACAATCCAACCGACCATCTGGTCGCACTGGTCTGACTTCGAGAGTGTTGTCCTGTGCCACCCTACAAACTGGGACATGAAGCTTGGCATCGTGGATGTTTGTTTTTCTTGTGCTCTGGCAGCAGGCACAGTTTCAACGCGCCCAGGTTCATGGCCTCTGCGTGCACCATCAGCATCGCGGCCACTTCCCTGTACCTTACTGCTCGCCTTTTTCATATTAAATGTTATATATACACTCGGATATACTCCTCGGAATATCCGAGTGTGGGATCACTTGTTTGGCAAGACTCTCCGTGGTGGGAGGAAGGAGGATCAGAGTGAGGATTGTGTTGACCAGACTCTTGGCTACTGAGACTGGACTTGGTGGAAGACAGGGTGGTGCTTAACCAACTGGAAGCATTATCTGCTGCAATCCAACCGACCACCTGGTCGCACTGGTCTGACTTCGAGAGCGTTGTCCTGTGCTGTCCTACAAACTGGGACATGAAGATAGGCATCCTGGATGAATGTTTTTCTTGTGCTCTGGCAGCAGGCACAGTTTCAACGTGAACAGGTCCACGGCCTCAGCATCGCGGCCTCTTCCCTGTACCTTACTGCTCGCCTTTTTCATATTAAATGTTATATATGCTTGAAAGTATGTCACATGTACAGTAGCGTAGGATTTGTAAGTGTATGCGCAAAAAATAAACAAAAAAGGTATTTGGGACGTGAAAACTTCACACAGAAGATATACCGCAGATAATTTTGCTGATGTTAGCAGCGGCTAATAAAAAATTACAGGGAATGTCAGGTATTTGGGATGTGGAAACTTTACACAGGAGAAATACCACAGATAATGTCACTTATGTTAGCAGAGGCTAATACAAAATTACACAGGTATTTGAGATGTAGAAACGTTACACAGGAGAAATGCCACAGATAATGTTGCTGATGTCAGCAGCGGCTAATAAAAAATTGCAGGGAATGTCACAGGTATTTGGGATGTGGAAACTTCACGCAGAAGATATACTGCAGATAATATCAATGCTGTCACCAGCGGCTAATAAAAAATGACAGGAAATGTCACAGGTATTTGGGATGTGGAAACGTTACACAGGAGAAATACCGCAGATAATGTCGCTGATGTCACCAGCGGCTAATACAAAATTAAAGGGAATGTCACAGGTATTTTGGATGTGGAAACGTCACACAGGAGAAATACCGCAGATAATGTCTCTGATGTCAGCAGTGGGTAATATAAAATTACAGGGAATGTCACAGGTATTTGGGATGTGGAAACATTACACAGCAGATGTACCCCACCTAATGTCACTGTCCGCAGCAGACACCGTCTACAGAAAAAGTACACTGGATGTTACAGATATTTTTGGGATGCGCACAAGATAGACAGGAGATGTAGCGGAGATAAAGTCGCTGTCTGCAGTGGCCTAACTATTGCATGCTATTTAGTGCAGGATGCGCTAAAAATAGATATTGCTGCCACACACAATAGTCCTTAAAAGGACTTTTGGGCCTCTAAAGTTTTAGCAAGTTAGCGCAGGTTGCGTTAAAAATATATATTGCTGCTGCCACACAGAACAATTGTCCTTAAAAGGACTTTTGTGTCTGTAAAGTTATAGCAATTTAGAGCAGGTTGCGTTAAAAAATTATATTGCTGCTGCCACACACAACTGTAGTCTCTAAAAGGATTTTTGGGTCTCTGACAAGTTTTTCAACTTAAAAGAAAATATTTCACTCCCTACACTATTTTTCCCTGTTTCAGCACAGCTCTCCCTCACTAACACTGAGCTATATAGCACCTGATGACGCGTTCCGGCTAGCCAAGCACTGTAATGCCAGTAACCAACATGGCTATGGCATTACAGTGAAGGGCAGTACTTATCTGCATGTTTATTGGCTGCGTAGTGGGGGAGACTCGAGCATTGCGCTCGAGCACATGCGGTACTCGGCCATGTATCGAGCATCGAGATGCTCGAGCCGAACTGGTGTTCAGCCGAGCATGCTCGATCAACACTATATATTAGGTGTTTAATATTAGGATGCATTTACAATTGAAAACCAATATGGAATATATTATTACTACTAGCAGAAGGACCCGGCTTCGCACGTGTATATTTCATCTATTTCATTTCATGTTTGTGTGTGTCGTTAGAAGATATCAACCTTATACACTATAACAGTGACATCTACAGTACCCCTCCCCTTTAACAGTGACCTCCACAGCGGCCTGCCCCCTTAACAGTAACAGTGCCCTCCCCTTTAACAGTGACCTCCACAGCAGCCTGCCCCTAGGGTGGCCAGGTCCGGTTTTAGGCCGGACAGTCCAGCTTTCAAACTCCCTCTCCTCCTTCCAGCGCAGGGCCTGGATGGACACAGGGATGTCCTTTTGAACAGCTTACTCTCAGACAGCAGCACTGTGCTGTCTGAGCGTGAGCTGCAGGGAGAAAGTCGACCTTCCCTCTCACCCCTGCAGCTGACAGAAGTTGATTCTTACCTTCATTTTTTCAATCCCCGTCGTCTGCAGAGTTGGAGGGGGCGTGTCCTAACCAGGTCGGGGACGTGGCCTAACCAGGTCGGGGTCGTGACTTAGTTGGACCTGGGGGTGGTGTTTTTAAGTCCCCTGAACTGTGACCTCCATAGCACTCCGCTCTCTTAACAGTGTTATGCACAGCGCCCTACCCCTTTAAAGCTGACCTACAGAAGTGAAGAAAAATGGCTGGGTTGTTATGGAAACCTGGTGTAAAACTGTGTGTATGTGGAGACTAAGGGCCTTCGAGCTTCTATTGGCTGATAAGGGTCATGTGACCATGCTTCTATTGGCTAATGTATTTTTGGGGAATATCTCAGGAACGGTACGTGCTAGAGATCTGAGACCCGGTCTAAAACCTCCCCGGACACCTGATTTACTTGTGTGCCAAATTTCGTGATTGTAAATGCGATGGTGCGAATTCCTTTAGCGGACATACACACATACACTCAGCTTTATATATCTTCTATACAGTGGATATAAAAAGTTAAAATGTCAGGTTTCTGTGATGTAAAAAAATTAGACAAAGATAAATCATTTCAGAACTTTTTCCACCTTTAATGTGACCTATAAACTGTACAACTCAATGGAAAAACAAACTGAAATCTTTTAGGTGGAGGAAGAAAAAGTATAAAAATGAAATAATATGGTTGCATAAGTGTGCACACCCTTAAACTAATACTTTGTTAAAGCACCTTTTGATTTTATTACAACACTCAGTCTTTTTGGGTATGAGTCTATCAGCATGGCACATTTTGACTTGGCAAGATTTGCCCACTCTTCTTTGCAAAAACACTCCAAATCTGTCAGATTGCAAGTGCATCTAATTCAGGTCTGGGCTCTGGCTGGGCCATTCCAAAACTTTAATCTTCTTCGGGTGAGGCCATTCCTTTGTTGATTTGGATGTATGCTTTGGGTCGTTGTCATGCTGAAAGATGAATTTCCTCTTCATGTTCAGCTTTCTAGCAGAAGTCTGAAGGTTTGTGCCAATATTGACTGGTATTTGGAACTGTTCATAATTCCCTCTAGCCTAACTAAGGCCCCAGTTCCAGCTGAAAAAAACAGCCCCAAAGTATGATGCTGCCACCACCATGCTTCACTGTGGGTATGGTGTCCTTTTGGTGATGTGCAGTGTTGTTTTTGCGCCAAACATATCTTTTGGAATTATGGCCAAAAAGTTCAACCTTGGTTTCATCAGACCATAACACCTTTCCCCACATGCTTTTGGGAGACTTCAGATGTGTTTTTGCAAAATGTAGCCTGGCTTGGATGTTTTTATTCGTAAGAAGCCAGTACTTTCCTGCAGCTCCTTTAATGTTGCTGTACGCCTCTTGGTAGCCTCCCAGACCAGTTTTCTCGTCTTTTCATCAATTTTGGAGGGACGTTTAGTTCTTGGTAATGTCACTGTTGTGCCATATTTTCTCCACTTGATGATGACTGTCTTCACTGTGTTCCATGGTATATCTAATGCCTTGGAAATTCTTTTGTACCCTTCTCCTGACTGATACCTTTTAACAGTGAGATCCCTCTGATGCTTTGGAAGCTCTCTGTGGACCATGGCTTTTGCTTTGGGATGTGACTAAGAAAATTTCAGGAAAGACCAACTAGAGCAGCAACTTTATTTGGGGTTAATCAGAGGCACTTTAAATGATGGCAGGTGTATGCTGACTCCTATTTAACATTTGAATGTGATTGCTTAATTCTGAACACAGCTACATCCCCAGTTGTGCACACTTATGCAACCACATTATTTTAGTTTTTTAAATAGTAAAATGGCGGGCCACTGTGGGGGGGGGGGGGGGTCAGTGTTAAGGGGTGGGGGACTGTGGAGTTCATTGTTAAAGGGGTGGGTGCTGAAGAGGTCACTGTTATGGGGGATACTGTCGATGTCTTTTAACGACACACACAAACATTAAATGAAATAGATGAAATATACCCGTGCAAAGCCGGGTCCTTCTGCTAGTTGGATATATAGAACAACATAGTAATACAACTAAGGCAATTACCTGTACTTGCCTGTACAAAAAACTGATATTTCTTTTTCATTCCTTCCAACAGCTTGGATTTTTGACATTTTTAAGACTTTACACCTTTTATCTCCTTGGGCATCTAACACATTTTAATGAACAAAAAAGCAGACTTTCTACATATTTAAAAGGTTGGTGTTCAGACATATTTAAATAATAAATGTGCATCTCCACTTATTTCTGCTGACTCACAAAAATTATATGGTGGCTGGTGCTTTGTGATTCGATTTAGTCTAATAATGGTTCCTCAGGATCTATATGCACCTCATCTATTCTGAGTTGTAAACAGTTTTTCTATTGTATCCCTTATATAGCACTTCCTGCATGTGAAACAACGTATCAGCCATATCCAAATGTTCTTTCGTCCATACATGTAATGTTGAAGGTTGGAGAAATCATATGTGATTCAGACTCTTCCTTAGAAACAAGTATACCTTCACAGGTGAGTGTTCATCATTTATTAGCAGGATGGAACAAACAAGTCCTTCGTGCAGCCACGATAGGGATTGTAAGGTTAAAGGAGCTATCAGTAGGTTACCTGGTAGGCTTAGAACCAAGTGTAAGTAGTGATTGGCCAGGTTAGGAGGGGGAGGGCAGACTTACCTTTATAAAGTGGAGCATTGGGGAAGACCCCTCTACCAGCCCACCCCTTAGATTTCACTTGATGGGTGGCAGTGAGGGCTAGTTTGTATATAAGGTAATTGCTGTTACAGCAGGCAGCACTGAGAAGGGATTGGAGTTATGAAACGCCCCTTAAGGAGAAAGACTTGGTGGTGGATCCTCCTGAGATAGTGGTCCTGGGGAACAGGTTCAAAAGAACCAACATACAATACCTCAACATATTTCTCAACCCCATGTTGGAACGTTGTGACTGGGGAGTGCCTAGGTACCGCTAGATAAGGCTTTTCGAGATCTTCAATGATATGGCAGCAGATTTCAGGGTATGTATATATATATATATATATATATATATATATATATATATATCTACCGGTGTATATTTATATATATATATATATATATATATACAGTACAGACCAAAAGTTTGGACACACCTTCTCATTCAAAGAGTTGTCTTTATTTCCATGACTATGAAAATTGTAGATTCACACTGAAGGCATCAAAACTATGAATTAACACATGTGGAATTATATACATAACAAAAAACTGTGAAACAACTTAAAATATGTCATATTCTAGGTTCTTCAAAGTAGCCACCATTTGCTTTGATTACTGCTTTGCACATTCTTGGCATTCTCTTGATGAGTTTCAAGAGGTAGTCACCTGAAATGGTTTTCACTTCACAGGTGTGCCCTGTCAGGTTTAATAAGTGGGATTTCTTGCCTTATAAATGGGGTCGGGACCATCAGTTGCGTTGTGGAGAAGTCAGGTGGATACACAGCTGATAGTCCTACTGAATAGACTTTAAGAATTTGTATTATGGCAAGAAAAAAGCAGCTAAGTAAAGAAAAACTAGTGGCCATCATTACTTTAAGAAATGAAGGTCAGTCAGTCCGAAAAATTGGGAAAACTTTAAAAGTGTCCCCAAGTGCAGTCACAAAAACCATCAAGCGCTTCAAAGAAACTGGCTCACATGCGGACCGCCCCAGGAAAGGAAGACCAAGAGTCACCTCTGCTGCGGAGGATAAGTTCATCCGAGTCACCAGCCTCAGAAATCGCAGGTTAACAGCAGCTCAGATTAGAGACCAGGTCAATGCCACACAGAGTTCTAGCAGCAGACGCATCTCTAGAACAACTGTTAAGAGGAGACTGTGTGAATCAGGTCTTCAAGGTAGAATATCTGCTAGGAAACCACTGCTAAGGACAGGCAACAAGCAGAAGAGACTTGTTTGGGCTAAAGAACACAAGGTCTGATGAGTCCAAATTTGAGATCTTTGGTTCCAACCACCGTGTCTTTGTGCGACGCAGAAAAGGTGAACGGATCGACTCTACATGCCTGGTTCCCACCGTGAAGCATGGAGGAGGAGGTGTGATGGTGTGGGGGTGCTTTGCTGGTGACACTGTTGGGGATTTATTCAAAATTTAAGGCATACGGAACCAGCATGGCTACGACAGCATCTTGCAGCGGCATGCTATTCCTTCCGGTTTGCGTTTAGTTGGAGCATCATTTATTTTTCAACAGGACAATGACCCCAAACACACCTCCAGGCTGTGTAAGGGCTATTTGACCATGAAGGAGAGTGATGGGGTGCTGCGCCAATGACCTGGCCTCCACAGTCACCGGACCTGAACCCAATCAAGATGGTTTGGGGTGAGCTGGACCGCAGAGTGAAGGGAAAAGGGCCAACAAGTGCTAAGCATCTCTGGGAACTCCTTCAAGACTGTTGGAAGACCATTTCAGGTGACTACCTCTTGAAGCTCATCAAGAGAATGCCAAGAGTGTGCAAAGCAGTAATCAAAGCAAAAGGTGGCTACTTTGAAGAACCTAGAATATGACATATTTTCAGTTGTTTCACACTTTTTTGTTATGTATATAATTCCACATGTGTTAATTCATAGTTTTGATGCCTTCAGTGTGAATCTACAATTTTCATAGTCATGAAAATAAAGAAAACTCTTTGAATGAGAAGGTGTGTCCAAACTTTTGGTCTGTACTGTATATATAGAGAGAGAGAGGCTTGAAAAAGTATTTATACCCCTTGAACTTTTCCAAATTTTTTCACGTTGCACGCTTAAGATGTATTTTATTGGGATTTGATGTGATAGACCAACACAAAGTAGCAAGTATTTGTGACGTGATAAGAAATTGATACATGGTTTAAAAAATTTAAAAACAAAAAAAATCAGGAAAGTGTGCCTCACGTCACACATACTTGCTACATTGTGTTGGTCTATCATATAAAATCACAATAAAGCACTTTAAATTTGTGGGTATAATGTGAAAAAATGTGCAAATGTTCAAGGGGTATGAATATTTTTTCAAGGCACTGTATGTCAGTGTCACTCTACCATTATTTGCTATTGTGTCATTGTGTTCAAGAGCTTAAAGGGATTCTGTCACCTCCCCTAAGGCAAAAAACGATTTAAAACCAGCCATGCAGCACAGCTTACCTGGATTAGGCTGTGCTGTTCAATCTTGAAATCCGTCCAGCAGTTAGTTCAAAAAACGAGTTTGATCAATGAGGAAATGCGTCCTGAAGGTGCCCAGAGGGGCGTTTTTTTCTTCTGAGAGAGCCCAGTCCCGCCCCTTTTTCAGTGCCCAGCCCGCCTTCCTTTTACTTCCTAACCGCCGCCCCCAGCCTGCCACAGCCTCCCCTTCCTCTCCTCCCCCTCCCTCTTGCCGAACGAAGTCTCGCACAGGCGCAGTACCCACTGAGGGCTGCGCCTGTGCGATCATCAGGAGACTGAGGGCGGCAGCTTCATCTTCGTCACTGGGCATGCGCCGAGCCCAGTGACGTCCGATGCTCGCTCTTCCCTCAGTCAGCAGGGAAGAGCGAGCATCGGACGTCACTGGGCTCGGCGCATGCCCAGTGACGAAGATGAAGCTGCCGCCCTCAGTCTCCTGATGATCGCACAGGCGCAGCCCTCAGTGGGTACTGCGCCTGTGCGAGACTTCGTTCGGCGTGAGGGAGGGGGAGGAGAGGCAGGAGAGGCTGTGGCAGGCTGGGGGCGGCAGTTAGAAAATACAAGGAAGGCGGGCTGGGCACTGTAAGAGGGGCGGTACTGGGCTCTCTCAGAAGAAAAAAACGCCCCTCTGGGCACCTTCAGGACGCATTTCCTCATTGATCAAACTCGTTTTTTGAACTAACTGCTGGACGGATTTCAAGATTGAACAGCACAGCCTAATCCAGGTAAGCTGTGCTGCATGGCTGGTTTTAAATCGTTTTTTGCCTTAGGGGAGGTGACAGAATCCCTTTAAGGGCAGAGGGAGAAAACAAAAATTACTAAAAAAATTAAAATATATAAAACAAAAATCTAAACAAAAACCACTCAGGCCCTAGGAGACCTCATAGAGTCATATACAAATTTTCAGATCAATTGGAGCATATATTATTTGTGTAGAATCAATTCGGACACAAATAAAAAAAAATCGAACACAAAACGAATTTCAAGAACTTTGCTCAACCGTAGTCTGAAGACTTTACAAATGCACTGTATGTGTGCAGTATACTGTATTGCAGACAGTATTTCTATGGTTTAACCTTAGTGGGACATAGAGGATTATCGTAATTTGGTAATGCCATTTTAATTGTTACCTAAATTATGTTACAAGCAATCACATTACAACACCAGTGCTACATCATTACCAAAGGTCTGGCATAAGCTGGAAAAAGTTGGCTAATAAACTTTGAAAGCGTGAATGAAAAACTTAGAAGCAAAGGTGGAGTTAAAGGCCAATGTGAGGCAGCACAAATCCAAATTACTAATATATTAATCTTATTTACTAGGCAGAGGGACCACAAATGATCTTGCTTTGTATATGGAAAATATTTCATGGCCGAACGCAATTAACCGGTTTATAAAGGAAGCTTAAAGTCTCCCAAATATATACAGCACATCTTGCAAAATGTTGTCAGTCCCGGTTTATATACCATATACATTGTAAGTGGTTGGTAGGTCTCTCTACACTCTAGTGTAATGGTGCAACTGGTCAGTCCACAGTTCAGGAAATTGCTGCCACCGGTCAGTTCACAGTCTGGTATAATGCTGCTTCTGGTCGGTCCATAGTCTATAATAACTCTGACACCAGTCAGACCACAGTGTAGTGTAATGCTGCTGCCAATCAGTCCACAATCTCCTGTAGCCCAACATTTTTAGTGTAATGCTAATGCCGGTCAGTCCACAGTCTAGTGCTGTCTCTGGTCATTAGATCGTCTACTGTAATGCTGCCATCGGTTAACCGACAATCTACTGTAACCCTGCCACCGTTCAGTCCACCATCTAGTGTAATGCTGTCACCAGTCAGTCCATAGTCTAGTGTAACCCTGCCACTGGTCAGTCCACATCGTAGTGTAATGCTGCCATAGGTTAACCCACAGTCTACTGTAACCCTGCCACCATTTAGTTCACCATCTAGTGTAATTCTGTCACCAGTTGGTCCATAGTCTAGTGTAACCCTGCCACTGGACAGTCCACAGCATAGTGTAATGCTGCCAAATGTCAACCCACAGTTTAGTGTAACCCTGCCACCATTTAGTTCACCATCTAGTGTAATTCTGTCACCAGTTGGTCTATAGTCTAGTGTAACCCTGCCATTGGGCAGTCCACAGTGTACTGTAATACTGCCATAGGTCAACCCACAGTCTAGTGTAACCCTGCCACTGGTCAGTCCACAGTGTAGTCTAATGTCAAGGTAGGTCAACCCACAGTCTAGTGTAAACACTCCCTTTACTTGTTACCATGTTATTTTATGTTATCACCCTATTACTTATTATTTGCTGATGTTATTTGAAGGAGGAGGCTGGGTGTGACTGGGCTTCAGAAATGCGGTTAGAAATGTGTCTTAAAAAACTTGCCTAACTTGTCCTCTTTCTGTTCATTGAAAGTTAGGATGTAAGGTTTTTGGTCCTATCTTTTTTGAACTCTTGTATGTTTTTCAACATAAGATATGTGCTTGCCAGAGAAATATATAAAAAGCAACTATTTATTTTGTGATAAGACATAGCACTATTTCTTCATGGTAGTGTTATTCAGATATTTCTTCTCATGTCTTGCAGAAACAACCAGCCCTCAAAGACAAATTGAGTTTAGATTCAGGAGCAGCTGAAACAGACACATTTCTTTGGCATGTGCTTATGATTTGGCAGCACACGCAAAATAATAGTACAGATTTACATGATGTTAGCAAGCATCTTTTCCTCCCGAAGGAACATCTACATCAAGAAAACTGGTTTGTATCAAACAGTCTGCATAATATTACTGAGAATTTACATAGTAATTTAATTTGGCAATTTAAAAAAAAACATCATCCTTTGTATAGTGACCCTTCTTCTCTTCCCCATAATACATGCCTTTTATCATTATTTTAGCTGGGGCCTTGTGACAGGTTATAGAGTCTAGCTGCTCTTTTAAGGCCAATTATTTTTTTCATAGTTCACTTTCAGGATGAGATTAAAATCCTCAAATGCCGAGATCATTGTAGTTAGGGGAAGTGATGGAACTTGCTGGATTTTGCCCTTAGATTATATTCATAAGGGGTAATAATGATGTGATAAAGAAACCTCATCATTACTACACGGATGGTGACATGTATGATCAGCTGTCTGCTCCGGCTAAAAGACAGGTGTCCTTAGTATGAGACTGCCCCCTATTTTGTGTATATTCTGTAACAGGCTGACTTGAAAGGGGTTGTCTCATGATTAGTTAAAAAAATGAATTTGAGACATCAAAAAGTGCATGGCAATCTAATAAGGCTTCTCACAGGGATCCAGAGACCTCCCCATTCATGGATCCAGTTACTCTTCTAAATCTTTTCGGCTGACTACTTCGTTAGTGTGTCATTTCTTGGGGGATGTGTATTTTCTGCTGAATCTCCCTCCCTGTAACTGTCACAGCTTGTTACAGAAGATATAGCTGGTGGCAGTTGAAAGATGGACCACCTGTGTGACACCTCAGCGAGGTAGACTGAGAATTAAGGAAAAGAACAAACAACAGGTGGCGCTATACTGATATATTTAGTGGAATAACCCAGTGGCAATAGTGCATTTTTAATTACTTGCACTTTAAAAAAGTATTCAGATCCAGCCACTGGTTTGAAAAATGAAGAAAATGAAGAATATTTTTGTCACTGACCAGTAAAAAACCCTCCTGCCATGAATTACTGGGTGCATGTTTAGTAGAGATAGGGTTAGGGGTAGGCAATGCTAGTAAGGTAGTAATAGATTTGATTTGGTTTTTAAAAAGTTTGGAATCACTAGAATTCATAAATTCCGGTCAGTGCACAATCTAGTGAAATTCATAAACTAAGTGTCTGATTGGGGGGCTTCTGTTATTGTTCCTCACGGTCAAAAGAATGGGTGTCCTGTGTCGTCCCCCCCCCCCCCCCCCCCCGCATGAAAATGGAGATGCATTCATCTGCATGGGACTTCCAGAGATTGGGTACTGTACTGAGCTTTTCTTTAGCAGTCCAATATACATAAAAGAAGCAGCAGCTCATGTACACAACCTCTGATCCATATAGGGGGACATGGGACCTCTATTCTCATGATCTGTGAGGGTCCCAGCGGTTGGACCATCTCTGATCAGATACTAATCATGTGGACAAGGGATAAGTGTAAATCTTGGCATAATAACTCTTAATTATTAATAAATAACTCTTTAAGATATTACTAATAGGGGTAAACTGGAACCATCCTAGAGACAAAAAAAGATAATGTTGGCCAAGGTGCAGAGCTTCAAAAAAGGATATCGGAGTAAACCGTTTGAGAAACAGATGTCAAACACATCCAATGGTGGCTTCCACAGAGGGATTGATCTTTGTTATAGACAACTTCTTCAGAGTCACCACATCGATCAGCTAACTGCCGCAGACCCAGCTCCTGGCATCCTTGGCAAACAGCTGATTTTGCATCCTCTGCAGTAGATATGTATTTTTACATGGCAACCATTTAGATGATTGGTCCATCCATGTAATGTATGGATGACATGACTTAAAGAGGACCTTTCACCTTGAAAAACATTGTGAACGAAGTATGCTGCCATGGAGAGCGGCGCCCGGGGATCTCACTGCACTTACTATTATCCCCGGGCGCCGCTCCATTCTCCCGTTATGTCCTCTTTAAGTCAGCCAGCAGCTCTCAATTATGTCTTATAGAGGGGATACTAAGTCATTCCTTTCAAGGCTGGGGCTACAACTGGATTTTATGTAGCACTTTTGTTTAATATTGCATACAGCTGTAGCTCAATAGTTAAAATCAATCAAAAGCTCTACAAAAAGTCAAGGTGTAGCTCCAGCCTAAATATTACACGCAGTCTCTTTAAAGGGCATCTGTCAGCACATTTGTCCGTATGACACTGGCTGACCTGCAGCTGATGACATCTGTGTTGGTCCCATGTTCATATATGTCCACATTGCTTAGAAAAATGAAGTTTCAATATATGCAAATGAGCCTCTTGGAGCAACAGGGCCTTGCCATTACACCCGCAACTGCTGCACCCTCTGCATTTAGATTGACAGAGCTAGACAGTGTGAACATCATAACGCCTGGTCCTGTCAATCCAAGTACAGAGGGGACGGCAGTTGCAGAGAGAGCTGAGCCTCTAGGTGTAACAGCAACGCCCCCGTTGCTCCTGGAGACTCATTTGTATATATTAAAACATCCTTTTTCTCAGCAATTTGGACACATATGAATATGGGATCAACACAGATGCCTTCAGATGCCAAGCGCACATGTAACAGGTCAGTGAGCTTAACTTCCATTGCAGGAAGAGTGTTTAAATGGCTCTTACAGAAATATATACCCGAGTATGTGACCTCAAATAATATCATAAGTGATAACTAGCATGGGTTTAGCAAGGACAGAAGTTCTCAGACTAACCTGATTTGTTTTTTTGGGGAGGTGAGTAGAAGCCTGGACAGAGGGGCAGCTGTGGATGTTGGACTGTGTAAAGGCTTTTCTTTTGCTTCTAGCTTCTCCTGTTCCTCCACTATAGGTGCCATTATTTTCAGCACAATAGCATTAAATTGTCATGTGGACGGTCTCCAGCACTCAGAGTCAATGCGACATCACATCAACAATTAACACTGAGTGCTGGGGACCATCCAACTGACAATTCAATGCTATTGTGCTGAAAATAATGGCACCTATAGTGGAGGAACAGGAGAAGCTAGACGTAAAAGGAAACACCCTCACAGTCAGCGATGATTGGTCTTCAAAGGTTTGAAGCCTGATGAACTGTGAGGACATGACAGGTCCTCTTTAAATGGTGACAACCGCTCTCTGAAATGAATTACTTCTTGTTACTAATATGTTATTCATGCATACATCTGGCTATTATACTGATTCAGTTACATCAGAAACTGTCATTTTCTATTTTGAGGGCTTTTATACTCTTTTAATTCTTAAAGTTTTTCTGGGAGTCCATGATCCTTAATACAGAAATATCATTAAACTGATTCAAATGTAATCAATAATGTTCTTACTATTCCTGTAGCATGTCCCAGACCTGTCTTTATGCAAGTACAGAATGTGCTGTCATTACATTTTCCACTTAATTTACAATTGCACTTAATTGGGGAGAATAAATTGATTCATACAATGGACAATTTAAACATGAATTAATCACAGATAACTAGAATGCCCTAAGAAGCATGAAGACTGACGTAGATTGCGGTCATATATTAATTTGTAATATAGCGTTTGTCCACATAAATGTGCATCATGTACTGTAGCGGGGTTAACAAGGGTTTGCAACAATGAATGGTCAGATTATCATATGTGCTATTGAGACACTTGCTTGTATGGGTAAAAATATACAGTACATGGAAAATGAAGAAATATAACTGTTACAGTAGGCTCCAAGTTAATCAAGCCAGCCAGCTGGAATAGATGTGTTCATAGCAGAAAATTAGGTTAAATGATTATGAAATTACAGTCACGGTGCAAAGCTTACTGTAGGTCTGTATGCGTGACTTTAAGTGTGCCCACATAGAATGCAAAAGTTTTGATTCTCTAAGAAAGTTTTTGAAGAGATCCATAATTTGTTTTTATCAAAGCTCTTCTACATTGATCACAAATTGCAGTCCAATAGTTGAAGCCAATGACATATTATTATATTACATACTGTATTACTGCTCTTTTCTAGCTTTCATCAAAGAATCCTCCATTTACAATAATTCAAGCTTTGCAGATACTCAACATTCCAGCTGCTTCTACTCATCTATCCACTATACTCTTTTCAAGTTATCTACTGGCCATTGCCTGGAACATATTTTTTTTTTTTGCAATTCTGTCTGTAATGCCAGAAAACATCTATTCTCTATTGAAGGGCATCGGTTAGCAAATGTGTACCTAGGAAACTGACACTTTACCATTCCCTAAAGAATCTCTATAAAATATATACAGAGGCACAGCAATAAATACAACACTTGGGTATAATGCATCTGGACCAAGAGCCTTGTTCACAATTACTTTAGCTAGCTTGGACCATATCTACAATCAGCCATTTAAATATAATAATAGATGTACTAACAGCCCTGGCACCACCAATATTAGCTCATTTCTCTTCTTTTGTGTATGCAGAGCTAAAAAACAACACATTTAGTCACTCTGCCTTTTCCTGATCCCCAGTGACTATCTTTCCTTTAGCATTATTTAGGGGAACTACCTACCCTGACCTTATTTATTTTATTATTTTGGCATTTATTTGTTTAAACAATTTTGGGTGTTTGATTTGCTCTCTTTGGCACCCTGCTGTTCATTTTGTATTTTAGAAGATTTTATTTCATTTTTGCAGATTTTATTAAGCTCTTTGTAATTTTCATCATCAATGGACTGTACTTCTGATGCAGTGACTTGCTGTTTCAAAATAAGATACAACCTTTGTAGCTGCTCACTGATTTGGCAAATGGATGAGTGTCTGTCACAACCAGACAGCTGAGAAGCTCTGACAGAAGCCTTTCAGAACCTCCTCCTTGAGTTTTCTTTGTTTTGAATTTCAGTTCCTCATCTCGTTAGCCTCTCTCAGCTGTCATGTAGTTGGACTGATTGCATCCCTTTAAATTCCTCCCCATAATGCATTAGTGTGCGGCTTATACAACTTCCTGGAGTGTGTGTGCATGCTGATCCTATCTTCCAGCCTTCTACAAGATAAGTGCTGTACATTTATTTGTGATTTTCTGTTTGCTGGATCCCAGGTGACCCTGACTCCCTCCGTGTCTAGTGTAGGGAGCCGGTGGTCGTGTCCCCTCACTATTGTAGGGTGTTCAGGTGGTATATAGTCGAGGTACGTGGATATGCGACCATCCACCATTGGGATTTTCGCATAGGCTGAGCAGACAGGGAGAGAGCCAGGTCTGATGCAGGGGCCTCCCTTTTGTTCCTTAGTTTTGGATCCAGTGAGTCATATATTCATTTTGCATAGTCTTGTTTCCTGTACACCTTCCGTGACAGTGTCCTTAAGAAGAAGCCTCTCTGTATGAAAGAGGTTCTCGGGTGACCAGAAAAGTATGTTTTTCAAGTGAGATATAAACTTACAAATATTTCTTCATTTTCTAAATCAGGGGCCCCTTTTTAATCCATGTCTTGTGGTGTCAGAAGTGTAGCTAGGGGAGCAGTCTGACTCAGTTCACTAGCTAAGAAAGCCCCCTTGTCCATTATGGCTGAAGAGAAGGGCATTGGTTTTGGTAATGAACCACTTAGTCCCTTTATCACATAACCGACAAGGGGAGTGGGGGAAACTGTCTCCCTGTGTTACAATGTCACCTTACACAGGAGAAGCTACACTTTCATGGGTGCCAGATGGGGGTATACATAGGGCCATCAATGCAGTGCCTAAAATCAGTGCAGTACAGAAAATGAAAGTATATTAGTAAGAGTTGTCTATGCTATAGATACTGATGACCCATCCTGAGGATAGGTCTTTATTATCAGATCGTCCAGTTAGATATTTGAAGGAGCCCTTGCACGCACATGAGCGCTGTATCCTCTTCAATGTTTACCTGCACGCCATCGCCTTGTAGTGGTGGTGAAGTGTAATTACAGCCATGGGACAAATACGTAGAATTACACTGCACCACCGCTATACGGGACTCGGCGTGCAGGTAAACATTTAAGAGGATGCAGCGTTTACACAAGCGCCATGGCTAATCGGAAAGTTAGGGGACATGTACACCAACAGATTATCCGACAGATTTTCTGACCAATCATTGGCCTGATGGTCATTTACCCACACAGATCTTTTGTTTTATAGCACTTTTATTCATATGAAAGATGGCTCCCAAGTGCCCAGCTGGGTAGGCTTTCCTTTTCAAAGTTCTGAAGCCCACCGCCCTTCCCTAGTTCCCTGCTGCCTTCTCCTCTCCTAATCTCCCAAGGCTTCCTCCCCTCTCCCCTGACATCATGGCATTGCAGGAGAAGCAACCTTGGGAGGTTTAGGGAGGAGTAGACAACAGGGAAGGGTGGTGGGATTGGGCACTTTGAAAAGGAAAGCCCAGACAGCTGGGCACTTGGGAGCCATTTTTCATAGGAATAAAAGTGCATTATCCAGAAGGTATGGTTAATGCTTATACAACGTTCTGATGGGCATTGCTGGTAGTTGAATTAATGAAATTTACATGACAAATACAGAAAAAATAGAGTGTCATTTTGAGCGTCGCTTGAGGAGTTATTTGAATATAAAAAATAAAAATTGAATTCTGTATACCTTTCATTGGAAATTTGATTTCTAACATTAATATGCTTTAAATTATCTATTGTCAATTTCCTTGATTGTGTTCTCTAAGGTTCTATAATTTATCAGATATGTAAGTAAAAGAAAATTAAATTGACATTCATTGGGGAAATAAATACATAGGCTTTTACTGATTAACGCCATCTGTGCTATGAAACTAGCATGAATCCTGAATAATTTAAACAAGTTCATATTGAAAATTAAAATTGTGATTAAACTGATGTAACCAGTGATATGATATCTCATCGAGCAGGAGCACGAAGGGCATATTTCCTGAATGTAATACACGCTCTTGAATGTGCTGTGTTATAAACTTAGGATGTCTGTAAACCTTTTCTAATTGAAAATCCTCAGAACGAGGTGACATTTTCTTTCTGAAAGAGATGAAGACTTTTTATTTACTGCTTTAATCACTTGATTTTATTTTCATTATTGTTTTATTGCTTTTATGCAGGTTGGATTTCATTCTTGCCTTATTCATTTTGGGAGATGCTGCAAAAATTGATATTTTCTGTTTAAGAGCATTAGTAGAAATTGGTTGTGACTTTCTATCTACAATTTCACAATTTCAAGGAGAGGTAACTATGAATAGCTGCAAGTGTAATACATGTCAGTGGGGGGGAGACTGACATACATGCTTGGCACCACATTTATGTGGTACCATCTCAGATGTGACATTTTTTGGTGCCTTGCTCAGGAAGAGGCATGCCTTAGCAGGAAATTATGTGGGCTAGTGGGGAAGGAAGCATGGCTACAAGAAGTATTCTGTTAATTTCAAGAATAACTATTAGGGGATGCCTATTAGATCGAAAAACAGAAACAGAATAAAACAGTGCATCCTGCATGGTAGAAAAAAAAACACAGGTGCACATAGTCCTAGTTAAAGGGAAAGTCAAACAGGCATCTATGCCGTTCGTGGACATCTACTTTCAAGGTGAGCTGAACCCATAAAAACTGACTACCATTATTACTTTTCAGGGTGGCATAGAAATAGGTTTAGAGTTGGGTACCCATCCATATCGGGTCACTTTGCTGTTGGTGGATGGGCCCAGATATATTTTTTGATCGAAAAGTATGTGGGACCATTCAACAACAGCAAGGTGACCTCGATATGACTGGGAACCTTACTTTAGTTCTATTTCTATGCCACCCTGAGAGGTAAAAATTATAGCAGTCAGTGTTTTTATGAGTTCAGATCTCCTTAAAAGTAGATGCCCACGAATGGCACACAAACAGGTTTACCCATCCGTATTGAGGTCAGTGGTGGTTCCAGATATAGTTATCCCCCATCCTGTGGATAGAGAATCATTTGAAATTACCAGAATACATCTTTATGATGCGTCAGCGGGAAGGTAAATTGCACCAAACCTTTGTTGAAACGTAAGCCAGCCAATTGGTGGTTTGAATTTAGACGGAAGTGCCAAAAATGCACCAAAGTTATCATCCAGCACGAGCCACTTTAATAAATCTGACGGCCCATCTTTAGACTGTTTAGTCCAAGTCCACACTGTCTAAATTTTAGACAGGTTGAGTAAATCTCCCCCATTTTTTTCCACTAGGTGTCTATGGATCTGGTTTGTGAATTTCTCTTGTGAAAGCAGTGACAGAAATAGTCTCTGTGTGGCTTAATGCTATAGGGCCCTTTACACGGGCCGATAATCTGCCAGATAATTACTAACGAGCGTTCATAGCAAAACTTGTTAGAAATTATCTGACAGTGTAAAGGTGCTGCCCCGATTACCTGATGAATGAGCGAAATGCTCATTTGTCGGGTAATTGAATGGTTTGTGCAGGCACCTAAATCGTTGTTTGCCGGGGACAATCGATGGGGTTAGCGATCACTCCTCCCCATACTGTGGAGGAGATCTCTGCGTGTAAATGCAGCAGTCTTTCACTGACAAGCAGCTAATTTCCGGGAAGGAACGGTTCCTTTCGGACAGTCATCTGCTGAATTTTCCCTCTAAAGGGAATTTTAGGGTAAAGGCACACATTCAGGAGTTATGTGCCAACAATCCGGACTGAAATCCGCAGGTTTTCGCAGGGAAATCCGTGCAGTCAATCCCCATCAATTGGTGTGGATTTGCATGCGGATTTGGTGCGGATTTTCCACATGCGGATTTTACTCTTCCCATTCAATTCAATGGAGAAAATCCAATCACGAGAAATAAAATAAATTGACATGCTGCAGATTTTAAAATCCTTACGGAAAAAATCTGCATTGTGTGCATGAGAATTTCAAATTCTCATAGAATACAATATACATGACCTGAGGTCATGTACCTTTTCTGCTTGTAAATCTGCACGGAAAATCCGCCCACGATCAGGATTGCGTGCAGATTTTCTGACCGGATTTGTTGCTGCTTTTTCCTATATTGTGCAAGCACAACCACCACGGATGGATTGCAGGGTGATCGTAACCATGGAAATGAGCAGTGTATAATGTGATGGAAAAGTGAATCCAGTCAGCAAAGGAGACAATATGGACAATCACATTATATTAGTAAGTGGCTTGAGGTTCATGCTTTGAAGCTCTGCCCTGTGTCTAGTGAGGGTGATGTTATGGGGAGATGTTCACGGAAATAGCACAATCCCTCTAGAGGTTGTATTTCATATCTTCCTACTTATTATTTTCGTGTATGACATTTGCTGTCATGGTTTGCATGTGGCCCCAGTATCTAGAGGGTTAGGACAATGGCTTATAGATTTGTCTTTTCTATGTTCTCTTTGCAGGCCTCAATCTCTACACCAAGTTCCTCCTTATGGCGACTGGAAAGTATTTATGTTTATAGTATGGTGCTAGCAGATGTTTGCTTGCATGGAATCACATCTGAAATCCAAAAGCATGCATTTCTTGGATTTCAGAACAATAACGCGTGGAACATGGAGAGCACGGAAGCCAGTTTAAATGGTTTATTACATTTTAATCCTCCTAATGCATCAGATACCAGTAAGTAAATGTAACTACATTAAATGGGGTTTTCCATCTGGACATTTATGGCATAATGATCGGATATTCCATAAAGGGAATGGAGAGCAAGCCATGCAGTCACGGCTTTTTTCATTCATTGCTATGAGGCTTTTGAATATAGCCGGGGCCCTGTTCTTCAGACAGTGGTGGGTCACAGAGGTTGGACCTGAACCTATCGGACATTTATGGCGTATCCTATTGAAAAATGAGTCCAGTTAGTAAATAAATCTCCCAAAACAGTCATCCAAAAACTTTTTTTATGTACCTTTCTATATTTCATCCTCCCAGCAAATGTCCTTCTAGCTTATGCATGATTGTTTGTGGCCTCTTGGATGATGTCCTAATTTGAATTATTGTCTGTGACCGCAACAGTCCATTAGGAGACTACACTAAATGAACACTGGAAGTGATATAATTTGATGCAGACAGGAGGAAATAAGTTGGAGCAGGAGGGGCAATCCATAGGAAAATGGGAGCAATCATGTTACATGGCATGAATCGCACTCCTACGGTCCCGGCCATCAGGGAGGCCAATGCATTTTTCTATAGTGTGCTGGATTGCAGGGTGTTCATAACCCCTGGATATGAGCAGTGTATAATGAGATGAAAAAATGAATCCTGTCAGAATAGGAAGCAATATGGACAATTACAATACATTATTAAGTGCCTTGTATTTACTTTCTCTACACGATAAGGGTCCATTCACACATCTACAAAATGGGTCCGCATCCGTTCCACAATTTTGTGGAATGGGTGCAGACCCATTCATTTTCAATAGGGCCAGAATGTGCTGTCCACATCCGCATTTGCGGATCCGCATTTCCGCATCCGTGCTTCCGTTTCCGCAAAAAAATAGAACATGTCCTATTCTTGTCCGCAATTGCGGACATGATTAGGCATTTTCTATTATAGTGCCGGCGAGGTGTGGTCCGCAAATTGCAGAATGCACATTGCCAGTGTCCGTGTTTTGCGGATCTGCAGTTTGCGGATCCGCAGAACACTTACGGATGTGTGAATGGACCCTAAATGCCATTTGCTGAAGTGAGACAACCCCTTTAAGGAGTTACGGCTGCCTTTCTTGTAAACTATAGACGTTTCCAACCATAATTTCTTAATATATATTTTAAAAAGTCAGTCCTTCTGTGCCTCCATGACATTTATCTGCGTCCCTTTGCTATTCTGTCTTGATCTCAAGTCCTTAATGACTTGATATACCGTAATCTGTTGCTATGTTAATGCTGCTTTACAACAACCCCATTCAAAAGTTCAAGATTGTGAGACAATGTATATATGGCAACCAGGTTGTCAGGCAAGACTCATCCTTTCAGTTTAAGGCTATTAAAGGTGTATTCCAGTAGCTTCAAGTTATCCCCCCCCCCCCCACCCTCTGCTGGATAGGGAATAACTAACAGTTTGCTTGGAGTCTGACTGGTGGGACGCCCACTGATCCAGACAATGGAGATCCCATACCCCCATCCTGATGGAACAGCAGGTGCAGCATACACCCTGCTGCTCAGTTTATTTTCTGTGGGAGATAGCTGAGTGCTGTACTTGGCTGGGATCCGACTGATCAGCAAGTTATCATCTACCCAGTGGTACCACAATGCCACATTAACATTGTCCTAGAAGCATAGAAAGCTCAGTAGTCATCTAGCCGTGCTGCAGCCGTAATCATATTTTTCCTTAAAGGGAACCTGTCACCGGGATTTTGTGTATAGAGCTGAGGACATGGGTTGCTAGATGTCCGCTAGCACATCCGCAATACCCAGTCCCCATAGCTCTGTGTGCTTTTATTGTGTAAAAAAAACAGATTTGATACATATGCAAATTAACCCGAAATGAGTCCTGTCTCTGACTCATCTCACGTACAGGACTCATCTCAGGTTAATTTGCATATGTAGCAAATCGGGTTTTTTTTACACAATAAAAGCACACAGAGCTATGGGGACTGGGTATTGCGGATGTGCTAGCGGCCATCTAGCAACCCATGTCCTCAGCTCTATACCCAAAATCCCGGTGATAGGTTCCCTTTAAAGGCTATGTCCACATTTGGGGACACTTTTTTTTTATTTTATTATTGCCTTGTACTCATTTTTAGCTAAAAATCTTTTTTTCAATTTGTCTTTATTAAAATATGGTGTCCTTTTTTCTGTAAATAGATGAGATGTTCTAGAAGCACCCTTTGGATTTTCTCTCTTTTCTGTCAGTTCGGGAGCTGACGGTCTCCTTATCTCTGCTCTCTGACATTATAAACACTCACTATAGCTCAGTTCTTATCTTACTGATATGAATATGGCTTAAATAAGTGTTTATGACCTCTCAGTAGTTTAAAGTTAAGGTTTATTAGATGACTGGCACAAATTGAAAGTGAAAGTACCAATCACACAGTTAAGGCTCATGCACACAAATGTATTTTCTTTCCGTGTCCGTTCAGTTTTTTTGTGGACTGTATACAGAATCATTAATTTCAATGGGTCTGCAGGTACTTCATATGCATTCCATATGTCCGTATTTCCATTCCACAAAAAAATAGAACATGTCCTTTTATTGTCCGCATTACGGACAAGGATAGTACTGTTCAGGGGCCAGCTGTTCTGTTCCGCAAAATACGGAATGCACACAGATGTGTTCATGAGGCCTTAGAGAAACAGTTAACCCTTTGTGACAGAATGGCTCAATATTTTTAATAAGGGCCAACTAAAAATATAGTAAACCTTTTTAGTAGAAATGATTTAACCATAACTGGAAGCTATATAAATACTCCAACAGAACACAGGACGACCATTATAGTTTATAAAACAACAACATTTAGCCATGGGGAGTTACTTTGAATAGAATACACATACTTCTATTGAAATTCAATTGTTGAAGAATAAAGACAAAGGGGCTCATTATTACAAATGTGCCAGAGTGCAGTGGACCCGTCCTTCCACCATGGTCTGCCCGTTGTTTTAAAAAGTGGTGAGAGCAACAGAGAAATGTAAAACGTTTTGTATCCCAGAAAACTGGTGTACAATTCTTTTAAATGAGCCCCTAATTTTCTGTACTATAAGGCCTATGCTATATACCTATGAGTGAACTGGCATTGCTGTAAGTCAATCTAAAATCAGACTTTTACGTTAGTCAACTTTTTAGCACCATGTTGTTTTTAGGTCCATCATTCTGTGTCCTAGAAATAAAACAAGTTTACTGGCAATCTTACTTAAAAATGTTGTGAGTATGCTGCAAGGAAGGTCAGTGCCGCAATGACAAATTTAAGAAGTAAAAGAATAATTTCTGCTCTTACTCTCTGACTGCACCCAAGACGAGAAGTGGGGTTCTAACAGATCGGAGAGCCGGTTACATTATGCTAGCTTACAGCTAAAGGAGCTGTTGTGGACCGAAAACCAACGCGTTTCGAAAGGATTAGCTTTCTTCCCCAGGGATAGGGCCCTCTTGCCTGTGCTTCTCCTTAAGGGGACCCTATCTCTGAGGAAGTAAGACGATCATTTCGAAATGCGTCAGATATTTGGTCCACAACAGCTCCTGTAGCTGTAAGCTATCGTGACGTCACCGGCGCTCCGATCTGGAATGCAAGTTTTTTGGACTAGGAAACTTCCTGCTGGGAGGGCCAAGTTTTTCCAACTACACAGCCTGACTGCGTCCCCCAGACTGGAGGATCGGGACAACTATCAAGTTTTCACCACTACACATCAACATTGCAAACTCTCCTCTACCTCAAATACAGGTAGGTGTGACGGTGTCACATATAGATACTACAGCAGATGTGGTAGAACCCCCACTTCTAGTCATTGGTACTTAGGTGCAGTCAGAGAATAAGCTCAGGAATTCTTCTTTTAATTTTTTTTACCTGTTTTAGAAGTTTTAGCTTTATATGGTTACATAGTTACATAGGTTGCAAAAAGAGTCAATTCCATCAATTTATAACCATCAGTGCCATTTCTAATTAGATAAACATCTAGTACATTTTTTTTATTATTATTATTACATAGTATCTGCCATTACTACCGTACTTCTGGGGGTAAGGCATTCCCTAGTTTGACTACTCTAACTGTAAAGAATTCTTTCCTTTATTGATATCTAAATCACCTTTCCTCCAGACTTAAAGATGTCCCCTGGACCTGTGTAAAGTCTATGGAACAAATAAATCCTGGCAAAATTCTGTATCTACTGTACTATGTGGAGCTTACTGTATACTTTTTTATCATTGAAAGTTAAGTGACAACTCTAGCATTCTCTGCCACACACAGTGACGAGACACAACGAGGAGTCATTAACACCAAGAGTAGGCATTGTGGAGAAAGCTAAAGCCCTTGCCACACTCGGGACTGCCTGCTGGGCACTTGCGAGCTTAGTTGCATATTAGAATAGAGTTAATTTCCTGTGAAAGTCTAAGGGAACGTTAGTGCGACCGATGGAGGAACAAGCAAATGCTCTTTGGTTGGGTGATTGCATCTTTTATGCAGCACTTACCATAGTTGTTGGTGGGCACCACATCTCCCTGTGTAAACAGGGATGCGCTGCCGCTAAACAATGAATCTGTAGGAGGAAGAATAATCACAGTGGTGATTGTTCATCCCTATACAAAGGGAATAATGGCTGCATGTGAATGAAGCTGAAACAGAGGGCAATGGAATTTTTTTTTCTGATATCAAACTATTTGCATAGACACATAGCTGTGACCCACCTGATTAAAGCACCGTTTTTAATTTATTGATCTGAGGCACAGTTCCTAGGTTATGATACGTTTTATTAATATACAAATTAGGCATTTGGTGCAATGAGGGTATCATCATTGCTCCTGTTGCACCTAAGCTCATTTCTGTGGCCAGGCTCACCATCACTGCTTGGATTTACAGGGCTAAGCAGTGGCAAAAAAAGTGAGAGAGGGGCTGACCCCAGAAAGGAGTGTTGCTTGAGTGCAACAAGAGCAATGGTGACGCCCTTTTTGGACCAAAGACCTGATTTGAATATTAAGAAAAAGTATCATAACTTGGGATTGGAGCCTCCGATCAACAAAAGAAAAACAGTGTTTTAATCAGGTGAACCATGTGTATATACAAACAGTTAAATAGTTATGCAAACAGGGCCCTGGTGACAGATTCCCTTTAAATACCTACCTGACTCTTTACTAAATGCCAGCAGCTTGCCCCATCGCCCTGCCACTCTGGTCCTCCGCACAACCTCTGGTGTCTCCATCTTCCAGTCCCTACAATGTATACATCCGCTGCAGCGTGGCCATGGGTCACATGCTCTGCTGCAGCCAATGACTGTCTTCAGCGGTCACATGGTCCCACGGTCACATCACTGCTGAAGCCAGTCTTTGGCTGCAGCAGATCATGTGACCATGGCCACGCTGCAGCGGATGTAAACACTGCAGTTATCAAAACATGGGACCACCGGAGACAGTGAGGAGGACTGGAGCGGCAGAGAGCAGCTAAGTATGAATCCTTAGCTTAGTGATGCAGACTGCTGGCACTTAGTAACATGTCATTATTACTGGAGAACCCCTTTAAGTTATTTCCATTTTAACCCTTTCTACCAGGAGTTTTTTTTTTCTTGCATTTTCGCTCCCCGCCTTCCCAGAGCCATAACTTTTTTATTTTTCCATTCACATAGTTGTATGAGGGCTTATTTTTTGCGGGACAAGTTGTACTTTCCAACTCCACCATTTACTATTGCATAGAATGTAGTGGGAATTGGGAAAACAATTCCAAAGGTGGGGGAATTGGAATATAACACAATTTTTCCAGTTTTATGTTTCTTTTTTTTTTGTTTTACAGCGTTCATTATGCAGTAAAACTGACTTGTGATCTTTATTCTCCAAGTCAGTATGAATCCGGCGATAGCATATATGTATACTATTCCTTGAATTTTGGTGCTGAAAAAAAAAAAAAACTTTTTCTGACCCCTATAACTTTTTTGTAGTTATGTGTGCAGAGCTGTATGAGGGCTAATTTTTTGCAGGCAATCTGTACTTTGCATTGATACCATTCTAGGGCATGTACGAGAAGCTACCAAAAAATGGCAAATCAACCATTGTGAGTCTTTTTTCGTTTCGCCTTTTTCCGAATGGGATTGATACTTTTATATTTTGATAGTACGGGCGTTTACGCACGCGGTGATACCCATGATGTGTATAAATATATATTTTTTTTATTCTAAATTTGGGGAAAGGGCGTTATTTGAAGTTTTATATTTTTTCAATTTTTTAATCTGTAAAAACTTTATTAATTTGTTTTACACTTTTTTATAGTTCCCTATGGACACTATAATAATCAGTCATTCAGGCATTGGAGTCTATGATGATTTTACTACTTTCCTATGGAGCCCTATTACAGGCAAGGGCTCCATAGGAAAGACTGTGCAGCAGCCTTGTGTCATAGACTATGACAGGGGCTGCCGCAAACAAGCTCCAGCTCTTCCGATCGCCGCAAGGGGGGCCAGAGCATAACTGAAAGTGTGTGCTTTTGGTTTCTAGGACGCTCAGATACAGTGGTCAGATTTGAACATGGCATCTGAGGGGTTAAATGTCTGCGATCAGCATTACCGCCAGTCGCAGACATTAGCTGCGAGTGTCTGCGGAGCGGGGGCACCATCTTTAAAGACCCACCATGTGACGTTTCATTATGTCACATGTCGGGAAGGGGTTAAAACAGGATACACAAACTTCAACAGAACCATAACTATTTGCATAAACAAAATAATGATCCTGGCACCGTAGCAATTAAGTAGAACAAATAAGCAGGATATTGATGCAATAAATCTTACTTTTATATTGCAATAATAAAATCAAATATATATTTTTTATTAGGAGATGAATAGAATATATTAAATTCTATACATCACTGCTGTGTTATTTAGGGTATGTTTTGTATCATGGCAATGCAAAAATTCTTTACTTCAACTAGGTAACAGGAAAAATCCATTAATCTACAGTATATAGTTTCTCCTGTAGTCAAGAATCGCCTACAGAACCACAAAAAAAATGAAAAATTAGGAAAAGTAAAGTCCTCATAGTACAAAAGCAACTAAAAATGTGCCACATTAGAGAGAGCCAGAAAAAACAGCAAAGATAAAAATGTGTTTGTCCGTTGTTTGGAATCCAGGGTTGGTATACTGTATATATGGAGCTGAACAGTGAACATTCAATGGGTTAGCTTTATAAATTGAACCTGGTCTGTTGATCAGCTGATCGTCTTGGGTCCAACTTCAGAAACCTGCTTAGCTGACTATACACTTCCTCTACAATGTCAGCTCCAGGGGAAATGCAGTATTGTCTGCCGACCATTCAGAGGAATGGATGGTTCAGGTCAGGTCTGCCGGAGTGATAGAGGCTAGTCTTTGGTCTGGCTAACATATGGCTGTCCCTAGCTTGCCACCTTGTTCTGTCATGTCACTATGGTTTTATAGGGCACAAGTAAAGTGATTGTCTTCATAAGACAACTGCTTTAAGGTTAAGGATCAGTTGGTAGGCACTAGTTCTCAAAAGTTACCATTAATCAGACTGCTTCCAAGTAATGATGGCTGCAGTATGTGTACAATCAATAAGAGCAAAGATGCTTGAGAGTGGTTTTATTCAGATTCAATGAAAGCAACGCTAATACCAATTATAGCAAGTTTTCATACCAACAACCCTTTATCGGGCATGTGTGGGAGGTTTGATGGACATGAGCTCAGGGTCAGTGTGACCAAGGACCTTGTGGGTTCCTAGGGCCACAGAGGCAGCAGTGCAGCAGCACATGCATCTTCTTCTGGATCTCTATGTCCTCTAATCAGCCAGCACTGGATAAAATTTGCAGAACATAAGTTTTAGTCATTGTAACCCTAATGACATTATATCACAGAAGACAAACACACAGACCTACCTACCATATTGCATGTTAATTTATTTATTTGCTTCTTGATGTATAAAAATCTAAGTAAATTTGTTTTCAATGAATATTTCAAGCATTACTGCTGGAGCAGCATTTTGCTTAGAATCACATTTCCCACAGAATAGTATAAAATGCATGTTTATATTTTTGATATATAAATAATGGAGGATCTTTAATATTAAATATATATATATAAACATGTTTGATATTAAAATATTCCTCTATATATGAGACAATAATCAGCTTTCATTGCCCCTGGCACCCTGACTGTGCACAATAGGATGGTCTATGATATTGCATTTGAACTGAGAAACCATAATTGTGCAAGACAATAGTTACTGAGAAAAATGATATATATTTTTTTTATTGAATATTATATCACGCTATCATGTTTCTCAGTCTTCACATATCATGTGGTAAATGAATTATATGGAGGCAAACAACGGTTATGATGTCAATATTTATGCACACTTTTATAGGATGTGAACATGAAACATGAATATGTGTGAAAGTGTTCATATTTGCATTTTTTGGGGGGTACTAACTTTCTTTACAGAGAGCACCTAAAATTGGCGTGAGGAGACTTATAGGACATACATTTGCGATTGTAATCCTTTTAAATAGGACACCACGTCTTAAAAGCGGATTGGTGACAATTTTTTTTAAATTATTGCATTGTACTCATTTTGAGCTAAAAATCTGTTTTTCAAGTGGTCTTTTTTAACAATGAGGAGCTGCTTTCCCTGCACAGCTTTGAGTTTATTTACTAGCAGGATCTGAGGATCTGAGCTGAGGGCTCTTTATCTGTGATCTCTGACCTTATAAACACTGATTATAGCTCAATTCTTATCTTACTGATAAGAATGTGGCCTAAATAAGTGTTTAGGACCTTTTAGTAATTTAGAGATAAGGGTTATTAGATGACCAGCACAAAGTGAAAGTACGATTCCCATAGCTAGAAAAACTGTTAACTCTTTGTGACAGAACGTCTCAATATTTTTAATAAAGACCAATTGAAAAAAAAGATTTTTAGCCCCCAGAAATTATATTAAAAAATTGTCCCCAATTGTACATAGCCTTTAAGATGGGAAGAGCACTTTAAATGAAGACTCAAACAAATGTTGTTCTCTATTTAATAATCCCCCCATACCGCATGTTCCGGTTTTGGGTTGTCCTCTTATATTTTAGATAAGGATAGATATTTCGTTTTACAGTGCATAATGTTAAAGGGAACCTGTCACATTGAACTTGCTGACTGAGCTGAGCAGCATGTTGTAGAGCAGGAGGAGCTGAGCAAAATGGACAGGGACTGGTTCCTTTTAAGTGGCAGTTATATAAACAGGATACAACTTGGCAACCATGACTGTTCTTGGGTTTCAGTATATGGTTGTCATCTTGTTAGAGTGATCAGTAATGTATATACAGGTAGTGTTACCTCCCTGTCTCTCCATGTAAAAAATGCCGGCACAGAAAATATGGCTTCCTTCATTCTGCCACTTTTATTCATTTTTACAGTACTAGGTAAAAATCAGTTAAGGTACTGTAACTGGGGCAATTATCGCCTACATTATCAACCCTTAGGCTGGGTTCACATCATGTTTATGTCTCCGTTTGACGTATACGTTAGAAAATAAAGGATACAAAAACGCAGCACACCATGTTCTTGCACAGTCCTGTAAAAAAAAAGTATACTTTTTTTTACAATGGTAAAAAAAAACTTGTGATGTGAACCCAACCTTAGAAAGACTGTTCCTGATAATTGCCCAATGTAAATGTGTCAAGTGATCAAAGGAACAAAAAAGATCATTTGTTGGCAGCACAATCCTTGTAATCAGGAGATACGTTGTCGCTTGTAATAGAAACGATTGGTCGTGTGAACGATCACATGTTGGGAATGATTGTTCATAGGAATGTTCGTTCTCAAGTCACCCAGTGTCAAAGACCCTTAGACGCGCCTCAATTCATTTCCTAAATGGTTGATCAATGCTGAGTTCAACAAATGTATCTCCCCCTTGTGAAAGGACCCTGAATTTCTTTTATAGTTTACTGTTTGATTGCTTTTTTTTCTTTTATCAATGCAGACCAATTAAAGTGGATTATCCATTACTGCACAGTTTACAACCTGGTGAAAATATGTCATGAGCTTCATTGGGATAACAGTAGAGATGGTCTGAAAATTGCAATATGTACAGCACTGGACAAATGGAAGCGTGTGCAAAGTGACACCCGAGTCCTGGATGCTGAGAAGATAGCAGAGGTTTGTACGGAACACAGTGACTCTATACATAATGTGGGAAATCGACATGAATAATTCTGGCTGTATTTTACAGCCTAGAAATTAAGTGGTAACTTCATGCAAATTGTTTTATGTACATGAAGCTATGAGACATGGTGGTTGCCAGCAATCCAGACACTTGACAGCCCCCTCCCCATTGACTTTTCTAGTGAAGTTGCTACATGGTTATTTCTCTTTTAGTTTAGAGCTGCACTTTGACATGATAGCATGTTTTTCGGTAACATCATGGACACGGTCATTTTTCCATTGTTAAAATGGGGGTTACTAGGGCCAACCTGATGAAATGATTCTGGGGTCCTACCATATAGCTACATATCATATAGCTACAAATATTAGGGTACGTCCACCTGGGACATAAACAGTGGAGATTTTCCGGATTCAAACCTGTGGCAGCAAATCTACAGTGTTTATGTACCAGCACATTTTAAGAAAGTGGACATACTCTCACCTGTTATCTTTTTTTTAGGGTTTAATGTACACGAACATTGCACCAAACTGCATTGAGCACTGATAGACATCAATATTGTAGCCCATCAATACGAATCATTTGGGTCTGAACTCCAGGTCCCCCACCAATTATTACAATGAAAGGAGCTCCTGTTTTCCTGCAAGTCATGCACGTTCCGTTTTTTTTGTTTACATAGACACAGTGGCTTCTCCCATTTTTTGTTTTTGTTTACATCGATGCAGTGACTCCTCCATAAGACGTCTGTGTTGAACACTGCATCTTGTCCCATTTAAAGGGTTTGTCTTGGTTCAGAGCTGAACTCAGACATATCTCCGTTTTCAACCAGGCAGCCCCTCTGAGATAAACATTGGAGCATTTCATTCTCCAATGCTCTCCTTTGCCCTGCACTAAATCGCACAAGGGCAAAGACTTTTTCTGGAGATCCGTTGACGTACCGCGCTCTCCATGGGTAAAGCTAGGCGGAGGCTTCCGCCCAGCAGTAAGCCCGGTGACATCTCCGACACTAATGGGCAGGCTTTAGCGCTGCTCTAGCCTGTAAAACGGCGATGGCAGCGCTAAAGCCCGTCCGCCAGTTCCAGTGATGTCACAAGTAACACTGCTAGGCGGAAGCCTCCGCCTAGCAGTGTAAGAAATATAAACAAACAGCATGAAATGCTCCAATGCTCATATGAGAGGGCCAGCCTGGATGAAAATGGGGATATGTCTGGGTTCAGCTTTGAACCCGGACAACCCCTTTAAGGGCTCTTTCACACCTGCGTTATTGTCTTCCGGCATAGAGTTCCGTCGTCGGGGCTCTATGCCGGAAGAATCCTGATCAGTTTTATCCTAATGCATTCTGAATGGAGTGAAATCCATTCAGGATGCATCAGGATGTCTTCAGTTCCGGAACGGAACGTTTTTTGGCCGGAGAAAATACCGCAGCATGCTGCGCTTTTTGCTCCGGCCCAAAAAACTGAAGACTTGCCGCAAGGCCGGATCCGGAATGAATGCCCATTGAAAGGCATTGATCCGGATCCGGCCTTAAGCTAAACATAGTTTCGGCGCATTGCCGGATACGACGTTTAGCTTTTTTACAATGGTTACCATGGCTGCCGGGACGCTAAAGTCCTGGCAGCCATGGTAAAGTGTAGCGGGGAGCGGGGGAGCAGCATACTTACCATCCGTGCGGCTCCCGGGGCGCTCCAGAGTGACGTCAGGGCGCCCCAGGCGCATGGATGACGTGATCGCATGGCACGTCATCCATGCGCATGGGGCGCTCTGACGTCATTCTGGAGCGCCCCGGGAGCCGCACGGATGGTAAGTATACCGCTCCCCCGCTCCCCGCTCCTACTATGGCAACCAGGACTTTAATAGCGTCCTGGGTGCCGTAGTAACACTGAAAGCATTTTGAAGACGGAACCGTCTTCAAATGCTTTCAGTACACTTGTGTTTTTCTGGATCCGGCGTGTAATTCCGGCAAGTGGAGTACACGCCGGATCCGGACAACGCAAGTGTGAAAGAGCCCTAAGTGAAAAAGCACAGATAGTCATGTGTACATGGATGAAGGGGATGCAGAACTAATAGAAGCGCAATGTCCCCTTTAGTATGATGAGTGTCATGAGCACTGGACCCCCGCTAAACAAATATTTATGGCCTAAATTCCAATAGCAATTGATATGTTGTGCAGGCAGCAAGATGATAAATTCAGATACACAACAGTATAGAGGAATCGATGAAAGCAGATGTTACCTGCAGTCCTATGTAACATCACAGATCACACAGTTATAACTCTGAGTACAGACAATGTAGTAGATGTCACTTGCAGTCCTATGTAACACCACAGATAACACACAGTGATACTTCTTTGAGTACAGATAATGTAGTTCACGTTACCTGAAATCCTAAGTAACACTGAAGGGTACAGATAATATAGTAGATGTTACCTGACACTAAATGGTTTGAAGGGAGCCCCCTCCTCCACCACCCATACACTGACTGAGGGGGTGTGCTATTGTTATATGGGGGTGACAATAGAGTCCGGGGGGGTGGTATTTTTATACCCAACCCCATTCCCATGTACGTTGTGTCCTTCTAAGGCTGAGCCCCTCTAATGTTGCAGCACAGGGCCATCCAGTCACAGCCAGCTCTAGACTGTGTGCTGGGCTGACGCCATGAAGTCCTTCAGGGGAAAACAAGCTTAGCACTGATTGGCTGAGGCTTAATTTTGAGATCATGTAGATTTCCTGGCTCCGGGCAGCAGTTAATTCTTATGACTGTCTTCACCCTCTGTCACTCACCTTATTGCAGAGAGTGAAGAAGCAGAGTGTCAATGACACCCAGGAATGTCAGAGATCAGTGTCAGTGGGCCCATCGGAGGATCCTCCAGTCCTCAGGTGGGACAGTTTAACACCTCTTTTTTTCATAGAGAATCAGTGATGTTGAAATGTTGTGACAGGGTGATCATGTGAATGTGGAGCTTAAATAGGACCTTTCATCTGGCAAAAAATTGTGAACTAAGTGTTATGATCTGTACAGCGGCGCCCAGGGATCTCACTGCACTTTTATCTGTGGGCGCCACTCCGTTCTCCTGCTATGCCCTCCGGTATGTTCGGTCACTGGGTTATAGTAGGAGGAGACTGCCCTTGTTCTCCTGGGCGTCTCCTTCTCCTAGGCTGTAGAGCTGGCCAATTGCAGGGCAGAGCTCACAGCCTGGGAGTCTTTTTTCTCTCAGGCTGTGAGCTCTGCGCTGTGATTGGCCAGCGCTACAGCCTAGGAGAAGGAGACACCCAGGAGAACAAGGGCAGTCTCCTCCTACTATAACCCAGTGACCGAACATACCGAAGGACATAACGGGAGAACGGAGCGGTGCCCAGGGATAATAGTAAGTGCAGTAAGATCCCTGGGAGCCGCTGTATATATCAGGATACTTAGTTCACAATGTTTTGCCAGATGAAGGGTCCTCTTTAAGCCTTAAATGAATTTTATTGGACTTAAATTGATGGCCTTTGTTTAGGATACTCCATCAGGCATACGGACCCAAATCAATTTTTTTAAAAATTTGCTGAAATTTATTTTAAGAAATTTGCTTATCCCTAATATATATTTCATGTCAAACAGCAAATTTCTGTGTCCAGTCCACACACAATGTCTTCTGCTGTATGTAGATTAGTTTACAAAAATTGCTAAATTGCAAAATATTACAACAGTCTACTCCTGTCATGCTGTGCTGAAAATGATCCTAATGCTTCAGAAAGGTGAAAATAAATATTGAACAGAAGAGAAAAGCATGCCATTTTTCTGAGCAATAAAAGTTTATGAAAAATAGTGTATAATGCAGAAAATGATACGCAATCATTTGAGCTAGACTCCTTTGTTTAATCAATTTAACAGCATATGTTGGCAAAACTCTGCACTTCCACTGAACATTACCACCCTCAACCATCTGCTGCTGTATCTAAATAATTTATATGTAGCATTAATCAGATTGTATTTTTAGACACCGCAGATGCTATGAATGTAACTTTGTTAATTTAGAAAAATAGTTGGCTTCTGAGAGACATTAACGAAATATTGAATTACTTAGCCTTTTATGCTGCATAAATTTTCTCATTTTAATGTATAAATAGTACAGATTGACAAGACAATCCAAATTAATAGCAGGATACATTAGTCCAGGCAGACAATTAAGTTATTAGAAACAATGAATTTATTTGGTAAATTTTCCTTTAATGATATGATAATGAAACATTTATCACTCTATTGCCGTGTTAACACTCTCCTATTGTCTAGTAGTGAAGAAGAGAGCTAATAAAATAAAACTAACAATAAAAAACAAGCCGCTGTACACAATTTGCCAGATATAGATGATGCAGTGCAAGGGCAGTGGGCTTAATGAATGGTTGTCCTCTTCTGTTATATTGATAGTCTATCTACAGGAAAAGTCATGAAAATCGGACTGGTGGTCAGATGTTTGAGAGTAGTTATGGACCTGGAAGTAGGCATAACAACTACATAGCTAATTCTTTTATTTAGAAGAATGCTCCCATTCACTTCAGTGGATACAGTACTACACTAACCAGCTCTGTCCACTACGCTGTGCCGTTCCAGTGCCTCCTGATGCCAGCAGAGCTACTGCTGAACTGCTGGTGTTGGAACCCTACTGATCAGATATGGCTGGCCTATCCTGAGGATAGGCCATCAATATAGTCCTCATGCACACGACTGTATATTTCGTCTGCATCCAATCTGCATTTTTGCGCACAGTCCCATTCATGTCTATGGGGCTGCAAAAATGTGGACAGCATTTAACGCATAGCCAGTATCCATATTTTGAAAAAGATCCATGGTTTACGGGCCACAAAATATGGCCGTGTACATGGAGCCTAAAAGGATTGGGCAACACGCTTTTAGGCTGCGACTGTACGCTGTACTACCCACAGAGGAACCCACCTTGAAGGGGTGGTGCAGTGACTTACATTGATGACCTATCGTCAGGATAGGTCAGCAATATCTGATCAGCAGGAGTCCAACACCCCGCACCTCCACCGATCAGCTGTTTGACGAGGAGGCGGTGCTCTGTGTGAATGGAGCTGCGGCCTAGTGTAATTATAAGCACTCACTCCATTCAAGTGAAAGGAGACAGTATTCTTCATTAGAGACAAAGTGCAGGGTCATTAACAGGAAGCACCACCACTCACATGGAGCACCGCCTCCTCTTCAAACAGCTTATCTGACACCCGGCACCCCACCAAACTAATATTGATCATCTATCCTGAGGATAGGTCGTCAATATATATTGCTGCACAATCCCGTTAAGTTGCTCTGAAAATCAGAGGGTTAAAAATGTAAGGAGTGCAAGGAATGGAAATATTCCATCCCTTACCCATAAAATATTTAGTGCACAAAGGGGTACATCAGAGCACTGTGTGTGTGTCTATACAATATTGTAAAATGTTGTTTCATACAATACAAGCAGTAAAAGGGTATGGGTTTTGCAGTGGCTTTCTGCTGAATTGTGGCTAGAACATGTGTGCAGATTGAAAACCAGTCAGCTTACACTGTAGGTTTTCTCAGTAGCACGTGGATGAGATTTCTGTAATTGCAGCCACTTTGCTTGTACTGTAAATGCTGCAAACTGTCTGCCCAAATTTCACTTTGGTGTACCACCTGAAATACCCAAAGCAGCAAGACAAAGTCTTTTTTTTTATGTACTTCTAACAAAAGAAATTATTTAATATGTTACAGAAAAGGTGGTTGTGCATCTTTTAAATATATATTAGAAATCCACAGCACTCCAACTGATAAGTTGCAAAATAAAATTGTTTTTATTCACCCGTATGTACAGCTACTATCGCTGCTTGATGAAGGTCCTGTGATAGGACTGAAACGTATCTGCTGTACTGTACATATGGGTGAATTTTGTACCATATCAATTGGAGTGTCGCAGACTTCTACTTTATTATTTGGATCATTTCATGATCTTGGTACTCTGGCCCTGGATCTCTTCTGATATATGAAGTGCTACTGGGTTTTTCTTTATATACAGTAATTGTATATAAAGTTGAAAGCAAAAGTTTGGGCACCCCTCGTCAAAATTACTGTTACTGTGAATAGTTAAGCAAGTTGAAGATGAAATGATCTTCAAAAAGCATAAAGTTAAAGATAAAACACACGATTCAACATTTTAATCAATATCAGTGTATTATTTTTGGCTTTCTACCATTTCAGAGTGAAAAAGGAAAGGAATACCTTAGCAAAGTATTGGAACCCAAGTAGATTTGAGCTCTCAGATAACTTTGACTGAGGTCTTAGACCTTAAATAGCCTGTTAAATGGGTTCTCTGGGAATTAAGAAAATGAAAATACTTAAATATTACTTTATTATAAATATATTCTCAAATTCTTTTATTATTTATAATGGTCTTGTTTTGTCTGGGGAGCAATCATCAGGGGAAACAAAATGGCCGCTTTCCCATTAGTTCAAACAAAACCTGTCCTAATCACACATGAGGACAAATGTAAGGAGTGCAAGGAATATAAATATTGAATCCCTTACCCATAAAATATTTAGTGCACAAAGGAGTACATCACTGAGGTAAAGAGCTGCCTCATCCTCTCTACTTGTCAGGGATTATGACCCTGAATACAGATGATAAGAACTTTAGCTGAATTTCTGGGGAATTTAGTTCATGAGGAGACATAAAGTACAGAGAGGACGGACAGGACAGGCTGTGGTAATGTGTTGCTGTGGTAATAGAGACTGTAAACAAGTGCTGCTGCTCATTAGCCACACCTCACCCTTCTCTCATGTCTCCTCATTTTATCCATTCCCACAGAGATTCATCTGTATTCAGGATCATGATTCCTGACACGCAGAGAGGAGGATGAGGCAGCACTATGGCTCATTGTAGTGAAGTAACTTGTCCTCCTGTGTGATTAGGACAGATTTTGTGTGTACTGATAGGACGGTGGCCATTTTATTTCTCCTATTGATTGCTCCCTAGACAAAACAAGCCATTCTAATTAAGGAAAGGTATTTGTGAATAAATTTATTAGGCTACTTTCACACTTGCGTTCGGAGCGGATCCGTCTGGTGTCTGCACAGACGGATCCGCATCTATAATGCAAACGTTTAGATCTGTTCAGAACGGATCCGTTTGCATTACCATGAAAAAAAAAAATATATATATATTTTTTTTTTTTCCATGATAGTGCAAACGGATCCGTTTTGACTTTACATTGAAAGTCAATGGGGGACGGATCCGTTTGAAAATTGAGCCATACTGTGTCAACTTCAAACTGATCCGTCCCCATTGACTTACATTGTAAGTCTGGACGGATCCGTTTGCCTCCGCACGGCCAGGCGGACACCCGAACGCTGCAACGCTGTTCGGGTGTCCGCCTGCTGAGCGGAACGGAGGCCAAACGGAGCCAGACTGATGCATTCTGAGCGGATCCGCATCCACTCAGAATGCATTAGGGCTGGACGGATCCGTTCGGGGCCGCTTGTGAGAGCCTTCAAACGGAACTCATAAGCGGAGCCCCGAATGCAAGTGTGAAAGTAGCCTTATAAAATAATATTTAAGTATTTTCATTTTTTTAATTCCTGGAGAATCCCTTTAAGGTTAAGGCTTGTTCACAGTCATTGTTAAGAAAGGCCAAGTGATGCAACTTTCAAAGGTTTATAAATACCCAGATTCCTCTAACTTTGTCTCAAAAACAGCAGCCATAGGTTGTTCTAAGCAGCTACTTGAAGAAAAAAAAAATGGTTGGGGCCCATAAAGCAGGAGAAGGCTATATAATGATAGAAAAGCGTTTCAGGTTGCCATTTTCTCAGTTTGAAATGAAAGTAAGAAATTACAGTTAATAGAAAGACTGGAGGTCAAGAGAAATGACAGGTCAGAGACAGCTGCTCGTAGGATTGCTAGAAAGGCAAATCAGAACCCCCGCTTGACAACCTTCAGGAAGATTTAGCAGACTCTAGTGTTGTGATAAATTGTTCTACTGTTTAGCGCTGCATAAATATGGCCTTAATGAAACAGTCATCAGAACAAAACCTCTCCTGCATCCTCACCACAAAATTCAGCATAACAAGCCTGATCCATTTTGGAAACTAGTCCTGTGATTTGATGAGATTGAAATAGGACTTTTTGGCCACAATGAGCAAAGGTATGTTTGTAGAAAAAAGGGCACAGAATTTCATGAAAAGAACACCTCTCCAACCATTAAGCATGGGGGTCGAGCAATCATGCTTTGGGGTTGTGTTGCAGCCAATGGCATGGGGAACATTTTACGGGTAGAGGAAAGAATAGATTTTCTGAAACACCAACTGTAAAAAAGCTGAAGTTGAAAAGAGGATGCCTTCTACAAATGGATAATGATCCTAAATACACCTTACAATCTACAATAGACAACCTCAAAAGGTGAAAGTTTAATGTTCTACCATGGTCCTCACAGTTCCCTGATCTGAACATCATTAAAAATGTGTCAATAGACTTCAAAAGAGCAGTGTCTGCAAGACAGCCCAGGAACCTCACAGAAATTGAAGACTTTTGTAAGGAAGAATAGATGAAAATCCCTCAAGCAAGTATTGAAAAACTCTTGGCTGGCTACAAAAATAGTTTACAAGCTGTGATACTTGCCAAAGGGGGTGCTACTAGATACTAACCATGCAGGACACCCTAAGTTTTGCTTCGGGCCCTTTTCCTATTTTTGTTATTTTGAAAATGTAAAAGATGAAAAAAAAAAAAAAGTTTTCTCTTAAAATACAAAGAGAATGCCTTTTGGAAATCATTTAATCTTCAACTTGCTTAACTTAGCATTTATTGTCAGCATAAACAGGCAGCAAATGTACAGAATGCACGGTTTAGGCTCCATTCACGCGTCCACAAGTGTTTTGCAGTCCACAAATTGCAGATCCGCAAAACACGGACACCGACCATGTGCGTTTCGCATTTTACGGACCGCACATGGCCAGCATTTTAAATAGAAATGCCTTTTCTTGTCCGTGTCTGTGGACAAGAATAGGGCATGTTCTATTTTTTTGCAAAACGGAAGTGCGGATGCGGACAGTGGCCCCATTAAAAATGAATAGGTCCAGATCCATTTCGCAATGTTGCGGAACAGATCCGGACCCATTTTGCGGACGTGTGAATGGACCCTTAAAAAAATAAAATAAATAACATAAAGAAACTCCTGCTCTTCCAAACGCTAACTAGACAGTAACGTCCCTGACTGTCCCAAATACAAAAGAGTAACAGCAACCTGTACCTTCTGCTCACACACAGAGCAACCATCATTTGGCTCTCCATCACATAATGCAGCCTGGGTCTTTAACCCCTTAAGGACACAGCCTTATTTCACCTTAAGGACCAGGTCATTTTTTGCAAATCTGACCAGTGTCCCTTTATGTGGTAATAACTTTAAAACACTTTCACTTATCCAGGCCATTCTGAGATTGTTTTGTTGTCACATATTGTACTTCATAACACTGGTAAAATGGAGTAAAAAAAAAAAAAATTACCAAAATGTTGGAAAAATTAGCAAATTTCCAAGTTTCAATTTGTCTACTTATATAATACATAGTAATACCTCCAAAAATAGTTATTAGTTTACATTCCCCATATGTCTACTTCATGTTTGGATAATTTTCGGAATGCTATTTTATTTTTTGGGGACGTTACAAGGCTTAGAAGTTTAGATGCAAATCTTGAAAATTTGCAAACATCATTAACCCTTTAGGTGTTTCCCGAGAGTTGATGGCAAATGGAGATGAAATTTCAGAATTTAAATTTTTTGCCAAATTTTCCATTTTAATCAATTTTTCCAGTAACAAAGCAAGGGTTAACAGCCAAACAAAACTCTATATTTATTGCCCTGACTCTGCGGTTTACAGAAATAACCGATATGTGGTCATACACCACTGTACGGCCCCACGTCAGGGCGTAGAGGGAAAGGAGCGCTTTTTGGTTTTTGGCAGGCAGATTTTGCTGGACTGGTTTATTTAAACCATGTCCCATTTGAAGCCCCCTGATGCACCCCTAGAGTAGAAACTCCAAAAACGTGACCCATTTTGGAAACTACGGGATAAGGTGGCAGTTTTTTTGGCACTATTTTAGGGTACATATGATTTTTGGTTGCTCTATATTACACTTTTTGTGAAGCAAAGTAACAAAAAATAGAAATTCAGAAATTTCATCTCCATTTGCCATTGACTCTTGTGGAACACTTAAAGGGTTAACAAAGTTAGTAAAATCCGTTTTGAATACCTTGAGGGGTGTAGTTTATTAAATGGGGTCACTTTTTGGAGTTTATACTCTAGGGGTGCATCGGGGGGGGGGGGGGGGGTGTCAAATGGGACATGGTGTCAAAAAACAAGTCCAGCAAAAACTGCCTTCCAAAATCCATATGGCATTCCTTGTGCCCATACAGCAGTTTACGACCACATATAGGGTGTTTCTGTAAACTAAATAACCAGGGCAATAAATATTGAGTTTTATTTGGCCATAGTGAGAGCCATATTATTATTTTTTTTTGGGCGATTGTCTTAGTTAGGGTCTCATTTTTTGCAGGATGAGATGACTGTTTTAATGGTATGATTTTGGGGTGCATATACCTTTTTGATCGCTTGCTATTACACTTTTTGTGATGTAAGGTGACAAAATTATGGCTTTTTTTACACCATTTTAATTTTTTATTTTTACGTTGTTCACCTGAGGAGTTAGTTCATGTGATATTTTTATAGAGCAGGTTCTTACGGACATGCCAATACCTGATATGTGTACCTTTTTTTTTTTATTAAGGTTTACACAATAATATAATTTTTTAAACCCAAAAAAATTGTTTTAGTGTCTCCATAGTCTGAGAGCCATATTTATTTATTTTGGGGCGATTGTCTTATGTAGGTTGATTTGCATATATCTCCCTAACACGTGTTGGGACTATATATTATTTTATTTACAATTGGCCACTAGGACCATAGGTGTCCATGAGCTAACAGGTATTATTCATTATAAAATATAACGTTTATTACTTGTCCTTAAAAGTAAATTATTTAGAACTCTAAAGTTAAAATTTTCAGCTATGCCTGCCTGCCATGTATTGATAATAGCATAGGATCTGAAAGTTGGGCACGTCCACTAGAGGGCACTATACACTTGTAGATATTTTTCTCTTTACTTTCTTTATTATGGCATCCTCTATGCTCAGATAATGCACGCTGTTGTTTTCACAGCGTGCTGCCTGCTACCGCAATAGCCTTAATGGACTAAATACCTCTTCCTAATATATCTCCCAGACCTTGATGCAGACCAGACATACGCTGGCTAAAACACTAATATCGTTTGCTGCCCCCTGACATGTTTTGCCAAACACTTGGCGTCTTCAGGGGGATGGGCACCATGCTTCACTGATGAGGTGGTATGCTTAGGATCATGAGCAGTTCCTTTTCTTTTCCATACTCTTCTATTCCCATCACTCTAGGACAAGTTGATCTTGGTCTCATCTGTCCATAGGATGTTGTTCCAGAACTGTGAAGGATTTTTTAGATGTCGTTTAGCTAACTCTAATTTGGCCTTCCTGTTTTTGAGGATGACCAATGGTTGACATGTTGTGGTGAACCCTCTGTATTCACTCTGGTGAAGTCTTTTCTTGATTGTTGACTTTGACACACATACACCTACCTCCTGGAGAGTGTTCTTGATCTAGCCAACTATTGTGAAGGGTGTTTTCTTCACCAGGGAAATAATTCTTTGGTTATCCACCACAATTGTTTTCCGTGGTAGTCCAGGTCTTTTGGTGTTGCTGAGCTCACCGGTGCGTTCCTTCTTTTTAAGAATGTTACTAACAGTTGTTTTGGCCAGGCCTAATGTTTTTGCTATCTCTCTGATGGGTTTGTTTTGTTTTTCCAGCCTAATGATGGCTTGCTTCACTGATAGTGACAACTCTTTGGATCTCATCTTGAGAGTTGACAGCAACAGATTCCAGATGCAAATAGCACACAAATAGCACACTTGAAATGAACTCTGGACCTTTTATCTGCTCATTGTAATTGGGATAATGAGGGAATAACACACACCTGGCCATGGAACAGCTGAGAAGCCAATTGTCCCATTACTTTTGGTTCCTCAACAAGTGGGAGGCACATATTTAAACTGTTGTAATTCCTACACCGTTCACCTGCTTTGGATGTAAATACCCTCAAATTAAAGATAACGGTCTGCAGTTAAAGATCTTATTAGTTTCATTTCAAATCCATTGTGGTGGTGTATAGAGCCAAAAATGTCCCAATATTTATGGAACTGACTGTATAATTGTGTTGGTTGGTTGGATCAACGGGGCTTTGTAGCACCACTCATTTGTTAAAGGTACAGTGAGCGACTATTACCTTTCTCTTTTCTTCATACTTACTGTACTTGCTCCCCACTGCTCTGGTCTTCTGCGCTGCCCTCGCTGTCTACATCTTCCAGTCCCCATGCTGTCAGTGCATGGCCATGGTCACATGCACCTCTCCAGCCAATTGCTGGCTTCAGCAGTGACATGCTGCTTGTGGCCACATCACTGCTGAAGCCAGTCATTGGCTGGAGAGGTGCATGTGACCATGGCCATGCACTGCCAGGTGTAAACAGCGTGGGGATCGGAAGATGGGGCAGTGCAGAGGACCAAAGTGGCAGGGAGCAGGTAAGTATAACTCTTCGGTTTCAGGGGCTATGCTGCAGGACGATATTCAGGACAATTACTGGGAAAAAGTGTTTATAGGAGTGCTCATATTTTATATCTGGCTGGTATAATCGTGCCGCTGATCAGTCGATAAACAAGAAATCGCTCGTTTGTTGGCTGATTTGCATATTTTATCAGGATGAAGGGTTTACAATTATCTGCAGCACATCTCCCTGTGTAATCAGGGATGTCCTACCAATAATCAATATAACTAAATGAAGGCGTAATGACTGTGATAGTGATCATTCCTCCCTAATCACTTTGCTTTGGCTTGTGTAATTGGCTGATGCAAATGAGCGCCGATCAAATTTTTTTTTATTTGCAGCCCCTTGAAATAGAGCAATGTGACAATGCGGCCCTCAGACCAAAAAAGGTTGTGCACCCCTGGACTAGAGCCTCTGTGAGATTGTCAGCTTTAAAACAAGACCTGCCATGATTCTCTAGCTGTTACACAGCCTGGGATCCAGCCATCAGTAGCAAGGAGGTATGAAGCACGTCCTTGGCTACTGAATGGGGGTTTTCTGGGGTACCATATTGATGAGTCGGATTACTGGAGGTTTAACTCTCGGAATCCCCCAGCAATCAGATGTCCCAAGTGAATGGGACAAAGCTTCAATACTCGGCACAGTCACTACTAACTGAGGAGAGGCCATTAATATAATGTCAGAAAACCCTTTAAAGAGGTATTTTCAGTTGAGATTTCTATTATTGCTCAAACCTATTCTACATTACAGAATCTACCCCTTCTTCCCCAGGCCAGTTTTCACCCTCCTGCCCAGGCAATTTTTTGCAAATCTGACGTGTCACTTTTAGGGATGAGCAAATCAACTTCGGATGAAACATCCAAAGTCCATTCGCATAGAACAGCAGCAGCTCCGTAAAGTATTAGAATGTATTGGCTCTGATGAGCCAAAGTTATTGTTGGCGCAATAACTTAATAAATTAATTTGCACTACAAAAAAACATTTCCTGAACTCGGGTTCATTTCCAAGTGTAAATGATTTTTTACAGTACAAATTAATTTATGAAGTTATTGCACAAAGTCTTGCGAGACTTCCCGAAGCAATAACTTCGGCTCATTGGAGTTAATACATTCTAATACTGTACGGAGCTCATCTGTCTCCTTTGGCCTTGAGATAGTCTGCAGATGCTCTGCAGACTATCTAATCTAGTCATGATTCTGGGAAGCGCGCTAGTTCTGGGCGTGCAGCCAAAGAGTGAGCAAGAAGACAAAATAGATAAGGATAAGGGGAGTATAAGGGACCATCCCTCTTCTGTACCAATCAATGTAAATGTCAAATGTTATGTTTATGGTTTATGAAGGTTGGCTTGTATCCGCCACCTTAACCTTAAGTATTATATAATCTTATAAACTGTTTTATTAAAGTGGAATCATCTTTTTGGACACATACTTTTTGGCTCTCAAATTATTCTCGTATGCAAACTCTGTAACTTTCGACTGATTTGGATTTCACATGATAAGTGGAACCTGATTAAGGTTCGATAACAACAGGTTTTTTGGAGTCGATAGTGTCATAATAAAAACCTTTTTCATTGCCATATTCTGGCCCCTATTACTTTTTTCAGTTATATATACAGAGCTGTATGAGAGCTCATTTTTGAGGGGCGATCTGTACTTTTCAGTAATACCATTTTGAAGTGTGTGTGACTTTTTGATCGCTTTTTATAAAATTATTCTAGGGAAGTGAAGTAACAAAAAATGGCAAATTGACCTTTTTTTTTTTTCCTATGACACCGTTCGCTGTATGGGATACATATTGTTATATTTTAAAATAGTACAGGCGTTTTCGCATGTGATGATGCCCATGGTTATGTATTTTTATTTTGATTTTTTGGGAAAGGGGGTGATTTGAACATCATAGAACACTTCATTATTTAAATAGCCATCATAGAACACTCCATTTACAATATACCAATACAGTGCTGCCACCTACTGGTCTGTATTAGTATATTCTAGTAAAAGCTACCGATAAAATCTTAAAGGCTAAGGGCTCATGCACACAAACATATTTTCTTTCCGTGTCCGTTCCATTATTTTTTTTTGCTGATCGTATGTGAAAACTATTCATTTCAATGGGTCCGCAAAAAAAAATGGTTACTCGTTTCCATATGTCTGCATGTCTGTTCTGCAAAAAAATTGAACATGTCCTATTAGTGTCTGCATTATGGACAAGGATAGGACTGTTCTATTAGGGGTCAGCTGTTCCATTACACAAAATACCGAATGCACACAGACATCATCCTTATTTTTTGCAGACCGCAAAATACATACGTTGGTGTGCATGAGCCCTAAAAAGAATTTTATCAAAAAAGTGTTGTTCTTAGAGAGACTGGTTATTGCCAGAAGTTGGATATTGACTGAACGCTATGTATATCAAAGAAAGAAATTTGTATATGCCAATAAGAAAAACCAATGCCTCCTTATTACTATTTTTCTCTCTTCTGCAGGGCAGTCCTTGGGTAAGGGAGATGGGAAGCTATTGGAAGGGAATAATGGAAAATAAATATATTGCCTTATAATTGTAATGTTTTATACATTTATCACTAATGAAAAAAAATCTGACTGTGTTCTGATATTAAGAACTGCATTTGCACGGACGACATTCTGTACTTATCAACTTCACATTGAATGACTGTTCGTAGAATGACGTTTGTCTTTTATTTGCTACGGATGCTTGTATACCGTACCTAGATAGATGTAAGATTTCATGGTAACTCCCTTGCAACTGAGGTCCCCCAGACCTGAGCTCAAGGCCATATGTCTGAATACCTGAAATTGGTGTTCAGACGTACACCACAATAGGTGCATTAACTTTAATGGGTTAAACGAAGTTCATCTGTGGACTCTTTTAGGCCTGTTTCTCTTTCCTCCTGAAATTTTTGCCGGACAGAATAGAGTAGTAAGACTGTGCTATTATGTCTGTTGAATATGATGCAAGGGAACGGAAAACAGGTCAAATGGAGTCCAACTATAAATGCTGTGAACTTCGTTTAACCCATTAAATTCAATGTACCTATCACAGTATACATCTGAATATAATTTTGGGGGTATTCAGATGTATACCCCTGATCTTAAGCACTGCAAAAGGGCTAAATGTAATGTGACTGCAGCCTAATAAAGCTATAAATGAGTTTACGGACATCGTAAATGATTCAGGCTTTATTAACTATATAGTCTAGCAACTTGAAGATACATTTGTGGACGTTATATAAATATATATATATATATATATATATATATATATACAGTACAGACCACCTTCTCATTTAAAGAGTTTTCTTTATTTTCACGACTATGAAAATTGTAGATTCACACTGAAGGCATCAAAACTATGAATTAACACATGTGGAATTATATACATAACAAAAAAGTTTAAAACAACAGAAAATATGTCATATTCTAGGGTCTTCAAAGTAGCCACCTTTTGCTTTGATTACTGCTTTGCACACTCTTGGCATTCTCTTGATGAGCTTTAAGAGGTAGTCACCTGAAATGGTTTTCACTTCACAGGTGTGCCCTGTCAGGTTTAATAAGTGGGATTTCTTGCCTTACAAATGGGGTTGGGACCATCAGTTGCGTTGTGGAGAAGTCAGGTGGATACACAGCTGATAGTCCTACTGAATAGACTATTAGATTTTGTATTATGGCAAGAAAAAAGCAGCTAAGTAAAGAAAAATGAGTGGCCATCATTACTTTAAGAAATAAAGGTCAGTCAGTCCGGAAAATTGGGAAAACTTTGAAAGTGTCCCCAAGTGCAGTCACAAAAACCATCAAGCGCTACAAAGAAACTGGCTCACATGAAACCACTGCTAAGGACAAGCAACAAGCAGAAGAGACTTGTTGTGGCTAAAGAACACAAGGAATGGACATTAGACCAGTGGAAATCTGTGCTTTGGTCTGTTGAGTCCAAATTTGAGATCTTTGGTTCCAACCACCGTGTCTTTGTGCGACGCAGAAAAGGTGAACGGATGGACTCTACATGCCTGGTTCCCACCGTGAAGCATGGAGGAGGAGGTGTGATGGTGTTGGGGTGCTTTGCTGGTGACAATGTTGGGGATTTATTCAAAATTGAAGGCATACTGAACCAGCATGGCTACCACAGCATGCAGCGGCATGCTATTCCATCCGGTTTGCGTTTAGTTGGACCATCATTTATTTTTCAACAGGACAATGACCCCAAACACACCTCCAGGCTGTGTAAGGGCTATTTGACCATGAAGGAGAGTGATGGGGTGCTGCGCCAGATGACCTGGCCTCCACAGTCACTGGACCTGAACCCAGAGTGGACCGCAGAGTGAAGGCAATAGGGCCAACAAGTGCTAAGCATCTCTGGGAACTCCTTCAAGAATGTTGGAAGACCATTTCAGGTGACTACCTCTTGAAGCTCATCAAGAGAATGCCAAGAGTGTGCAAAGCAGTAATCAAAGCAAAAGGTGGCTACTTTGAAGAACCTAGAATATGACATATTTTCAGTTGTTTCACACTTTTTTGTTATGTATATAATTCCATATGTGTTAATTCATAGTTTTGATGCCTTCAGTGTGAATCTACAATTTTCATAGTCATGAAAATAAAGAAAACTCTTTGAATGAGAAGGTGTGTCCAAACTTTTGGTCTGTACTGTATATATATTAATCTTCTAATATGATTTTCTTGTTTTTATGCTTTCATAAGGTTGAAGTAAATGGTCCAACAAATCCTTTTAAGAGTGCAGGTGCTAAGACTCCATCAACCCCTGAGAGCCTGGCTTTTTTTCCCTATGTGGGATGCAGACTTGCAAGTGCACTTTCACAGCAGTTCTTACCGCCTGTGGTGCCCTCCATCGCTACACCACGAAAAGCTGTTCACAGACAGGTGCCTAGAAAAGTTTGTGATGTAACAGCACACAGCATGGAGAAGAAAACATCACGTCTCTCTTTAAGGTACAACACTGATTTATTTTTCCTTAGGAATAGCAACCACAGTAAATAGATTAGCACAATACGTGCAAATTGTGAAAATGGCTCCATAAATACATTCCCTGTGATACAGCAGTGGTGTTCTCATTATTTGAGTGTGTCCTTTACTCATAATATGCATTTATCTCACAGTAAGGTAAATGTTCCTTATACACTATGTTCCTGATTTATCAACAGGGGACAAATTGAAGGTTGTCTTTCCATGTGTCTATTTGTGTGAATGTAATGATCCTTGCATCAAATTTATGAAAATAGCACACAGCACTAAATCAGCAGTAATACGTAAGTCAGAACAACTGGAATTTTTTCTTGAAGACGTTTTGCTAGTCAACCGACTGGCTCATGACTCATACTGATGACTCATGCTTCAGTCATGGAGGTAGGATGCTGATTGCATTTGCATGACTGAAGCTATTAGGTGTGGTTAAACTGCCTCAGAAGAAGGGTTATAGCCGAATTGTAAGTGGCAGACATTAGATGCTGCACCCCTCCACCTCTTTTAAAGCTTGGTTTCTCCAACTCAATAGGTTCTCCAACTTAATAGGTTCTTTCACACCCGTTTTGAATCAGTCCTCCTCTGTGTCTAAGATGCAAACCCTACTGTCATCAAACGAGTGTCCTTTGTGCCTAAAGGGTTTTTCCGAGACTTTTTCTACTGATGAGCTAATCCCTGGATAGATCATCAGTGTCTGATCGGTGATGGTCCGACACCGGGAACCCCCACTGATCAGCTGTTTGAAAAGGCACTGGTGCTTGTATTAGCTCCGTGGCCTTCTCGCAAATTTGCCTAGGCAATGTGACATTACATTCAGTGGTCTTCTGGTCTAAGTGCAACTCAGCCCCATTGAAATACCGTAAATGGGGCTGTGCTTGGTGAGCATAGAGAAGGCTGCAGCATTCACAGGGGCACTGGTGTCTTCTTTAACACCTGATCAGCAGGGGTGCTGATCAGATATTGATGACCTGTGTAGAGGATAGGTCATCAAAAATAAAATCTCAGAAAACCTTTTTAAGATATAGGTACAGATATAGGTACACAGCTTAATCTTGACCGCAGGTGTTGGCTCTTCTGTGCTGGGCCATGCACTGGTGTATCTGCTGTTTTGTACAATTCTTGGCACTCCTCACTACATTGGACTGTGTACACAGTATTTCTCTTTTTGTGTTTTGGCGTAAGGTCTTTTGAGTGAACCAGTTGCTGCCTCAGTATGTTGCCAGAACTAAAGCAGACAGGGATGCAATGTTTATTAAAAGTTTTTCAGCTACCCCAGCTATGCTTCGCACCTTCACTGCCAATCTTGACATTCTTTTTTCTCGTACAAGCCATTCTAATTGAGAATGCCAGATGTCTTCAAGAAAATATACAGTTGTTTTAACTCATTACTACTGATCCATGACCTGGATGAATGGGAACCTTCACAGATAGCGCTACATTTAGTCACATTTTAACTTATTTTCACCAGCCATAGCAGGTCAGAAGTGGAATGCAGTTGAGACAATTTTTTGGGACTTTTCCAAATGTCCCAATGAAATATTAGGGCATAAACCAATGTACTCTATAGGATCACCCACAAAACAGCTGGATTTCTGAAACTGACATTAACCTGTCACAGATTATTGATAAATTAGTCTTAAAGGGGTTATCCAGGAATTTGATATTGGTGATCTATCCTCAGGATAGGTTATTATTATCAGATTGGCGGGGTCCGACTTCCAGGACCCTTACTGACCATCTGTTGCGAGAAGCTAAAGTTCTCTGCTAGAGTGCTTATGCCTCTTCTTTAGCACTGCTCCTAGAACTCATGGCCTAGGAACAGCTCAGTCCCATTCACGTTCTTATGGGCTTTATTTTGGTTTGCAGTGTTTATTACCTGCAGGTATGGGGCCCAAGTGGTCTAAGAAGGTCAGAAGTTGGTCTTTACTCCATCTGCTTTTACAAATCCTTTCTACATAGCTCTCAACTGTTTCTCCTTTCTGTGTCCCAGCAATCACCAGGTCAGTACAGAAGGTACTTGACTTTCAATGTCTTTTGTTAACCCTTATTTTAAAAGGGTTATCCCATGTTTAATGTAGAAAACTAAAACCAGAGATTATATTGTACATGACAGTCCCTTCCTAACAAAGCTACCACCAGATATATTTAACCCCTTCCTGACATCTGCCTACATGTCGATATGGATGTTGTGTTTTTAAAAATGGAGCCCACTCAGGAGCTGAACATGTGCCATAGCTGCTGGGTGCCTGCTGTTTTATACAGTCATTGATCAGAGACAACTGAAATCACAGTTTTTTAACCCCTCAGATGCCATGATTAATTGCAACCACAGAATTTATTTGGTGTTTTTACCAGGAGCCCTGTACTTATAGTGTCTGAACAGCTCCCCCATGACAAAATTGCAAGGGCTATTTGATTTATATAGCAACCTGGGGCCTTCTGAAGGCTCTAAAGGCCTACCACAGCAAAGTTCCTATCAAGCCCTGGAATGCACTGATTCTTCCATAGACTGCAAGGATTAACTGATCCTGTTAAAGGCCCCTAGGAGGACTAAAAACAATTGTAAAAACCCCCAAAAAGATATAAAAATTCAAAATCACCCCTTCCATATGTTACAAATAAAAAAATTAAATAGAATAAAATATGATTAGTATCACCTTGTCAAAAAACGCCTGAGCTATTAAATATATACAAGTATGTATCCCCCATAAGGTGAACAAATAAAAAATCTAAATGGACATTTCAACATTTTGTTCACTTCGTCACCCCCAAAAATTTAATAAAAAGTTTTCAAAATTTGTACTCATCCAAAAAATTTATGGGGGAAAAATATGATGGGGGAAAGATGCAAAGAAAAAAATATTTTTATTATTATTATTATTTTATTTTTTAAGTATTAACACACACACAAATGATATCGTTTTAATCATACTGACCCATAAAAATGAAATCCAAATAACAATAGTGGAATTTTTTTTTTTTTCCAATTCCACCCCCATTTAGAATTTTTATTCCAGCTTTCCACCTCATTATGTGCAGTATTAAATAGTGATGGACGAACATTGGCCGGGACAATTCGTGAACGCAATCAAATGTTCGTGAACCGCAAGTTCGCGGCGGGCCACATTCACATTAATGGTAGGCGAACCTAGGTATAGTCATTGGATATCAATTTTACTGCAGGCCAGTAAAACTAGATGTCAAATACATATGTTTAAAAGAACAAAAAATATAAAATTGGATTAAAAACATGGCTAATGAAATCCCCCCTCTTGAAAAACCCAAATAATAATAGTTTAAATTCAATAACACTTGGTTGTCCTCAACAGGTGTTGAATTCCTCCAAGGTCCCAAACATTAGGCATTCACCGGACAGAAAATAACAATTGATAATGTGGCTGGAGGTACATTAGGCGGTCACCGTATAACAATTTTACTGCTGGCCAGTTAGATTACAGGCCCCAAAATTATGCATTCAATGTACATAAATGATCAAGTGATTATGTAGCTGGAGGTATATTAGACAGTCAATAGATATCAATTTTACTGCAGGCCAAGGCCAGTGGACTACAGGCCCCAAAAATTATTAAATCCCCATACAGAAAAGCACAATTGATAATGTGTCTGGAGGTAAATTAGGCGGTCACCGTATAACAATTTTACTGTTGGCCAGTTAGATTACAGGCCCCCAAAATTATGCATTCACCGTACATAAAAGATCAAGTGATTATGTGGCCGGTGGTATATTAGACAGTCAATGGATATCAATTTTACTGCAGGCCAGTGGACTACAGGCCCCAAAAATTATTCATTCACAGTACAGAAAACACAATTGATAATGTGGCTGGAGGTAAATTAGGCGGTCACCGTATAACAATTTTACTGTTGGCCAGTTAGATTACAGGCCCCAAACATTATGCATTCACCGTACATAAATGATCAAGTGATAATGTGGCTAGAGGTATATTAGACGGCCATTCGATATCAATTTTACTGCTGGCCAGTGTAGTACAGGCCCCAAACATTAGGTATTCACCGGACAGAAAAGAACAAGTAATTATGTGGCTGAAGGTACAGTATATTAGATGGTCATCAGATATAAATTTTACTGCAGGCCAGTACAAATAGATGTCAAATACATATGTTTAAAAGAACAAAAAATATAAAATTGAATGACTAACGAAATTCCCCCTCTTGAAAAAAAAAAAAAAAAGATAATAGTTGAAATTCGATAACACCTGGTCGTCACAGGTGTTGAATTTCTCCGAGATCCATGCCTCATTCATATTTAGAAAAGTGAGGTAGTCCACAATATCGTGAGCTAGGCGAGTGCGCTTATCGGTTACAATCCCCCCTGCTGTGCTGAACGTCCTTTCGGACAGGACAATTGATGAGGGGCAAGCCAAGAGTTCCATATCAAATTGGGCCAGCTCTGGCCACAGGTGAAGCCTGCACATCCAATAGTCCAGGGGTTCCTCGCTTCTCAGAGTGTCCACATCGGCCGTTAACCCGATGTAGTCGGACACCTGTTGGTCTAGGCGTTTCCTGAGGCTAGATCTGGAGGGCAGCTGTCGATTGGTTGGCTGTAAGAATAATCTGATATCTAAAATGACCAACAGATCTTCAAACCGCCCTCTGCTTGCATGCGCTGTAGGATTGGTACTCGCAACTGTTTCTCTGTGAGTGGAAATTCCTCTGCCAGCCCGCAACAGCAGAATGCAGCATCTCTCGCAGCAAGGCCTGGGAATGCTGCATTCTTCCAGCCCTCTGTGAATCTGGTAACATGTCTGCCATTTTGTGTTTGTACCGGGGGTCTAAGTACGTTGCCACCCAGTACTGGTCCTTGTCCTTTATGCTTTTTATACGGGGGTCCCTCTTTGAACACTGGAGCATGAAGGCCCTCATTAGCACTAAATTGGAAGCGGTGGAGCAGCCTGGCTCCTGCTCATTGCCCAGTAGAATATCATCCTCGGTCTCCTCCCCCCATCCATGGACAACACCAGGGATCCCAGTAACGTTTAAAGCCATCTCTTCTTGCTCCTCCTCATCCTCATCCCCCCAGGCACCATCCTCTGACTCCTCTTCAGGCTCCTGCTGACTTGGCATGCTCCAGAAAGAAGGCGTAAGTTACGATGTCATTGATGGCGCCCTGGCTGTGACTAACCAGTTTGGTGATCTCATCAAATGGCTCCAGAAGTCTGCATGCGTCACGCATGAGCAGCCACTGGCGCAGTGAAAAGAAACCAAGCTTCTCAGAACCTGTCCTGCCGCAGAGTTCGTACAGGTAGTCGTTAATGGCACGTTTCTGCTGGAGCAGCCTATCAAGCATATACAAGGTGGAGTTCCAGCGCGTAGGGAAGTCACAAATCAGACGTCTGACTGGCAAGTGGTGTCGCCGCTAAACGTTAGCAAGGCGAGCCATGGCCGTGTAAGATTATCTAAAATGGCCAGAGATTTTTCTGGCCTGCCGCAAGACGTCCTGGACCCCGAGGTATTTGGCAACGAATAGCTGCACGACTAAGTTTAGGATGTGTGTCATGTAATTTTACCAACTGTCCAATTGAGCGGGGTTGGCCGCTGATCGGCCTGTGACCGCAGAGTTGAAAGGAGTGCAGGACCGGTGTGGCTCTTGGCTACCAGGCACAACAACTGCAGCATGGCAACGTCTCACCTGGCATGTCAAATAAGTTCTGGGAAGCTGGGGGGGGGGGTGCAGCAGATAAGGCGCTATCAGTGGAAAAGGAGGAGTCAGCCGAGGATGAAGTAGGAGGAGGAGAAGAGGCAGGCCTGCATGCAATCCGTGGCAGTAACACCAAATCCACACGGGTGCCACAGTTTCATGCTTGACAGCCGTCAGAAGGTTCATTCAGTGGGCAGTAAAATTTATGTACCCTCCCTACCCGTGTTTGCTAGGCCACATGTCTGTGGTCAGATGTATTTTGGCACCGACATTGTGTACCAGAGATACATTCACTTGACGCTGAACATGGCCATATAGCTCTGGGATTCCCTTCTGGGAGAAATATTTCCTTCCTGGGACCTTCTATTGTGATGTGCCAATGGCCACAAATTTTCTAAAGGCCTCTGAGTCCACCAGTTTATATGGCAGTAGTTGGGCTAGCAGTTCCGACAAGCCGGCGGTCAGCCGTTGGGCAAGAGGGTTATCCGGCATCATCAACTTTTTACGTTCGAATATTTGGGCCACGGAAGCCTGCCTTTTTCCAGATGAAAGCGATGATGGCACGGTGGAAGGTGGAGTGGAGGACAAATTGGAGGAGAGAGGAGAAGGAGAAGAGGCAGGACGTGGAGCGTCGGGAGTGTGGCTTTGTGGGTTATGACGGTGTTGCTCCCACTGGGCTCGGTGATGGGAGGCCAGGTGCCTTCTTAAGGCGATCGTCCCTAGGTGAGTGTTGGGCTTGCCGCGACTTATACGTTGACAGCACAGGCTGCAGATGGAAACACTATTGTCAGCAGCTTGCTCCAGATACATTTGCAGTCTGCTTTTTGCCTCCTGTGCACTGCGAGTTCTGTCTGCTTCTCCTCTTTCTCCTCCCTATCTGCTGCTCCATCTCTCCCTCTGAACTCCCCTCAACTTCCTCTCTTGTGGCCACCATTGTGACGTCCATTGACACGTCATCACCGTCACCTTCACCACCACTGAAATTACTCCCTCAGAGTAAGTAGCACCAGCGGGAACCATCCTCCTTGGGCTGATCTGGGCACTGTCATCAGACCGCTGGGTGGCGGCCGTTGCTACCTCCTCTTCCTCATCCAATGCCAAGAATGGCTGCACATTGTTAAGCGCTGGGAATGTATGGGAAAATAATTTCTCTGACTCGAGTGGAGGGGCTATGGTGGTGGTGGTGTCTTTGGGGGTGCACACAGCAGAGAGTGAGGAGGGTGCTGATACAGACGATGAGGAGGGTGCAGAAGCAGAAGGCTGAGTGAGCCACTCAACCAACTCTGCTGCGTCCTTTGACGTAATCGCACGCACCTTCTCCAACTTCCCTCTTGGGCTCCGGCCTGGTGCATCTACCCGACCCCTACCACCCCTGTGGAATGGCCTGCCTATTCCTCTGCCTGTCATTTTCAAAATGACCCTGTGATAAAGTCCCTATAGAAGAGCAGTATTTGTGGAAGCAGGTATATAGAACCACTTAATGATTATTTGCTGGAAGCAGGTTTATCAAACCCCTTAATCATTTTTTGGGGGGCAACAGGTATATCGCACCAGTTGCAATTAGTTGTTTCAATAGAGCCACACACAACTGCTGCACAATACAAATGCCTAACCTGCCTAAATATAAAATTAAAACTGTGCCAGAACAGCTATTTTTTGTTACCTTGCCTCATAAAAAGTGTAATATAGAGCAACCAAAAATCATATGTAGCCTAAAATAGTACCAACAAAACTGCCACCTTATCCCATAGTTTCCAAAATGGGGTCAGTTTTTTGGAGTTTCTAATCTAGGGGTGCATCAGGGCGTCTTTAAATGTGATATGGCAACTTAAAGTTATCCCAGTGAGATCTGCCTTCCAAAAACCATATGGCTTTCCTTTACTTCTGCTCTGTGCCGTGTGCCCATACAGCAGTTTACGACCACATATGGGGTTTTTCTGTAAACTTCAGAATCAGGGTAATAAATATTGAATTTGTTTGGCTGTTAACCCTTGCTTTGTTGCTGGAAAAAAATGGATTAAAATGGAAAATCTGCCAAAAAAGTGAAATTCAGAAATATCATCTACATATTCCTTTAATTCTTGTGAAACACTTAATTCGTTAACAAAGTTTGTAAAATCAGTTTTGAATACCTTGAGGGGTGTTGTTTCTAAAATGTGGCCATTTTTGGGTGGTTTCTTTTATGTAAGCCTCACAAAGTGACTTCAGACCTGAACTGGTCCTTAAAAAGTGGGTTTTGGAAATTTTCAGAAAAATTTCAACATTTGCTTCTAAGCCTTCTAACGTCCCAAAAATAAGAAAATTGAATTTATAAAATGATCCAAAGTAGACATATGGGAAATGTAAAGTAATAACTATTTAGGAGCTATCACTATCTGTTTTAAAAGCAGAGAAATCGAAAATGTGAAAATTGCTAATTTTAAAAATTTGGGGTAAATTTGGTTTTTTTTTTATAAATAAAAATGAAATATTTTGACTCAAATTTACCACTGTCATTAAGTACAATATGTGAATGAGAAAACAATTTCAGAATGGCCTGGATAATTAAAAGCGTTTTAAAGTAATCACCACATGAAGTGACACAACAGATTTGCAAAAAATGGCCTGGTCCTTAAGGTGAAAAATGGCAGGGTCCTGAAGGGGTCAATGAAGTTCATTTTGAACAATAAAGGAGTTCTGTATTTGGAAAGTCACAAAATAAGGCTGTTGAGACTTTTTGGGGTTACTTGCATCAAAAATTTGCATTGGAAAGTGGGAATGGTTAGCTGTGTTAACGAGTTTCACTCCAGATTTATTACTGGCACTTTTTTGAAAGAGTCACAAAAATGTCCCACAGTCACTCCAGTAGTGAAAACTAGCATTTGTATAGAAAAGTGTTAGGTTTAAAGATGCACCAAAGTTATCAAATAATGTACAACATTTGATAAATTTGATGCAAAGTACTCCAATGCAGATTCAAGCAAAACTGACTTCAAATATTTCCCTTCTGATAAGTTCTCCCCTAAATGTTTAATAAGTTCATAATGGACACATAAAAAATTCAGTCAGGCAAAAAATGAATGTATGTATGGAATCCTAGGAGATTTCAGCGGAATGAAGAGGGAAGGATTAAAGTTATGGGTCAGTTCTAATATCTTCTTTATGGTTAGACTATTGAAGAAATAATCGACAGAGGCAAACTGCGGGAACGGGAACATGCAGTTAATAAATCATGAGATGAAAAAGGAAATACATGTACAATGAAAACATATTGAAATATGAAAATGCATAGGGTGACGTCAGAAAATCAGCAACTGATTCTTCTGTATGTATGTGTGGACGCACCCTTAGAGTTAGAAAAAGATGTTAAAAGGGTTATGCCATGGTTAATGTAATAAATGAAAGCAGATATAGTAAAGTATGTGACAGCCTCTAACAAAGATAGAACTAGCCCTGTACCTCACATGGTACCAGAGATCTCCCCAATCATTGTTGCAATTGCTCTGGAGGAGGTGAACAGAGAAATAAGGAAAGTAACAAACAGCAGGTGTGCTATACAGATACGCTTTGTGGAATAACACAGTGGCTGTACTACATTTCTATTAATGTAATGCACTTACATAACTATTCAGATCTGAGTGCTGATTTGAAAAATGTAGCACTTTTTTGTGGGACAGCTCCTTTAATAAATATATTTTATTTTTTATCTCTATCTCTACAGCCAAGAGGTGGATAATCTGAGGTTATTGGTGAATTGTCCATATTTCCAATCAGTCATGTCAGTGTCCCTATTCCCATTGCAGATCACAATGTCATATTCATGTGATGCCCTTTTTGACCAATAGCGTACAAAGATGGGACACATCTTAGAGATCCCAAGGGACCCTAAATTAGTTACTGTATGGGGCCTAGTTTCTAATAGCAGTCCTTCCAATCACATAAACATCTTGTACATAGAGAGAGCTTCTGGGCCACAATAGGTCTCTTGGTGACAAATTCCAGTTTTACCCCATAACTGGGGCTACTGAAATATATACAGTAACTAGCTGAAGGACCCGGCTACGCACGGGTATATTTAATCTATCTCATTTAATGTTTATGTGCGTCATTAATAGATATCAAGAGTATACACTATTTACAGTGACCTTCACAGCTTCCCATTCCTTAACACTGATATACCCCCACCCCCACCACAAGGCCCCGTCTCCTTAAAATGGGACCTCCACAGCAGCTCACCCCCTTAACTTTGACCTTCACAGCAGCCTTCCCTTAAACAGTGAGTTCCACAGCACCCCGCCCCCTTTACAGTGACCTTTACAGCACCCTCCCCTTATCACTGACCATAGGTTACAATCCCCTTAACTGACCTCCACTTTTCCGGCCCCCTTAATAGAGACCTCTACAGTGACTGCCACAGTACCTCGCTCCCTTAACAGTGACCTCCACTGTACAACGCTCCCTTAACAGTGACCTTACAGTACCCTGCTGCCTTAACAGTGACCTCACAGTACCCCGCTGCCCCTTTAATAGTGGCCTTCACAGTCCTCTCCTCCCTTAACAGTGACCTCCACAGCGGCCTTCCCCCTTAACAGTAATATCCACAGCGCCCTCCCCTTTAACAGTGATGTCCACAGCAGCCGCCCCCTTCATTAGTGACCTCTACAGTACCCCATCTCGTTAAAATTGATTTCCAGAATAACCTGCCCCTTAACAGTGACCTCCACAGTACTCCGTTCCCTTAAAATGTGACTTCACAACACCCCACCCCTTAACAGTGACCTCTACAGCACCCACCCCTTAACACTGACCTCCATAGCAGACTATCCCCTTAACTGTAACTTCTACCATTCCCTGCCCCCTTAACAGAGACCTCCCCTTTAACAGTGACCTGCACAGTATCTCGCCCCATTAACAGTGACCTCCACAGTGGCCACCCCCTTATTATAGACCTCCACAGTACCCCATCTCGTTAACAGTCATTTCCACATCACCCCGCCTCCGTGGCCTCTACAGCAATTAGTGGCCTCTACAGCAATATGCCGCTTAACACTGACCTCCATAACGGACCATCCCCTTAACTATGACCTCTACAGCAGCTGCTCCTAGGGTGGCCAGAGGTCTGGTTTTCGGCCGGACAGTCCGACTTTCAGACTCAGTGTCCTCCGTTCTGCGCAGGGCCTGGAAGGACAAAAGAATGTATTTTTAAACAGCTCCCTCTCAGACAGCAGCACTGTCTGAGCTTGAACTGCAGGGAGCAAGTCACCTTTCCTCCCACCCCTGCAGCTGACAGAAGTTGATTTTTACCTTTATTTTTTCAATCCTTGTCGGCTGTGGGGTGGGGGCAGGCGTGGCCTAACTGGATCAGGGGCGTGGTTTAGATGGACCTGGGGCCTGGGTCATCCACAGCGCCCTGCCCTTTTAAAAATGACCTAAAGCAGTGAAGAAAAATGACTGGGTTGTTATGGAAACCCGGTGTAAAACTGTGTGTATGTGGAGACTAATGACCTGCGTGCTTCTATTGGCTGATAAGGGACATGTGACCGTGTGTATGGCAGTTGGGATATGAAGAGAAAGACCTGCAGGCTTCTATTGGCTAATGTCGGTCATGTGATGTGCCATATTTGAATTTTTGGGGAATTATTCCAGGAACGGTACGTGCTAGAGAGCTGACCTGGTCTAAAACCTTCCCGGACACCTGATGTACTTGTGTGCCAAATTTCGTGATTGTAAATGCGACGGTGCCGATTCCTTTAGCAGACATACACACACACACACATACACTCAGCTTTATATATTATATATTGTTCCCCATGCACAACTAATACAAGTAAAACATTATACATAGTTAGCCCTGGCTAGATCCCTCTTGGCAGCACTGAGGTTGTGGAGGGGGGAGCAAGGAGCAGGTAGGTTTTAACTGCCACATGACTTACTCTAGGTATGTCTGTTTCTCACAACTTTCTTCAATTCTCCCTTTATATGGGTGTCGTTGCATAAAAATCTCTGCTACAGAAGCAAGACAAAGGGGTAGAAGAAGGCATAGCCTGCAAGCTGTCTGCTTGCCTGTTGTTACTCCAGACATGGGGAAAAGAAGCAAGAGGTTGCTTGGATTGAGAGTAGAGTTGAGCGGACACCTGGATGTTCGGGTTCGAGAAGTTCGGCCGAACTTCCCGAAAATGTTCAGGTTCGGGATCCGAACCCGATCCGAGCTTCGTCCCGAACCCGAACCCCATTGAAGTCAATGGGGACCCGAACTTTTCGGCACTAAAAAGGCTGTAAAACAGCCCAGGAAAGGGCTAGAGGGCTGCAAAAGGCAGCAACATGTAGGTAAATCCCCTGCAAACAAATGTGGATAGGGAAATTAATTAAAATAAAAATTAAATAAATAAAAATTAACCAAAATCAATTGGAGAGAGGTCCCATAGCAGAGAATCAGGCTTCACGTCACCCACCACTGGAACAGTCCATTTTCATAAATTTAGGCCCAGCACACAGGCAGAGGAGAGAGGTTCCGTAACACAGAATCTGGCTTCATGTCACCAGAGAATCAGTCTTCATGTCATAGCAGAGAATCAGGCTTCACGTCACCCACCACTGTAACAGTCCATTTTCATAAATTTAGGCCCAGCACCCAGGCAGAGGAGAGAGGTCCCGTAACAGACAATCTGGCTTCATGTCAGCAGAGAATCAGTCTTCATATCATAGCAGAGAATCAGGCTTCACGTCAGCCACCACTGCAACAGTCCATTGTCATATATTTAGGCCCAGCACCCAGGCAGAGGAGAGAGGTCCCTTAACAGAGAATCTGGCTTCATGTCAGCAGAGAATCAGTCTTCATATCATAGCAGAGAATCAGGCTTCACGTCAGCCACCACTGCAACAGTCCATTGTCATATATTTAGGCCCAGCACCCAGGCAGAGGAGAGAGGTCCCTTAACAGAGAATCTGGCTTCATGTCAGCAGAGAATCAGTCTTCATATCATAGCAGAGAATCAGGCTTCACGTCAGCCACCACTGCAACAGTCCATTGTCATATATTTAGGCCCAGCACCCAGGCAGAGGAGAGAGGTCCCTTAACAGAGAATCAGGCTTCACGTCACCCACCACTGTAACAGTCCATTGTCATAAATTTAGGCCCTGGCACCCAGGCAGAGGAGAGAGGTCCCGTAACAGACAATCTGGCTTCATGTCAGCAGAGAATCAGTCTGCATGTCATAGCAGAGAATCAGGCTTCACGTCACCCACCACTGTAACAGTCCATTTTCATAAATTTAGGCCCAGCACCCAGGCAGAGGAGAGAGGTTCCGTAACACAGAATCTGGCTTCATGTCACCAGAGAATCAGTCTTCATGTCATAGCAGAGAATCAGGCTTCACGTCAGCCACCACTGCAACAGTCCATTTTCATAAATTTAGGCCCAGCACCCAGGCAGAGGAGAGAGGTTCCGTAAAACAGAATCTGGCTTCATGTCACCAGAGAATCAGTCTTCATGTCATAGCAGAGAATCAGGCTTCACGTCAGCCACCACTGCAACAGTCCATTTTCATAAATTTAGGCCCAGCACCCAGGCAGAGGAGAGAGGTTCCGTAACACAGAATCTGGCTTCATGTCACCAGAGAATCAGTCTTCATGTCATAGCAGAGAATCAGGCTTCACGCCACCCACCACTGTAACAGTCCATTTTCATAAATTTAGGCCCAGCACCCAGGCAGAGGAGAGAGGTCCCGTAACAGACAATCTGGCTTCATGTCAGCAGAGAATCAGTCTGCATGTCATAGCAGAGAATCAGGCTTCACGTCACCCACCACTGTAACAGTCCATTGTCATAAATTTAGGACCTGGCACCCAGGCAGAGGAGAGAGGTCCCGTAACAGACAATCTGGCTTCATGTCAGCAGAGAATCAGTCTGCATGTCATAGCAGAGAATCAGGCTTCACGTCACCCACCACTGTAACAGTCCATTTTCATAAATTTAGGCCCAGCACCCAGGCAGAGGAGAGAGGTTCCGTAACACAGAATCTGGCTTCATGTCACCAGAGAATCAGTCTTCATGTCATAGCAGAGAATCAGGCTTCACGTCAGCCACCACTGCAACAATCCATTTTCATAAATTTAGGCCCAGCACCCAGGCAGAGGAGAGAGGTTCCGTAACACAGAATCTGGCTTCATGTCACCAGAGAATCAGTCTTCATGTCATAGCAGAGAATCAGGCTTCACGTCAGCCACCACTGTAACAGTCCATTTTCATAAATTTAGGCCCAGCACCCAGGCAGAGGAGAGAGGTCCCGTAACAGACAATCTGGCTTCATGTCAGCAGAGAATCAGTCTGCATGTCATAGCAGAGAATCAGGCTTCACGTCACCCACCACTGTAACAGTCCATTGTCATAAATTTAGGCCCTGGCACCCAGGCAGAGGAGAGAGGTCCCGTAACAGACAATCTGGCTTCATGTCAGCAGAGAATCAGTCTGCATGTCATAGCAGAGAATCAGGCTTCACGTCACCCACCACTGTAACAGTCCATTTTCATAAATTTAGGCCCAGCACCCAGGCAGAGGAGAGAGGTTCTGTAACACAGAATCTGGCTTCATGTCACCAGAGAATCAGTCTTCATGTCATAGCAGAGAATCAGGCTTCACGTCAGCCACCACTGCAACAGTCCATTTTCATAAATTTAGGCCCAGCACCCAGGCAGAGGAGAGAGGTTCTGTAACACAGAATCTGGCTTCATGTCACCAGAGAATCAGTCTTCATGTCATAGCAGAGAATCAGGCTTCACGTCAGCCACCACTGCAACAGTCCATTTTCATAAATTTAGGCCCAGCACCCAGGCAGAGGAGAGAGGTTCCGTAACACAGAATCTGGCTTCATGTCACCAGAGAATCAGTCTTCATGTCATAGCAGAGAATCAGGCTTCACGTCAGCCACCACTGCAACAGTCCATTTTCATAAATTTAGGCCCAGCACCCAGGCAGAGGAGAGAGGTTCCGTAACACAGAATCTGGCTTCATGTCACCAGAGAATCAGTCTTCATGTCATAGCAGAGAATCAGGCTTCACGCCACCCACCACTGTAACAGTCCATTTTCATAAATTTAGGCCCAGCACCCAGGCCGAGGAGAGAGGTCCCGTAACAGACAATCTGGCTTCACGTCAGCAGAGAATCAGTCTGCATGTCATAGCAGAGAATCAGGCTTCACGTCACCCACCACTGTAACAGTCCATTGTCATAAATTTAGGCCCAGCACCCAGGCAGAGGAGAGAGGTCCCGTAACAGACAATCTGGCTTCATGTCAGCAGAGAATCAGTCTTCATATCATAGCAGAGAATCAGGCTTCACGTCAGCCACCAATGCAACAGTCCATTGTCAGATATTTAGGCCCAGCACCCAGGCAGAGGAGAGAGGTCCCGTAACAGACAATCTGGCTTCATGTCAGCAGAGAATCAGTCTTCATATCATAGCAGAGAATCAGGCTTCACGTCAGCCACCAATGCAACAGTCCATTGTCAGATATTTAGGCCCAGCACCCAGGCAGAGGAGAGAGGTCCCGTAACAGACAATCTGGCTTCATGTCAGCAGAGAATCAGTCTTCATATCATAGCAGAGAATCAGGCTTCACGTCAGCCACCAATGCAACAGTCCATTGTCAGATATTTAGGCCCAGCACCCAGGCAGAGGAGAGAGGTCCCGTAACAGACAATCTGGCTTCATGTCAGCAGAGAATCAGTCTTCATATCATAGCAGAGAATCAGGCTTCACGTCACCCACCACTGCAACAGTCCTTTTTTATAAATTTAGGCCCAGCACCCAGGCAGAGGAGAGAGGTCCCGTAACAGACAATCTGACTTCATGTCAGCAGAGAATCAGTCTTCATATCATAGCAGAGAATCAGGCTTCACGTCAGCCACCAATGCAACAGTCCATTGTCAGATATTTAGGCCCAGCACCCAGGCAGAGGAGAGAGGTCCCGTAACAGAGAATCTGGCTTCATGTCAGCAGAGAATTCGTCTGCATGTCATAGCAGAGAATCAGGCTTCACGTCAGCTACCAGTGCAACAGTCCATTGGCATATATTTGGGCCCAGCACCCAGGCAGAGGAGAGAGGTCCCGTAACAGAGGATCTGGCTTCATGTCAGCAGAGAATTAGTCTGCATGTCATAGCAGAAAATCAGGCTTCACGTCAGCCACCACTGCAACAGTCCATTGTCAGATATTTAGGCCCAGCACCCAGGCAGAGGAGAGAGGTCCTTTAACAGAGAATCTGGCTTCATGTCAGCAGAGAATTAGTCTGCATGTCATAGCAGAGAATCAGGCTTCACGTCACCCAACATTGGAACAGTCCATTGGCATATATTTAGGCCCCGGCAATATAATGGTAAAATGAAAATAAAAATAGGATTGAATGAGGAAGTGCCCTGGAGTACAATAATATATGGTTAAGGGGAGGTAGTTAATGTCTAATCTGGACAAGGGACGGACAGGTCCTGTGGGATCCATGCCTGGTTCATTTTTATGAACGTCAGCTTGTCCACATTGGCTGTAGACAGGCGGCTGCGTTTGTCTGTAATGACGCCCCCTGCCATGCTGAATACACGTTCAGACAAAACGCTGGCTGCCGGGCAGGCCAGCACCTCCAAGGCATAAAAGGCTAGCTCTGGCCACGTGGACAATTTAGAGACCCAGAAGTTGAATGGGGCCGAACCATCAGTCAGTACGTGGAGGGGTGTGCACACGTACTGTTCCACCATGTTAGTGAAATGTTGCCTCCTGCTAACACGTTGCGTATCAGGTGGTGGTGCAGTTAGCTGTGGCGTGTTGACAAAACTTTTCCACATCTCTGCCATGCTAACCCTGCCCTCAGAGGAGCTGGCCGTGACACAGCTGCCTTGGCGACCTCTTGCTCCTCCTCTGCCTTGGCCTTGGGCTTCCACTTGTTCCCCTGTGACATTTGGGAATGCTCTAAGTAGCGCGTCTACCAACGTGCGCTTGTACTCGCGCATCTTCCTATCACGCTCCAGTGCAGGAAGTAAGGTGGGCACATTGTCTTTGTAGCGTGGATCCAGCAGGGTGGCAACACAGTAGTCCGTACACGTTAAAATGTGGGCAACTCTGCTGTCGTTGCACAGGCACTGCAGCATGTAGTCGCTCATGTGTGCCAGGCTGCCCAGGGGTAAGGACAAGCTGTCCTCTGTGGGAGGCGTATCGTCATCGTCGTGCCTTTCCCCCCAGCCACGCACCATTGATGGGCCCGAGCTGCGTTGGGTGCCACCCCGCTGTGACCATGCTTCATCCTCATCCTCCTCCACCTCCTCCTCGTCCTCCAGTAGTGGGCCCTGGCTGGCCACATTTGTACCTGGCCTCTGCTGTTGCAAAAAACCTCCCTCTGAGTCACTTCGAAGAGACTGGCCTGAAAGTGCTAAAAATGACCCCTCTTCCTCCTCCTCCTCCTGGGCCACCTGCTCTTCCATCATCGCCCTAAGTGTTTTCTCAAGGAGACATAGAAGTGGTATTGTAACGCTGATAACGGCGTCATCGCCACTGGCCATGTTGGTGGAGTACTCGAAACAGCGCAACAGGGCACACAGGTCTCGCATGGAGGCCCAGTCATTGGTGGTGAAGTGGTGCTGTTCCGCAGTGCGACTGACCCGTGCGTGCTGCAGCTGAAACTCCACTATGGCCTGCTGCTGCTCGCACAGTCTGTCCAGCATGTGCAAGGTGGAGTTCCACCTGGTGGGCACGTCGCATATGAGGCGGTGAGCGGGAAGGCCGAATTTACGCTGTAGCGCAGACAGGCGAGCAGCGGCAGGATGTGAACGCCGGAAGCGCGAACAGACGGCCCGCACTTTATGCAGCAGCTCTGACATGTCGGGGTAGTTGTGAATGAACTTCTGCACCACTAAATTCAGCACATGCGCCAGGCAAGGGATGTGCGTCAAACCGGCTAGTCCCAGAGCTGCAACGAGATTTCGCCCATTATCGCACACCACCAGGCCGGGCTTGAGGCTCACCGGCAGCAACCACTCGTAGGTCTGTTGTTCTATACCCCGCCACAACTCCTGTGCGGTGTGGGGCCTGTCCCCCAAACATATGAGTTTCAGAATGGCCTGCTGACGTTTACCCCGGGCTGTGCTGAAGTTGGTTGTGAAGGTGTGTGGCTGACTGGATGAGCAGGTGGAAGAAGAGGAGGAGGAAGCCGAGAAGGAGGAGGTGGCAACAGGAGGCAAAGAATGTTGCCCTGCGATCCTTGGCGGCGGAAGGACGTGCGCCAAACAGCTCTCCGCCTGGGGCCCAGCTGCCACTACATTTACCCAGTGTGCAGTTAGGGAGATATAGCGTCCCTGGCCGTGCTTACTGGTCCACGTATCTGTGGTTAGGTGTACCTTGCTACAGATGGCGTTGCGCAGTGCACACTTGATTTTATCGGATACTTGGTTGTGCAGGGAAGGCACGGCTCTCTTGGAGAAGTAGTGGCGGCTGGGAACAACATACTGTGGGACAGCAAGCGACATGAGCTGTTTGAAGCTGTCTGTGTCCACCAGCCTAAATGACAGCATTTCATAGGCCAGTAGTTTAGAAATGCTGGCATTCAGGGCCAGGGATCGAGGGTGGCTAGGTGGGAATTTACGCTTTCTCTCAAATGTTTGTGAGATGGAGAGCTGAACGCTGCCGTGTGACATGGTTGAGACGCTTGGTGACGGAGGTGGTGGTGGTGTTGGTGGTACATCCCCTGTTTGCTGGGCGGCAGGTGCCAACGTTCCTCCAGAGGCGGAGGAAGAGGCCGAGGCGGCAGCAGCAGAAGAGGCCGAGGCGGCAGCAGCAGAAGAGGTAGCAGGGGGAGCCTGAGCGACTTCCTTGTTTTTAAGGTGTTTACTCCACTGCAGTTCATGCTTTGCATGCAGGTTGTGCTAAGGTTCAGAACGTTATTGCCTCGCTTTAGGCTCTGATGGCACAGCGTGCAAACCACTCGGGTCTTGTCGTCAGCACATTGTTTGAAGAAGTGCTATGCCAGGGAACTCCTTGAAGCTGCCTTTGGGGTGCTCGGTCCCAGATGGCGGCGGTCAGTAGCAGGCGGAGTCTCTTGGCGGCGGGTGTTCTGCTTTTGCCCACTGCTCCCTCTTTTGCTACACTGTTGGCTCGGTCTCACCACTGCCTCTTCCTCCGAACTGTGAAAGTCAGTGGCACGACCTTCATTCCATGTGGGGTCTAGGACCTCATCGTCCCCTGCATCGTCTTCCACCCAGTCTTGATCCCTGACCTCCTGTTCAGTCTGCACACTGCAGAAAGACGCAGCAGTTGGCACCTGTGTTTCGTCATCATCAGAGACATGCTGAGGTGGTATTCCCATGTCCTCATCATCAGGAAACATAAGTGGTTGTGCGTCAGTGCAGTCTATGTCTTCCACCGCTGGGGAAGGGCTAGGTGGATGCCCTTGGGAAACCCTGCCAGCAGAGTCTTCAAACAGCATAAGAGACTGCTGCATAACTTGAGGCTCAGACAGTTTCTCTGATATGCATGGGGGTGATGTGACAGACTGATGGGGTTGGTTTTCAGGCGCCATCTGTGCTCTTTCTGCAGAAGACTGAGTGGGAGATAATGTGAACGTGCTGGATCCACTGTCGGCCACCCAATTGACTAATGCCTGTACCTGCTCAGGCCTTACCATCCTTAGAACGGCATTGGGCCCCACCATATATCGCTGTAAATTCTGGCGGCTACTGGGACCTGAGGTAGTTGGTACACTAGGACGTGTGGATGTGGCAGAACGACCACGTCTTCTGCCAGCACCAGAGGGTCCACTAACACCACCACGACCATGTCCACGTCCGCGTCCCTTACTAGATGTTTTCCTCATTGTTATCGTTCACCACAACAACAAAAATATTATTTGGCCCAATGTATTGTATTCAAATTCAGCTGGATATAAATTTGAGGCCTAGTATTTAGGCGCTGGGTGACAGGTATGGGTTTACTGACAGAATTAGACTTGGAAATGCACAGTAGCGGGTGTGTGAAGTTATTCTGAATGACCCTATGTGCACCTTCAATATGATCTACCCTTTTAGGGATAGATTTCAAATAGCTCTGATACAGCAGAAACCACTAAATTTTTAAATTGCTAAATTGGGAATTGTATTTCAACCCAGAACAAGAAATGTGCTTGAACGGACACTAAATAACTCGCCCAGCTACAGCACTAACGACAGATTTAGCTGGATATAAATTTGAGGCCGAGTATTTAGGCGCTGGGTGACAGGTATGGGTTTACTGACAGAATTAGACTTGGAAATGCACAGTAGCGGGTGTGTAAAGTTATTCTGAATGTCCCTATGTGCACCTTCAATATGATCTACCCTTTTAGGGATAGATTTCAAATAGCTCTGATACAGCAGAAACCACTAAATTTTTAAATTGCTAAATTGGGAATTGTATTTTAACCCAGAACAAGAAATGTGCTTGAACGGACGCTAAATAACTCGCCCAGCTACAGCAGTAACAACAGATTTAGCTGGATATAAATTTGAGGCCTAGTATTTGGGCGCTGGGTGACAGGTATGGGTTTACTGACAGAATTAGACTTGGAAATGCACAGTAGCGGGTGTGTGAAGTTATTCTGAATGTCCCTATATACACCTTCAATATGATCTACCCTTTTTAGGGATAGATTTCAAATAGCTCTGATACAGCAGAAACCACTAAATTTTTAAATTGCTAAATTGGGAATTGTATTTCAACCCAGAACAAGAAATGTGCTTGAACGGACACTAAATAACTCGCCCAGCTACAGCACTAACGACAGATTTAGCTGGATATAAATTTGAGGCCGAGTATTTAGGCGCTGGGTGACAGGTATGGGTTTACTGACAGAATTAGACTTGGAAATGCACAGTAGCGGGTGTGTGAAGTTATTCTGAATGTCCCTATGTACACCTTCAATATGATCTACCCTTTTAGGGATAGATTTCAAATAGCTCTGATACAGCAGAAACCACTAAATTTTTAAATTGCTAAATTGGGAATTGTATTTCAACCCAGAACAAGAAATGTGCTTGAACAGACACTAAATAACTCGCCCAGCTACAGCAGTAACAACAGATTTAGCTGGATATAAATTTGAGGCCTAGTATTTAGGCGCTGGGTGACAGGTATGGGTTTACTGACAGAATTAGACTTGGAAATGCACAGTAGCGGGTGTGTGAAGTTATTCTGAATGTCCCTATGTGCACCTTCAATATGATCTACCCTTTTAGGGATAGATTTCAAATAGCTCTGATACAGCAGAAACCACTAAATTTTTAAATTGCTAAATTGGGAATTGTATTTCAACCCAGAACAAGAAATGTGCTTGAACGGACACTAACTAACTCGCCCAGCTACAGCAGTAACGACAGATTTAGCTGGATATGAATTTGAGGCCTAGTATTTAGGCGCTGGGTGACAGGTATAGGTTTACTGACAGAATTAGACTGGGATATGGCCAAAAAATAACCACACTGTTGATGGTTAAATGCACTTGGTGTGACAGCTTGACAAACCACACTACTGAGGGTTAAATGCACTTGGTGACAGGCGCAGCTTGCCCCTGATGTAGTATATTGTCAAAAAATAAACAGACTATTGCTGGTTAAATGCACTTGGTGTGACAGCTTGACCCTGATGTAGGATTTAGCCAAAAAACAACCACACCATTGAGGGTTAAATGCACTTGGTGACAGCTTGCCCCTGATGTAGTATATGGCCAAAAAATAAACAGACTATTGCTGGTTAAATGCACTTGGTGTGACAGCTTCACCCTGATGTAGGATTTAGCCAAAAAACAACCACACCATTGAGGGTTAAATGCACTTGGTGACAGGCGCAGCTTGCCCCTGATGTAGTATATGGCCAAAAAATAACCAGACTATTGCTGGTTAAATGCACTTGGTGTGACAGCTTTACCCTGATGTAGGAATTAGCCAAAAAACAACCACACCATTGAGGGTTAAATGCACTTGGTCGCAGCTTGTGCTAGCACACCACAAGACACAAAATGGCCGCCGATCACCCCAGTAAAAAGTGACTGACAAACGGTCTGGGCAGCCTAAAAACAGTGAGCAATTGAATTTCAGCAGCTCAATGATGCACAGCTGCAGATTGATCGATTAATCAAGTCCTTTGGAGGAGTTAATCTGCCTAATCTCGCCCTACTGTCGCAGCCGCAACCTCTCCCTATGCTAATCAGAGCAGAGTGACGGGCGGCGCTATGTGACTCCAGCTTAAATAGAGGCTGGGTCACATGGTGCTCTGGCCAATCACAGCCATGCCAATAGTAGGCATGGCTGTGATGGCCTCTTGGGGCAAGTAGTATGACGCTTGTTGATTGGCTGCTTTGCAGCCTTTCAAAAAGCGCCAAGAAAGCGTCACAAAAGCGCCCAGAAAGCGACAAACCCCGAACCCGGACTTTTACGAAAATGTCCGGGTTCGGGTCCGTGTCACGGACACCCCAAAATTCGGTACGAACCCGAACTATACAGTCCGGGTTCGCTCATCCCTAATTGAGAGTCAATCAGTGAGATCTGTGCTCTACTCCCCTGCTATTTATTTATTTCACTGACTTATATAGCGCTACTATATTCTGCAGCTGTCACGATCCTGTGTGGGAGGAAAACACCACACCGAGCATAGGAGGGAAAGGGGATACCAGAATAAGGCCTGGAAACTAGGGAAGGAAGATGGACACCTCCTAGAGAAAACCCTAACTCCAGTCCTGACAGACTACCAGTATGAACAGGCCCCAAAGGTAGGCAAGTTCATACACCGGATATCTAGAATCCTATCTCACCCTATAGGACCCTGGAACTAATATCAGGACTGAGTATACCTGTTCCTCCAAAGGGAAGGGCGAACAGGAGTTTCCCTCAAGCCTAATGACAAACAATAAGGCAACACACACATATAAATAAACAAAATACAAAAGGGAAAGGACACACTTATCTTCAATGAAGCTTTGGTGGCACCAGCCAAGAACCAAACACAAGCTAACCACAAGTCCAACAGAAGCTATATTTATTTATCGTATGGCATAGACGCTAAAATAGCAACACATAAAAATGCATAAGGGCATCCATAGGCATATACACATGCATAAACTCAACACTTAGCAAAATAAGGTGACAATAATGAATCAGAGTGAATATGTAGGTGTGGCAGGGTGGAGCAGAGCAGGCTTTGTCTGTTTATAGACAAACATCCAATTTGTCTTTATATTCAATCGTTTCAGTGGTTGCCATCAGGAAATCTTCTGGGCTGCCATCATAGGAAACGGAAGCTATAAACAGAAGCTATAAACCGCATAGCATAGTGGGAGAAACAACAATAAATAGAGAAGGTTAACGCCTTAACGACCCAGGATGAGAATGCTCATCCTAAAGGGCCAGTACTTTGCACCCCAGGACGAGCATTCTCGTCCTGCTGTCCTTCTCTACCCCCATGTGTGGTGCCGCAATCAGCCAGATCCCTGCTGCATCCACCAGTTTCAGTGATAACGCTGATGCTGGTGGATTAACCCCTCATATGCCGCGGTCAGCGCTGACCGCGGCATATGGGAGGTTTGTGCTCCCTGTCCTTAGCCATCGGGTCCCCGCGCTGCGGTGGTGGGGACCCGATGGTTGCCATGGCAGTCCCAAGCAATTCCAAGGCCTTGGGGCCCGGCATGTATGGAGGCCTATGAGACCCAGGACCCAGGCTGGGTCTCATAGGCAAACTATCAGTGTATTACACTGTGTAATACACTAATAGTCAATGCAGTACAATACAGATGTGCTGCATTTCTTTTCTTCAGTGATTAATCATATGGCACTGTTATCTTCACAGCGCTCCTATTGTAGCAATGGGCTATGACAAGTATGACAGGCTGATTGCTGCACACTGCTGTCAGCCTCCTTTACATCTCTGCCCCTTGCCAGTGGCGTAGAATGGGTTGCAAGCACCCAGGGCAAGCCAAGTATTGCGCCCCCCCCCAACCTGTGGCCACATCCCTTTTCACAGAAAATGTAGTAGACATCACTTGCAGTCAAACGTAAGACCACAGATAACACAGAGATAACTCTCTGAGTACAGATAATGTGGTAAATGGGTGTGAGCCCCCAGAATTCAGAACACGCACAGTGTGACCTGAAGTCTGGGGCCAGGCTGCTACAGTGTGGCCCAAAATCTATATCCACCCTCCCATCACTCCAGAACATACAGGGTAATACAGCGCCCTATACCTCTTACATCCAGTGATGTCTCCTTTGATGTACAGTAGATGTTCTCTTTCCTCATCTTCTCCTTTCAGACCTTCCGACCAGACCACCATTTTTCAGCCATTTCTCGCCTCTGCAGTTTGACAAAAAAAATTTTTGTTTACTACTTTTCCATTATCCTTCCATCTTCTGAACAAATCACCCTGATAATCCCCTGATAATACAAGTGCCACACAGATAATTTCCCGTTAATAGTTATTGGCACCTAAAATAACTGCGCCCAGCAAATAGTTCCCCTGACACTAAGGCCTCATGCACACGACCGTTTTTTTTTAAGGTCCGCAAAAACGGGGTCCGTAGGTCCGTGATCCGTGACCGTTTTTTCGTCCGTGGGTCTTCCTTGTTTTTTGGAGGATCCACGGACATGTAAAATGAAAAAAAAATCGAAGTCAAGTTTGCCATTGAAATGATAGGAAAAAACTGACACGGATCACGGACACGGATCACGGACACGGATGCAAATCTTGTGTGCATCCGTGTTTTTTCACGGACCCATTGACTTGAATGGGTCCGTGAACCGTTGGCCGTGAAAAAAATAGGACAGGTCATATTTTTTTCACGGCCAGGAAACACGGATCACGGATGCGGCTGCCAAACGGTGCATTTTCCGATTTTTCCACTGACCCATTGAAAGTCAATGGGTCAGTGAAAAAAAACGGAAAACGGCACAACGGCCACGGATACACACAACGGTCGTGTGCATGAGGCCTAATAGTGTAAACATAACATCCCCAAAAATAATTGTAAACTGATACTGTGCCAAGGTGCCCCCACAGTAATAGCGCTCCCAAAAGTCCAACCAATAGTAATAATTCTCAGCTAGAGTACACATGGTAGTAATAGTGCTCCTACAGTGCCCCCAACATGTCCCCACTGTGCCCCAGAAGTACAAAAATGCCCCCTTAGTTGAGCTAATGTCCCCATAGGGCCCCCATAATGTGCCAGTATAAAATACCCCTATATAGTGCCCTCAGTAAATGCCCCCATAGTGCTCCTCTACCCCCTTCCTCCTAGTGTCCCCCATAATGTACCAGTTAAAAATGCCCCCTATATAGTGCCCCAGTAGATACCCTCAGTGTCCCTATAATTTGCAAGTATAAAATACCCCTTCTTAGTGCCCCCATAGATGACCCCATAGTACTCCTTTCCTCCTTCCCCATAGTACCCACTATAATGTGTCCCAGTATAAAATGCCCCTATACAGAACCCCCCATATAAAATACCCCTTCTTTGTGGCATCAGTAGAAGCCCCCATAGTGTTCCTCTCCCCCCTTCCCCATAGTGCCCCTATATAAAATACCCCTTCAATGTGGCATCAGTAGATGCCCCGATAGTGCCACCCAATAATGTGCCAGTAAGAAGTGCCCCCATAGTGCCACCCAATAATGTGCCAGTAAAAAGTGCCCCCCAATAATGTGCCAGTAAGAAGTGACCCCATAGATGCCCCCACAGTGCCCCCAATAATGTGCCAATAAGTGCCCCCATAGATGCTCCCCAATAATGTGCCAGTAAGAAGTGCCCCCATAGATGTCCCCCCAATCGTGTGCCAGTAAGAAGTGCCCCTGTAGATCCCCCTAATCATGTGCCAGTAACAAGTGCCCTCCCCATAGATGCCCCCCAATCATGTGCCAGTAGCAAGTGCCCCCCCCCAATCATGTGCCAGTAACAAGTGCTCCCGTACGCTCCTCTTCGTATTGTACCATATAAAAAAAATAAACACTTATACTTACCTCCATCAGGCTGGCAGCAATGCGAAGTAGGCCTCTTCCGGCCTGTGTCCTGCACTGTACGGCTCAGGCGGCGCAATGATGTCACACCTGCAGCCTATCAGAAGAACGGGGTAGGGAGACGCCTCTCCCTCCCCTGCCCCGCCACAGCACATCCATCTGTATCGCTGTCCTGAGGACGACGATACAGATGACTATGGAGATGAGCTCATCCACAATGGAAGCGCTCATCTCCCTGTGCCCTGCTGCTGCCCCCCACTTGTCACCAGGGCCATGCCACCTGAGGCGATCGCCTCGCCTAATTGGCGGTGTGGCCCTGCTGGCGCTCCCTGCAGTTTTGCGCCCGGGGCAACGGCCCTCCCGGCCTCCCCATGCTACTCCTTGCTACTTATGGATTTCAGTCACCTCTTATAATCCCTACAATGCTACACTTCTGTTCATTAAAATCCCTCAAACTGCCCCAGACATGTTTCACCAGCTACCCTGGCGTCTTCAGGGGAATGGGCAGTAATTGTTTGGGATGGACATATTATAGGCATTTGTGAAAATTAGGCAATTATTAGTCCAAACGACTGTTTATAAATAATGGTATAAAGTGCCTGCTCATATGTCTTGGGTCCACGTGTGTAGTAGTGTTAATCCACACAGGGCCCCGAAGCCCTGGCTGACTGCCAGAGTGCTGGAAGTATGACAGACAGAGTGAGTGGAACAGCATTTGTGCCTGCCAGGGAGAGCAGTACAGCAGCAGACATGGGCCACCAGTGTAATATTGTCTCTCTTGGTTTTGACTTGTTTCTTCCTTTGCTGTGGGTTACTGTTTTGGCTTAGATGTTTGCCTGCTATCTGTTGATGTTTGATTGCCCAGTAAATTTCCCCACCTGATAGCAACTACCTGGTGAAAGTAACAGGAATCCATACCAGGGTAAACTAGTTAGGTTCCTGAGAGGGATCAGCCTTATTGGGGCTGCCTTGTAGTTATAGTGTTGTTGCAGGGCAAGTTCACTAGCTGTTGCTAAGTTGGGTAACTACTGCTAAGTCGGGGAGTGTTGCACAGTTTGCTGAACAGCTTACCTGTATCCTTTATTCTGTGTTACATCTTGCAAAAGAAATATGGTCAAAATCATGATATATTAAGTTGATGTCAACCTTTGACTGAGCGTATTTTTCACAAGATAGACATTAACTTAGACTTTGAAATGACATTCTAAATTAATTACTGTTGCCCCTCTACTGTGTGACCCCCTTCAAACACTTCATAATGCTTAGAGGATTTTACCCTTTTCAACTAAGCATAATGTAAATGTTTCTGAAACATGTTTAAAAAATTACTACTTATAGAAAAATAAGCATTCAGGTAATTACAATCTCTACAATAATATATTGTAGCCACTGTACAAAGGGTATGTCATTTCCTTTTTATTACTATCATCTTTCATTTTCTCCACTTCATTAGAAGAGGTAAAATGAGAGTCTTCATTTTCTAAACATCAATTATTTAGACCATTTTGAATATCATTGTGCCTTGAAGTTGATAGCCTCTTTATAATGTCTAGAAATGGTTTACTAAGCAAAAGAGCTTTCCACTGTAAAACAAAAAAATATATGGCATCATCCAAATATTAGATTAGTGAACTGTAAGTGTGTTTTCTTTGAGAAATGTATGAATGCAAATACTAATACAATGTCATTTTGCTTTATTTGTATATGGATGAAATAGAGACTAGGTTGACCTTAGAAGAAAATGATCCATATGAGGAACTAGACGTGCTTTAACATTGTGGTTCCTGATTATTTAGCATACACTACAAGTATTACCATATTTTTGGACTATAAGACGCACCTGACTATGATATGCATCTAGGATTTGGAGGAGGAAAATAATAAACAAAATATTTTCCATCAGACCTCAGAGCGGACCCCAAGTGAGATCCCCATTTTTCATCAGACCTCAGATCAGACCCTCATCAGACCTCCAAATCTCAGATCAGACCCCCAAATCAAACCCCCATTCTCCATCAGCCTTCCATCAGACCCCCCAGCCTCCTTCCACCTCAGATTAGCCACCCATCAGACCACCAGTCTTCATCAGCCTCAGATCAGACCCCCATCAGACCCTCCAGCCCCCATTAGCTTCAGATCAAACCCCATCAGACTCAGATCAGACTCCCAATAAACCTCAGATCAGACCCAATCAGCCTCAGATTGGACCCCCCAATTCCCATAAGCCTCAGATAAGCCCCCAACAGACTCATATCAAACCCCCAATCAGAACCTATCAGCCTTAGATCACACCTCCCAGCCCCCATAAGACCTCAGATCAACGTTACAAAAAATAAATAAATAAACTTACCTTGCTTGCTCCGGACAGCTCTGCAGAACCAGGACACACTGCTCCATCACTTCTTTCGGGTCCTGCTGTGTACCGTGACCTGATAGCACATACCATCAGGTCATGATTCGTGAATAAATGCACTACGTCCTGACACTGATGCTACGTCCATAATAGAAGTGGTCATTAGCATTCAGACTATAAGACGCCCTGCCACTTTCCCCCCATTGTTTTGGGAAAAACGTGCATCTTATAGTCCGAAAATATGATAGATATCTCTGGCAAATCCTCATTTTTATTTTTTTATATCTGCAACAAAAATTATTTGGAAAATCCGTAATACAATCAACATTTTGCTATGGCTTCACAATTTTTTTTATCCTAATAATGTTTTATGTTATTTGAATTTATGTATTTTGTGCGTCTATTTCTTCTATCCAATTCTATGATTCTCTATACAAATACTTAAGGAGTTAATGTAAACATAGAAAATCTGACATCATGTAGCACATGACAGTCTCTTTGTAACAAACTTAAACTAGCCCTGTACCTCACATGGCTCCAGAGATCTGCCCATTGATTTCTCCAATTGCTGTTCTAGATTTATTTCAAGGTGGCAGCTCAGGGGATGTGACCTTTCTCAGAAGGGTGTGTATTTCTGCTGCAGCTGGTAGCAGTTGAAGGATGGAACCGAACACGTATGTCAACCTCAGTGAGCGGGACAGAGAATTTATGAGAAAGGGAAAACAGCAGGTGGAGCTATACAGATACATTTCAGTGAAGAACTCAGTGGCTATAATACATTTTTAATTACATACAATTACAAAAGTATTCAGATCCAGGTGCTGGTTTGAAAAATGTAGATTATTTTTCATAGATCAAGCTCTTTAATGGTAACATATAATTTTGAACATTTTTTCCTATCTGTGGGAGCTGGTTAAGGAGAAACTGAGCAGATCCTACTCATTGATTAACTGCTACCTGTGTATGCAAGATCAAACAGAGATGGCTGCCAGTCAGTGAGTGAAACCACCCACTGGACTCTGGCTTTAAAATTGTTAAAGGGGTTGTCCAGGCTTTTGCTATTGATGATCTATCCTCGGGATAGGTCATCAATATCAGATCAGCGGGGGTCCGACACCCGGCACCCCCGCCAATCAGCTGTTTGAGGAGACTCTGCTGTGGTCTGTAGTGCCATAGACCGCAGAGGTGAACAGGAAGAGAGAAGGGAGATGGCACGTGTGCACTGCGAACGCTGTCTCCTCATATAGCTGATTGGCGGGGCTGCCAATCTGATATTGATGACCTATCCTGAGGATAGATCATCAATAGTTAAAGCCCAGACAACCCATTTAGGTCAACAACAGGCTGTAATAGTGAAGCCGGCACACAAAGGGGGAAATATTATGTTATTATCTAAGGTATACTATTTAGAGGAAGCTTGTGAACAACTAGAGGATATAACTATATATGAGCGTTTAAGGCTACTTTCACACTAGCGTTTTGGCTTTCCGTTTCTGAGATCCGTCATGGGCTCTTAGAAGCGGTCCAAAATGGATCAGTTTTACCGTAATGCATTCTGAATGGAAAATAATCCACTCAGAATGCATCAGTTTGACTCCGTTCAGTCACCATTCCGCTCTGCAGGCGGACACCAAAACACTGCCTGCAGCGTTTTTCTGTCCGCCATGTGGTGCGGAGCAAGACCTGACACACAATGTAAGTCAATGGGGATGGATCAGTTTTCTCCGACAATAGAAAACGGATCCGTCCCCCATTGACATTCAATAGTGTTCATGACGCATCTGTCATGGCTATAGAAGACATAATACAACCAAATTCATTCATGACGGATGCATGCGGTTGTATTATTGTAACGGAAGCGTTTCTGCAAATCCATGACGGATCCGCCAAAAATGCTAATGTGAAAGTAGCCTAAAAAAAGATCCGACTGTGAAGTACCAGAATTTAGATCCCTATTACAAGTAGGCATGGAAAAAGTTTTTTTTTTTTTACAAAAAAGTTGGCCAAGAGATTGATCAGAGATTTTCCCCCAAAAAAAACCTTATTGGTGCTTGTTACTGAAGGTACACAAATCTCTAGTCAGGCCTCCTGAGCAGCCCAGAGTGATCTCCATAATTCCTAAATGGAAGATGATTGGAACAATTAGGACTCTTTCTAGAGCTGGCTACTCCACCAAACTAAGGGAAGAAGGGCCTTGGTAGGAGAGGTGACCAAGAACCCAGTGGTCACTCTGGTTGTGCTCCAAAGATCCTGTGTGCAGATGGGAGAACCCTTAAGAAGGTCAACCATCACTGGAGCACTTCACCAATCTTGTCTTTATGACAGAGTGGCCAGAAATAGGCTTCTCCTCAGAAAAAGGACACATAAAAGCCCACCTGGCATTTGCAAAAAATCACCTAAAGGACTCTCAAACTGAAAGAAACAAGATTCTCTGGTCTGATGAAACCAAGGTTGAAATTGTTGGCTTTAATTCTAAGCATTGTGTCTGAAGGAAACTAGGCACTGCTCATCACCTGTCCAATACCATCCCTACAGTAAAGCATGGTGGTGGCAGCCTCATGCTGTGGCGGAATGCCTTAGCAGCTGAGGCAGGGAGACTGGCCAGGGTTGAGGGAAAACTGTGTGGAACAAAGTACAGAGATATTCTTAATAAAAACTAGCATTTTGCCCCATAGGAATGTATTAGTGCCGGATCAAAATACCGGAATGCCGGATCCGTTCTTCCTGACTGGTAAAAATGTGAACAAAAAGGACGCGCAGAGAGACCGATCCGTTCTTGCAATGCATTTGTGAGATGGATGCCCATCCGGATCCGTCTCACAAATGCTTTAACATTAATTACATTTGACCCACTAACACGTGTTGAGACATGATAAACTGATTATTTACAATTGGTCACTAGGACCAGTGATTGTCTCTAGGTTGACACGCGTTATTAGTTATCTAAAATTTAACATTTATTACTTGTCATTAAAAAACCCTTAACTAGAACTAACTTAAAACTATCAGCCGTGTCTGCACTACCACTGTTAGTTGTCAGAGTTGAGTTATGAGGCTGACTGGAGGACAGCTGATGCACTTGGGCTGCCAGGCTAAGAGACCAGTGGGAGGCACCATAAGATAAGAGCCTCCTAAGAGATGGATACAGATAGGCTAAACAGGCAACTCAGCAACAAAACAGTTACACATTAGCTGATGAAATCATGATGCTGGCAGGGAGGTGTTATAAGCCCGGTCCCACCCCCTTCACAGATCGCTGCCCAAACCCCTGAAGACGCCAAGTGTTTGGCGAAACATGTCGGGGGGCAGAGTGTGACCTTTACATTTTAGACAGCCAGTGTACTGCAAAAGCAATAGTTCCACCACTCTCATGAGCATTTAGTGAGCGCAAGGAGGGCATTCACAACCCGTAGGTAGCGCACTGTGATACAGTGTGCACCAAACATAGCACGGTGGACTCTAATTAATAGATAAGTGAGCCTTAGTCAGCTTTAGGCCGCTATCGAAGCATCTTGGGCCTCCATAACACCTCAGCAGTGCCACAGGCTGATTGCCTCCATGCCACGCCGCATTGAAGCAGTAATTTCTGCAAAAGGATTCCCGACCAAGTATTGAGTGCATAACTGAACATTATTATTTGAAGGTTGACTTTTTTGTATTAAAAACACTTTTCTTTTATTGGTCGGATGAAATATGCTAATTTTTTTAGATAGGAAATTTGGGTTTTCATGAGCTGTATGCCAAAATCATCAATATTAAAACAATAAAAGGCTTGAACTACTTCAGTTGGTGTGTAATGAATCTAAAATATATGAAAGCCTAATGTTTATCAGTTCATTACAGAAAATAATGAACTTTATCACAATATGCTAATTTTTTTAGAAGGACCTGTAAATATGAAGAATAACATAACAAAAACATGTTCAGGGTATAGGTGGCACATGTTTAGGGTCTGGGAGGCAGGGAGGGAGGACAAGGAAGGTGGTGGGATGCAGGGATGGTGGTGATACCATGGGATGGCAGTGGTACCTAGAGATGGTGGTGGGATGCAGGGATGGCAGTGGTATCTAGGGATGGTGGTGGGATGCAGGGATGGTGGTGGGATGCAGGGATGGCAGTGGTACCCAGGGATGGTGGTGGGATTTAGGGATGGCAGAGGTACCCAGGGATGGCGGTGGGATGCAGTAATGTACTGCTGTGTGTTGAAAAAGGGGTAGTCTTATACGGCGAGTATATCCCAAACTCTATATTTTCAGTGTAAAAGTTGGGGGTCGTCTTATACGCCCAGTCGTCTTATACGCCGGCATATACGGTACTTGTCCTGCTTCTCTGGGTACTTCATATCCATAACCTGTCTACAAAGTAGCAGAATATGTCAGTACTATATAAATAAGATTTTAAAGCTTGTATGAAAAATCAGGTTGATAAGGATTTGGAGTTTACATCAGAAATTTTTTGACTGTCACTTATTTGTCAAAAAATCCCTGTGGAAAACCCGAAGATTAGCCCCATAAGTGACTATGAGGCTAATCTTTGTGCTGATCCACAGCACCGTGTCTGCAACAGAAATAATCCAAGGTGTGAACATAGCCTAAGCATTGAAAAAAACTCTGCAATATCATCATGCTTGTTTTGCTTATAGAAAAGTACAATGAAATATGAATCATTGCGGTATCATCTGGTTGTATTATTTTCAAGAGACAGTTCCTCTGAGCTCTTTGGTCTCTAAGTACAGTACGTCTACTACCTCCATCGTGGCTTTTGCTTTGTTTAGAAATTACATAATGTATTCTAATGTTCTTATACTTCTCCCGTTTATTTTTCTCTTTTCTTTATGAAGATAACATAATTTTCCTAAATGCAGCTAAATGCAGCTTCCACTTGTAGACTCTGACAATGGAGTTTACCTTAAGTTCCTTACATGTACGGCACAGATGTCCGTGATTTAAAGACCAGCGCCATACATGAACGGCGCTGTGATCGGGCGGGTTCAGGAGATGCGCCCGCCCGATCTGCGGCAGGGTTCCGGCAGTCCTTGATAGCCGGACCCCTGCTGCATGCGCCGGTGTCGGTGAAATCACCAATGCCAGTGCATTTAACCCTTGAAGTGCCACGGTCAGCGCTGTTTCAGCAGGAGGGAGGGAGAGAGCCTGCTGCTGTGACGGGGACCCAATGGCAGGGAGCTCCGGCGCAGGACGGCGAGAGGCTGCCGGACTAAAAAGTCGGACATGCAGTACTTTTAGTCCCGCAGCCTTTCGCCGTGCACTGCCGTGCTGCGCCGGAGCTCTGCCCCCGTCCCCATCATAGTCAATGGGGACGGAGCGGCAGTCCGGAGGCACGGTGAAATAGCGGCAGGACGGATCCGACAAGGTGAACAGCCTGTCGGATCCGTCCTGCCGCTAGTGGGAAAGTACCCTAAGCCTTCTAACATCCCCTAAAAAGAAAATGTAATTTACAAAATTATCCAAACATGAAGTAGACATATGGGTAATGTAAAGTAATAACTATTTTTGAGGTATTACTATCTATTATAAAAGTAGAGAAATGTAAATTTGGAAATTTGCTAATTTTTCAAAATTTTTGGTAAATGTGGTCATTTTTCATAAATAAAAATGAAATTTTTTGACTTGGTTTTACCACTGTCAAGAATAACAATGTGACAGCACCATTTAGCTACAGCTGAACAGGAAACATCCCCAGCTGCAATTTGAGCCGTTACTTGTGCGACCCAGTCACCCGGTCCCGGAGTTGCAACAAGGGCCTACAAACAACGCGTGGCCGCGGAGTAAAGTTGGTGCACACGCCAAGCCCAAAGCAGCACGCAATACCTTTGTGGCCATCCTATTCAAGACTGCTCCACAAATCATTCTAGAAGGCGGAAAGGTGAAGGAGCGCGTTTGGTGAGCTGAGCTGCGACTTCTGACTACTGTGGGAAGCGAGCACCGCACCAAGGAGAAGGGGCCATCTGCCCTGAGACATCGCGGGCTCCCAGCGGTGACAGACCGGACAGACACACCACGAGTCAGATCGCTTCCTAACAAGTACGCCTAAAGGTTTTTCGTTACACTCATTTGGCTCCACGCTAAGACCACCAGCATAAGTGAATTAGCGAACCCGCCGACACTGCACTCCAGATAAGAGAACTGCTTACTAACCTATACCGCGGGCACCTAGACCAGAGAGGTCATAGACCGTTTTTTATTTTCTTTAAATACTAGACTCACTGAATCAGCTCCTCACATTCTGCTCTAACCCTTCTCACCCTCCACCCCCCCCCCCCCCCTTCAGCAGCACTTTTTAGCTCCTAACTGCCTCATAGGATCCCAACCAGGTCAATTTAGGCTTTGCCTTATTTTTTCTGGACTTTGCTCTGTATACAAAATCTGCATCTCTGAACAGACAGAAATAACGGGCCATCGACCTAATTTTTTAGGCCACACTGGCGACCATTATTCTATTCATCCATTTTATACTACTATGAACAACTCTCAAGCTCCTCAATGATGAGAATTGCATCCTTCACAGTTTCAATATTATTCTAAACCTGAACGTGTAATAATACCCACTTTATTCAGAAGGGGGGAATTTCAGCTCTAGCAGGTACTCAAGATCCTTAGCACATATGGTAAAAGTTGGCAGATACAAAGGATTAAGCCATGACCCCCAAAAACCTGTAGTCAGCTCTTCTCTTTCACAATCAGACCTGGACAAATACGTGATGAAGAAAACACAAGCACACATAGGGTCTACAGCTTCAACACCCAAAGGGTCCTCACAATGTCCGTCATTAACACAAAGTAAAAAAGATAGTGATGAAGAGGAACATATGGATATCTCTGATGACCTCCCTATATCCAGAACCTTTATTTCTCAGGCTCTATCCAAAGCGCTTAACCCAGTATTAGAAGAACTATCAGAAATCAAACGTTACAGGCTACACAAAACAGACAAGCTGCCCTCTTATCAACAGCATATCAATTATTTATATGATTACATTGAAGACCAAGACAACAGAGGCAGATGCAACAATATCCGCCTCAGAGGAGTACTAGAATCAGTGGCTGCTGATGCAATACCCAAAGCGGTTTCTGAAATTTGTCAATTGCTACTGGGTGACGAATATACAGAACCGATCATCATTGAAAGAGCCCACCGTGCCTTGCATCCTAAACCGAAACCCAGTGACCCACCAAGAGATATAGTTTGTAAACTTCTCAACTTTACACAGAAAGAGCAGGTTATGAAAAAAGCTAGAGAACATACGACAATAGAATATGACAAATCACCTATCATCCTATTTCAGGATCTTGCCCCTGCAACTCTAAACAAGAGGCGCATTCTTAAACCCCTAACAGACTATCTGAGACACACAAGCATTGCCTTCCAATGGTTATTTCCGTTTGGAATGCTGATAACCCGAAAAAACAAGAAATACGTCATCAGAACTCCAAAAGACCTGCTAGATGTACTCGCAGCCTTGGAGATAGAAGATGTGGACATTCCAGACTGGTCAGCTACCAGCGATGTATTCATCCCTTCAGAGATCACACCACCAACACCATGGGTAACGGTGATGACTGGCAAGGCACAGAGAAGCAAGAAAAAACAGGGTAGACTTGACCCCACGCTGCATTATTAGAGGGGAAGACTGAAGCCCCCCAGTTCAGTTCCTTGTCTTTCTTTTCCTGTGTTTCTTTTCTCTTTCTACGAACTGTGACCCGGTTGGCGTCAGCACTTTTACTGTTGATATGCTTATTCCATTATAAATGTGGGGGCCGAATGTAGACCACACTTTATCTGTGGTCCCGGTTGGAGACGCGGGGGTCCCACAAGTACTAGCCTATCCCTTAGCCAAAAAATATCTTTGACATAAACAGTTGCAAGAAAAAGTATGTGAACCCTTTGGAATGAAATGGATTTCTGCACAAATTGGTCATAAAATGTGATCTGATCTCCATCTAAGTCACAACAATAGACAATCACAGTCTGCTTAAACTAATAACACACAAAGAATTAAATGTTACCATGTTTTTATTGAACACACCATGTAAACATTCACAGTGCAGGTGGAAAAAGTATGTGAACCCTTGGATTTAATAACCGGTTGAAGCTCCTTTGGCAGCAATAACTTCAACCAAACATTTCCTGTAGTTGCAGATCAGACGTGCACAACAGTCAGGGGTAATTCTTGACCATTCCTCTTTACAGAACTTTTTCAGTTCAGCAATATTATTGGGATGTCTGGTGTGAATCGCTTTCTTGAGGTCATGCCAAAGCATCTCAATCGGGTTGAGGTCAGGACTCTGACTGGGCCACTCCAGAAGGTGTATTTTCTTCTGTTTAGGCCATTCTGTTGTTGATTTACTTCTATGCTTTGGGTCGTTGTCCTGTTGCAACACCCATCTTCTGTTGAGCCTCAGTTGGTAGACAGTTGGCCTTAAGTTCTCCTGCAAAATGTCTTGATAAACTTAGGAATTCATTTTTCCTTCGATGATAGAAATCCATCCAGGCCCTAACGCAGCAAAGCAGCCCCAAACCATGATGTTTCGATGTTGGTGTGCTGTGCCTTTTTTTCTCCACACATAGTGTTTTGTGTTTCTTCCAAACAACTCAACTTTGGTTTCATCTGTCCACAGAATATTTTGCCTGCTGTGGAACATCCAGGTGCTCTTGTGCAAACTGTAAACGTGCAGCAATGTTTTTTTTTTTGGACAGCAGTGGCTTCCTCTGTGGTATCCTCCCATGAAATCCATTCTTGTTTAGTGTTTACATATCGTAGATTCGCTAACAGGGATGTTAGCATATGCCAGAGACTTTTGTAAGTCTTTAGTTGACACTCTAGGATTCTTCTTCGCCTCATTGAGCAGTTTGTGCTGTGCTCTTGCAGTCATCTTTACAGGACGGCCACTCCTAGGGGGAGTAGCAGCAGTGCTGAACTTTGTCCATTTATAGACAATTTGTCTTACCGTGGACTGATGAACAGCAAGGCTTTTGGAGATACTTTTATAATCCTTTCCAGCTTTATGCAAGTCAACAATTCTTAATCGTAGGTCTTCTGAGAGCTCTTTTGTGCGAGGCATCATTCACATCAGGCAATGCTTCTTGTGAAAAGCAAACCCAGAACTAGTGTGTGTTTTTTATAGGGCAGGGCAGCTGTAACCAACACCTCCAATCTCATCTCATTGATTGGACTCCAGTTGGCTGACACCTCACTCCAATCAGCTCTTGGAGATGTCATTAGTCTAGGGGTTCACATACTTTTTCCGCCTGCACTGTGAATGTTTACATGGTGTGTTCAATAAAAACATGGTAACATTTAATTGTTTGTGTGTTATTAGTTTAAGCAGACTGTGATTGTCTATTGTTGTGACTTAGATGAAGATCAGATCACATTTTATGACCAATTTGTGCAGAAATCCATATCATTCCAAAGGGTTCACATACTTTTTCTTGCAACTGTAAATGTTCTGTTTTATATATTTACTTCACCCCTTCTGGGCGCTCAATGTTCAGGATGCATCCTGTGACTTTAACAGGCGGCCAACTTCTGGCCTTGGTCAGAGGTTCAGACCACTTTTGGTCTCATATAGGGTTGTTTAAATACCCTTTGGTCCTTTTCATTAGGGGCATTGTTTTTGCTAATGTGGTTCTTTGTTATTACTTTGTGTGTTCTAGATTTTTCCCAACCCCGCCTCTCCGTCCACCCTCCCCCCTGGCGCAAATACTGTGGTAAGCACCCACCAGAACATCTTCCATCTCTGATCCATTCAGCGAACGTTATGTACACGGCTCGCCTTACACACATGACATTACCCCATGGCAGACCTCAAAATAGTCACGTATAATGTCAGAGGCTTTAAGACCCCTGCAACGAGAGGCCAGATTCTTGCGCATGGGAATAAACCCACAAAATGTATGTTAGCAACCCTGAGACAATGCAAGCGTAAAGCAAGGGTTTCAAAGGGAGGAAAAATCGCTTCTGAAGGATGATAATAGCATAGCTGTGGCCTTTCAAAGCTTTAAGTGCACAAAAGCCTTTTTAGAAGATTTGCACCTCCCAACTATAAATGAAGAACAAGCTCTGAACTTATGCGAACCCATCACCTTAGATTAATTATTTTAAACTCTGAAACAAATGGCTAAGGCTACATTCACACGTCAGTATTTTTCTATATCCCGAATTTCGGTCAGTTTTTTGCGGATCCGTTGTTCCTGAAAATGTTTCCGTATGTCATCCGTAGGTCATCCGTTTTTTGCGGATCCGCAAAAAACGGAAACATGTATAAATTTCACAAAGCAAATAAAGTTGTTTGGATTTCTTTGAAAAAAAAAAGTGAAAAAAAAAAGTGAATAAGTGATTTCTGTGGGCAGGATTTAATTTCCAGGAACGGATTCTGCATAAAACGGATGACATACTTAATGACATACGAATGTCTTCCGTTTTTTGCGGAACCATTGACTTTGTATTGTACCAGGATCCGATTTTTGCGGAAAAGAATAGGACAAGTTTTATATTTAATCGGACATGCGGAACGGAACAACGGAAACGGACAGCACACATTGTGTTGTCCGATTTTTTCCAGGACCCATTGAAAATGAATGGGTCCAGAACTGGTCCTGATCTGTTCCGCAAAAAAACTGAACAGATCAGGAAAGAAAAAACGGACGTGTGAATGGACCCTAAAGGGAAGTCCCCAAGCCCAGATGGTCTTCCTATGCTTTATTACAGCACCTTCAAAGATACTTTACTGCCACCTATGCTCCAGTCCTTCAACGCTGCGTTATCAGGGACCCCCTTCCCTGCACAAACCCTCAATGCCCATATCACTCTGATCCATAAACCCCCAGAAAATCCAACTCTGTGCACCAGCTATAGGCCTATCTCATTATTAAACTTCTATGCTAGAATTCTGTCCTCGAGAATAAAACCCCTCTTAAAAGATCTGATACATCCTGATCAGACGGGATTTATACCTGGCTGAGAAGGCAAAGATAATACATACAAAATATTAAACTCTACCGCCCTGGTGAAAAAGAGGAATCAATCTATAGTGTTGTTGGGAATAGATGCAGAAAAAGCCTTTGACAGAGTGGCATGGCCTTTCATTTGATGCACTCTGTCCGCACTGAGCTTTCCACCTTCCTTCATTAAGGCAATATTTACTATGTATGAATTCCCTAAAGCGTACATTAAAGTTAATGATCAAATTTCTCAGGCAGTAAACATAAACAACGGGACTAGACAAGGATGTCCTTTGTCCCCAATTTTATTTATACTTACAGTTGAACCTCTGCTACAATATATCAGGCAATCCCCAGAGATAAAGGGCCTATCATGTAGGGATTTGGAGATCAAGCAGGCTGCTTATGCTGATGACCTATTATTAATCCATTCACAAGCTTTCCCTGCCATCATATAAATATTCGATTTCTTTGGATATCTCTCCAACTTTAGGATTAATATTTCCAAATCCGAAGCCATGGGAATAAACTTATCACCCACAAAATTTAGAAAACTAAAATTGAACTCTCCTTTTGGACCAATACCTCCCTCAAGTTTCTAGGAATTAATATTTCCCCTGAACCAAATAAATTCTACGAGCTTAACTACCTTCCTTTACTAAAATCTATACCGGAGGTACTAAGTTCTTGGTCTCCGACATTTGTTTCATGGCTGGGGTGCAGAAACATATTCAATGCACTAGTAGTTCCAAAAGTCACTTACCTATTACAAGTCCTACCCTCAAAACTTCCTCGAAGCTTCTATGAATCATTCTGTAAACTCTGTTCGCCATATGTGTGGGGCAATAAGAAACCCAGAATATCAAAATTCCAACTAACAAGATTAAGTGACCTACAATATGCCTATATCAGATCTTCCAGTAGGGCTGCCTTATCATCTGATAGACAGACACCCTCACTTACATGGTTTCAGAAGCTTATGTCCCAAAAACAACATTCAACCAGATTAATATCATATGCCGGAATTTACTGGAATTGGAGGTCTCAACCGCTATTTACTTCATACGATAATGGGAGAGAGATTTGGATGTGAAATTCTCGGACAAAGACCTGAACAAAATGTTGGTGTCACCCAAACTCACCTCTAGATGCATCATAATCCATGAAAATGCTTATAAGGTGCTGACTAGATGGTACATGACAGCAGACAAGTTACACATGATGTATGGTTCCACTTCAGATATATGCTGGAGATTCCAAGCCGACAGAGGCACCTTTATGCACATATGGTGGTCATGCCCCCGCTCACCACCTTTTGGAGAGAGATTTTTGAAAATATCAAGGCTATCTTTGGATTAGCTCACATCAACTTATCCACTTGCCCAAAAATATAGTATACCTGATCTAATCACAAACCAGAAGAAATCCCTGTTAAGAGTACTACTAGCAGCAGCTAGACTACTAATAGCCCTCAATTAGAAGTCAAATGCCAGCTCCTCCATCTCTCTGTGGATAGACAAGATTGAAGCTGTTTCCAGATTGGAGGAACTCTCTCATTGGGAAAAAATATCCCACCTTAAGTTTAATAATATCTGGTCTCTCTGGGTGTCACAGAGAGACAGTAAAAAAGGGGTAGACCGATAACCAAACTCCTCACCTTCTACCATACAATTTCTCCCAGAATTCTCCCCCCCCCCCCTTACGTATATATCCAGTTACACTTACTAGATAATCAGGAGAAAACAGCCACCAAACCTTTATACGCTCAAAGGAGACACAATATCCGATCCATCATGGACCTCTTCTCTTACACCCCTCCTCTTATCGCAGTTACATAATTAATACTCACGGTCTGGCAGCTCGCCAGTGTCATAACACAGCGCCTACTACCCCCTTACCTTTCCCATCTTCCTCACAATACTCTTTTGTGTTTGTCTTCACCTCCCCACCTCCTTTTCCTTCCTTTATTGTTGTTGTTATGTAATTGATTCTTTTAGTGTACTATTCAGGCTAACCAGCTCCTTACAGTTTCTGCTCAATAACTGATGGACAAAGCATATGAACTATGGTACTCTCAATGTCTACAAACAAATTGCCTTATGTTCCTTCCTTACATTTGGTATGAGTCCTGATTGCTAGCAATCCAATTGTCCATGCTTACCTACTAACCTGTATCAGATCCAAATGTCCTTGTTTACTGTTACAATGGTTTGTATTTCCATGCTGTATCAATACAAATGTACTTGTTTAACCTGTCTCGCCTATTTCTATAAATTAATAAAAAGATTAAAAAAATTAAGAAGTAGAATATGTGACGAGAAAACAATCTCAGAATGGCCTGGATAAGTAAAAGTGTTTTCAAGTTATCACCACATAAAGTGACACATGTCAGATTTGCAAAAAATGCCTGGTCCTTAAGGTGAAATATGGCAGGGTCCTTAAGGGGTTAAGTAAGGCTTTGAGTGTTCTGTCATTTTTTAGGTTGAATGCAAATGTAGAGGTAGATGTGTATATTGTTTCCTCCTCTTTTGTGTTACAGATTAATGATTTTATGTAGAAGAGACACTTAGTGGTGAGTACGCTGGCTGCTGTCATCTTTACCAGCAATTGATTATGCTCTAAACAAAATGGGTGGTGCAATGTTTTTTAGGAAACAGGCCTAATGCATGGAGACCGGCTTTCTGTACCATCTGACTTTGGTTTGACATTTATAGGATTAGTGAAATACTGTAATTAGAAGCTAATGCGTAATTGGTAACTATAACAGCCATTATTTCTTCTGTTCAGATTCAGCTTCATCTTTTTAAGGTCACAGTAGCCTTTAACAAATTATACGTGCTGTCATTTAAAGGGGTTGTCTGGTTTAGAAAGCCAATTTCATATACAGATGTAGCTAAACTTGATGGTTAAAGCGTTAATTAAGTAATGGCAAGAAAATGTCAGTTGACAATGTCAATGGCTTTTGTCACAAGATAACACTGTGACATGTGGTCACTGTCAATTTTAGCTTGGCTACATCTTTAGAGAACTCTTTGTCAATAGGTTCACTATTCTATTTTGCCAAAGCAGAGAATAGTCACAAAGAGAGTCTCCATACAGTACACAAATATTACATAGATTTCAATAGGAACTGTGCAATGCATAATTTCACCTGTGGGGGCACTGCTTGGAAATTGAACACTTGTTTTGGGGTCCCACCGCAGATTACAGCTCATCAGTAGAGGGGCACTCTTTAATCTGCTTGTTTTCAGGGGAACCTTCTAATGAAGTGTTAATGCTATTAACCCCTTTAAAGTAGAATTGGTCATTACATGGCTACAGATAAACTGATTGTAAGAAATACCTGAACATAAGCAGAGTGGATGTATGATAAAAAAAAGTGAATTGGCATCATAGATGATGATATAATTGCATAAATTCAATAGAATAATGCAGTTCATGAAAACAGGCTAAGACATTTTGATTAATTACTGTATAGAAAGGCTACAACAATGTACAATGATCAGCAGTCCTTACGTGTTACCTACAAGATGCTTAGTAAAAGTTCAAATCAATCATTGTATGGGCTGAATTGATTCATAAGAATGCACCTTACATTTTTCTGAGGTATAATTTAAGGACACAATGTGATGTCATTCATTATGCAAATTGTAATGTGTGTCTTATATATTTATCACCAAACATATAAATGTGCAACAAAGCAATCTGTCATTAATCAGTTTAGTTAGCTTGTATATTGCTGGATTGTTTTAATTTATATTGTGACGTTGAGAGTTGTACTCGGTTAGTCATCCTTGGGTTATTGTAACAGGGTTCCGAAGGTGCACTCGGTCTCCCATTAGCCGCAGACCTGCTGCTTAGCTTTGGGAGCGAGGATCTGTGCTTGACCTCGTTCCCAGGGCAGCTTTGCTAGCTGGGAGGTTCCCTGCTCCTAAGTCTGCCTTGAACGCCGAGCTGATCACTCGGTGCTCGACTGGTTGGTCTGTCGGTCATGTGACGCTGGCCACGTCACATGACCCTCACTCCCCACTATAAATACAGGCAGCCTGCTGGCCACAGGTTGCCTGTTAATTTAGGTTCCACCTGTGATGTTGTATTTCCTGGCGTACTTACCTCCTGCTGTTTCCTGACGATCCTCTGCCTGCTCCTTGTGTACTTTGCTGCTCTCCTGGTATTCTGACCCCGGCCTCCTCCTGACGATCCTCTGCTTACTCCTTTGGTACTTCACGACTCTCCTGGTATTTATGACCCCGGCTTCTCCTGACTATTCTCTGCTTGCTCCATTTGTACTTTGTAGCTTTCCTGGTATTGACTCGGTCCGTTCACGTTCTGTTGTTTGTCTGTCTGTCATCCCTGCACTTAGTTCAAGCTAGGGATTGCCGTCCAGTTGTCCCCTGTCATTAGGACTCGAAAGGCAAGTAGACAGGGCCAGGGGTAAGGGTGGAGCGCAGTGGTCACTTCCCTCCCCCCTGTGTGTGTGTGTAGGCGACCGTTACAGTTATTCATCAACCAGCTACTGGCTATCATGGATAAACCATATGGGTGCTGAAGAAAACTCAGCAGTGCTGACAGGGGACAACACTTTCCAAGCACTGCTGCCTCACCGCCATCCTCTCATTAATCACAGCTGGTCACAGTGGTTTGACCTCCACTGATCAGAAATTAAAGGGGTTATCCAGGAATTGATCCTCGTGATAGGTAATCATTATCACATTGGCGGGGGTCTCAGCACTCCCACCAATCATCGGTTTCAGGAAGTGCTGTACATTGAGACCTCCACCATTAAAAATGTTATAGCACAACCAAGGGACATCCCATGATAGAAATAACTCTGTAAGTAATCCTGAAGGGAATTAAAGCTGTTTAAGAGAAGGTTGGGCTATTGTGCTGGGTATAGTATACGATCTCTTCCATCATATTGAGAAACCACACATCAAAATATAATGCAAATTCTACTCTAATTCTAATTTAAATGATTTATGTAAAAAATACATTGTGGAAAAAGGGAAACTGTTGGCAGATTTGGGTTATTTTTGACCATAACTTGGAGATGGAGGAGGGGGGGGGGGGGGTAAAGTACTACAGACAACCCTGAGGTATAGCTGTCTGGAAATTTCTGTTGAATAAGAGTTAAAGGGGTTGTGCCAGGATAGGAGATAACTGGTGGGTGTCTGACCACAGGGAACCCCACCAATCTCTAAAACTGAGTCCCATCCCCCTGATTGGATGGAGTGGCAGGTTGGCCATGCTCATTGCCACTCCATACATTCTTTTTGGGACTGTTGGAGATAGTCAAGTACATAGAGAATGAATAGAGTGGCAGTGCACATGCCTGACCTGCTGCTCACCCAATCAGGGGAATGGGACCCCCCACTCTTGGGATTGGTGGAGGTCCTGTGGATAGGGGATAACTTTAAAACTTGGTAAAACCCCTTTAATAGTAGCATTAAAGGGGTTGTGCAAGAATGGGAGGGATTATGGCAACCCCTCCCCCCCCCCCAACTTGGCTGGGCCTGTAAAGGGAAGCCTACTAACCTGATTTCCAGCATCGGCTATGCGCTCCTTCTCCTCCCTACTTGCGATGCTCCGCTGGGCTCCTTCACTGGAAAAATCCAGTTTGACATGGCTATAGCCAGTCAGTAACTGTGGTGGTGACCGGCTCCCTTTATGTCACGACAAATGGTCACATGATGCAAGGGGATCTGATCACAACAGTGATAGGAATTTGGCTGAAATGAGTGTTTATGAGCTGTCAAGAATTCAGAGTTAGGGGACTTCACATCTAGCAGTCAGAGCAGATACCTGATGTAGTCTCTGTAAAACAGAAAGCTAAATATTCTACAAATTCACTAAAACAGAAACTGTTGCCAATTGAAAAAAATAGTTTTAGCCCAAAGGGTATAAAATGCAATGATAAAAAAATTGCCATCGGAAGTGTTCATAGCCTTGAACAAAAGCACAAAAGTAGCACATAAAATATAAAGTGATAGAGAAGTAAAATGACAAGGCTATGTATGGTTAGTAAATGGCCACTGCAAATAGACAAATTTCTGTAAATCTGCAGGCAAAAAATATATTTAACAAATGTGGCTATAATGTTATTTACTAATATGTAGCCATTTTTACATTTATGGGTGGAAATACTCTTTAAGTATAATAGATGATTACACTGGCCATATATTCTACGTTCCGGTGATATTGGACAATGCACAGTGTGAAGAACATCTATCCTGTTACTCAACCCTTGAATCAAGCAGGACCTGACAAACATTAGAGACAAAATATGACTGAACAAACAATGATAAAGCTTGACTCAAATAGGCCATTAACTTGCAAGGCAATTTTATTTTACAGGTATTCTATATAAATCTTGAAATACTGTGATTTATTTTTATCCCTTGAGCATCACTCATATTTTTATGCATATGTTTTAAATTGCATCTAGCAGAAGGCATACATCCACGGACATGTAGAATGTCTTGATTTAAAAGCATAGCCAAAACCTAAGCAAAGTGTATAACCCGTTGTGGGGATTCGCTCTGGTAGGCAGGGTAAGAGGACACAGAACAGAGGCAAAAAAACAGTTTGTAAAGTAAAACTTCTGTGTTTATTCACACGCAAGGCAAAAACAAAGTGACATTTTCCAGTCTTAGTGTTAGTTCACACAAAGGAAAGTCCACAGAACAAAATAATCACCTTGTAGGCAGTACAATCTCCAGCGATCCACAACAGGCTTTAGGAGGCCTGTTTCCCCAGCGTGCGTCTCTCAGCCCTCTAGCACGACGCCGTGCCTCAGATCCCAAAACAGAGACACTTTGCTGCTGATCCCAGCTGTCTTTTAAAGACAGCTAGGTGTTGTCAAAACCCAGACCGGCACTTAAAATCCAGTCTGGTGTTTGACACCACCTGGCTGCAAATCAGCCCAGCAGCACACACTGGGAGGAAAATACCTGTCCTCCCAGACCATACCCTGTCACACCATATAGTAGTAACCCCATTTTCAAATGCCAAATTAGGATGCTCTGAGTTAGAACAGGGGGTTCCTATTTGAGGAACCATATCTATTAATCAGAGCAGAGAGAATTCACAAAAGGTGTCTTGTGGCCTAGAAGCACCTTCTTACAATGGCCTAGTCTTAGCACTGCACAGGTCTCCTATGCATCGCAGAGCAGTAGTGCAGCTCTCACATGAGAGTCAGGCTGCTGCTTAAACAGTCAAGACCAGCAGAAGCCATGATCCTGGCTTTTTTGCCCCTTAGATGCTGTGGCCAACAGTGACAGCGGCATCAAAATAGTTTAGAGGGAGGGACCACCCTCTGTCAGGCATCAGCACCCCAGTGATTGAGATCACAGGGTTCCAATGTCTTATTATGGCAGCAGGGGGCCTAAAAATGGTCCCAGGTCTGCCTGCAGTGTATGCTCCTTGTTTGATAAAACTTTAACTTTTATTTTTACTATGTATTAGTCCCACAAGGGGCGCTTCTATAACTGTCAGTACTTGTCAAAGTACCCTTGTAGGATTAATAAATTGTAAAAATAAGTACATTTTCCAAGTAAAAAAATGCACCTTTTTCCATAGAAAAAAATATATTTTTAAATGGAAAACAATTGCAAAAATATGCCATTTCTGTAATGACCTGCACTATAATCATAAATTTATCCTGCACAGTAAACGCAACAAAAAAAACTGAATAAAAACCATCAAAAAAGTGTCATGTACCCTAAAATAGTACCAATGAAAACTGAAAGTTTTCGTACAAAAATCAAGCGCTCACACAGCTCCATGGGAAGAAAAGTTAAAAAGTTATGGGTCTTGGAATGTGTCGATGCAAAAACATTTTCTTTTTTTAAAGAAAAGTGTTTGTATTGTGCAAAAGTGGGAAAAAACATATTTCGTATTACTGTAATCAAACTGATCCAGATAATAAAGTTATCATGTTATTTATGCCGAAAAATGAATGCTGCAAAATTTATAACATAAAAACTCTATGATAGTTTTGCTGTTTTTTTTCCCACCCCCCTCCAGAAAGATTTAATAAAAGTTAATCAGTAAGTTATGTGTACCCCAAAATGGTGTCATTAAAATTACAACTTGTCTCGCAAAAAGCAAACCCTCATATGGCTACATAGACAGAAAAAAAAAAAAAAAAAGTTATAGCTCTAGGAATGTGACAATTAAAAATTGAAAAGCAATTGATTGTTCACTAAGAGGTGTGGGGATTCGATCTGGTAGGCAGATTAGCGGACGCAGTACAGAGGCAAAAACAAAGTCTTCGACTTAAACAGTGCAGTGTTAATTCTCACATAAAAATGACAGTTCATCGTCTTGGTGTTCATTCACACCATGGCAAGTCCACAGAACAAAAAGCATTCACCTTGTCAGCGGTTTGGCAGTCCCCAACAGGCTTTAGGGCCTGCTTCCCAGCAATGCGGCTCTCAGCCATTTAGTACGGCACACATCATGCAGATCTCAAACCACAGAGACTCCACAGATTCACTGTGAAATGGAGGATAATCCACACCCCGCTGAGACGGCTGGCTGGGTTTTATTTCCCTAACCAAAACCCGGCCTGGAGCATGGGGAGCAGCCACCCACCCTGCACTTTGTCTGCTTCCAGTAAGAGCCGGCCCTGATCGGCTTTACAGCCACACTAAATAACCAATAGTGTCAGTCAGCACTAGCTGCCACTGACCCTTAAAATTACTGGCTCTTACCTCACCGAGGCCAGGAACCTCGGTGACACATCTTCCATCAATGACGGTCCCTTGCACTTTTCTACAGAGGGTAAAACACAAAGCGGGGAATTTATCACGAGGGGCAAATTTTTAAGTCAATCTTTCCTGAGTCTGCATCACCATTATTTGCACCAAATTTACCAAATGTCTCAAGTTGTTTGATTTACATATGTCTAAATATTACTCCAGTTTTTGCCACTTACCCTGCTGGAGTGAATTTGCAACATTTGTGCGACCTACACTACATTAACATAACTATCCACTCTCACTTTTCAAAACCGGAATGAGAGGTATCAAATCACAAACGAACATGACAAAGCCCTCTTTTTGCGACTTTTTTGAAGCCAGAAGTCTGGATTGCTGCACTTGAAAAATCCCTTTTCCTCCCCACATTATGCTAGAAAGTTGCATAACGTGATGTTGTTCTCTAGACAGTATTATGAGGTTGCACGTTAAACGATGTATGAATCGTGATCAGGTAGATATATAACTTGAAAAGAGCCCAAGGCCCATCGGAGGTTTAGGTCATCAGTGAGTATTGATTGTGATATATTATCTGAGTTTATTCTAAGTCTAGTCCTTGAAATGCAGATGGGAGTTATGGCTGGGTGAAAAGCTATACTGTCTGTATTTAAAAAGATTCAATTAGGGGGAAAAAATCCCTGTGGTGATAGATGCATAACACATACAATATCAATTACAGACCTTTCCCCTTTGTGCTATCGTATTGATTATGTTAGATACTTTTTTAGCAAGGAGGATACAATTATCTGTAAATTAATAACGCGCCTCGATGTCCTGGTGTGTTAATTGGGGAGTATTACGGCATAGACTAAACTGCAACCTGCTTCAGTTCTGTTTAGTCCAAGTTTCCATCATCTCTGCTGTATTCCCAAACATATTTAACAAGGCCTAATGGAGTCGACATTGGGTGTGATGCTGTACTCATGCAGAGGACACGTAGACTATAATGACGGCCAAGAAGAGCGTTTCCAGCACCTTCATTTTTCAGCCTGTGATGCGCTCACAACACAGCAGATGGCAGCCTGAATCTATTTGCCGTGTCATCAAGAGGCAATTGAAAAATCCTAAAATACTGCAAATGTCATACTGTGATAGTGAATTAATCATGTTGTTTATGAAAGTAATTAGTTTAGTGTTGTTTGTTAATTGGGATGGATTAGCATTTACATTGCAAAGATGCTCGCATAGTTTTCATTAATGTTGTATTTTTATTTCTAATTCACAATTTTAATTAGAAGAGTTACTGTATATTTCAGGGAATTTGACAGACTCCCCTTGTGCTCTATAACAGGGCCTGATTTATGTGGCTTAAATCCTAATGAGCAGGTTTTTTTTAAGGTTTTTAACAGAGATGTGATGTTCAACACTGATTAATAATTGACTAGAACAATTTTCTATTCCCCGATATTGTATGGAATTGGAAGTATTTACTCTGGATGTTCCAATGATGTTTATAATATCGGCATGTGTTAATCTAATAGATCAAGGTTGCAGTTATTCTTTATAATGTTTTCCTTTGCATAAGTTTAGACAAATATACTCATTTCTTAAAGGGGTCATATTGCTAAAATTGTATTTTTAGTTTTACTTTGCTGGCAGGCAATTTCGAGCACCAGGAGGTGGGCTTTTTCAATGCAAGCACCGCTATCCGACGCCTAAACACCCCCTTCCCCTTAATTGACAGCACAAGACCAAGTCAAAGTTGTACTCTAGCGCTGTCACTCAAGGAAGGGGGTGTTTAGACGTAGCAGACAGAGCTGCTTTAAATGACCAAACAACTCATTTAAAGGGTAACTACAATTGCAGGAATTGAGCAACACGCTTAAATGCTGCTCAGGTTACGTTTTGGTGTCTAATGAGACGACTAAGGGACGATCTGTTTAAAATATATAGCTATCATTGCCCTTAAATGAGGGTACATAAAGAGTTCTCCCCTAGTGGTGGCAATAGGCAGCCAACCATTTTTTAAAAATACACCCTTAGGGTAATTGAGACACTGTACGGCGCTTTATACCAGTGATTCCCAATCCTCTCCTCAAGAAAATCCAACTATATTTGGGATAGAAAAAAACTTATGCTAATTCCTGTTTTGGTGAAATAATGTAAGCCTTCAATCCATGTCCTATTGGGGTTCATCGAGTACTGGATTGGGAGGCATTGCTTATTACTATAAAAATGAGACTTTTAGCCTCATCAGTTATTGGAAAATTCTTCCATGTAATTATTTTTTTCTTGATTAGCCAAACATCAAATATATTTGTCCCCTTCTAGATTTCTCTTCTATTTGTAAAAATGAAGGTGTTTTTTGTTTTTTTTACCTTGAAATGAAATGTAATACCACATAAGGAAACTCAAGTAAAAGACAGTTTTTGTTTCCAAATTACTGCCTTTAGTTAAAGTGGAACTCTTAGCAAGATTTTATAATGAGTAAAATGCGCAAAGTTCGGTCATTTTACATAAATAGAACTGTTCATCCTTTGACTGGGGCTCCCCAAATTCAAGTTTCCAGTGTCCTCTGTACATGGTCAGGGTTCTGCCATGAATGGCTAGAGTTCTACCACGCTGACATTGAGGCATTCCTACCCCCTGCACATAATGCTAAGAGTGCTTTGCTCTTTTTCAGCTAATTGACCCTGCTTCATGGCCCCAATGTAAGAAAAAGAAGCTAAAAGGGTGTAGCAAGCTGTTAGGATTAAAATGATATGACGTCAGGCTATGGCCATCACCTGCATGACTACGCAGAATATGGTAAATCCACATTAGGCACATTTTGGAATTTCTCTTATTTAGTCTTCGTCTCTTGTTTTTGTCGTTCACATACTGACAGTTTGTAACATACATTTATATCTATGCAGAACCCCTTTATTTATCTTACAGATGCAATACAATAGGAGTTGTCTTGGAAACCTAGCAAATATTTTATTTTTTAACCTTATATTCAGCTCTCAGAAATACATCTTCTTGATTTAGAGAAAATATTATATGGAATCTCGACGGTATATAACACTAATTACTACCAATGGCACTTCCCACAGCCTTTTGAGGGCTACTATTCTTTCATGGGTCATTGATGCCCTCTAGGCAGAGTCGACCTTATATTTGATGGTACTCTGTGCAGTACTTATTGATGGCATCACTTTTCCTTGTTGTACTGTCATATAGAGTAACATTAAATGGATTCACCATACAGTATGGAATACATTTTAACCCAAATAACAGTGCCGTGCAGATGTGTCCACTCTTGCCTTTTCTTGAATTAGGAAGGACTCATGTCTCACGACACAAATGCAGAGTAATATTGCAATATGCTAGCAGCACCCTTGACAGGCTGCAACTCACATCACAACCACAGGATGGCCACATATAGACATATATAGGATAGACATCTCATGACGCAATATCACAAAATTGTGTTTTCAAAAGCAGGTCATCTTATACCACACATCTCCGGATAAGAGCAAATGTAAAGAAGGACACGTCTGTATGTTGGTCAAATAACACTGTCATATACATTCCAAAAGAACAATGCTATACCTTGGCCCCACCAACATTCACTTTAGAAATAATGCACTGTAAAGTGCCTAAGTAGTAGTGCCTTTAGCTGGATCACCTGATTTGCTCTATGTGACTGTACAAGTGGCACATCCCTCTGTCTATAGGGTGAGATTTCTGGGGGTAGATTCTTATTAACATATAGAAGGTTATAATAGCTCTTTTATATCCACACTGTGGCATTCTAGATGTGAGGTTGTCCACACAGCACAATGTCCATATAGATAATAACTCTTTTTCTTGTGGATAGTAATCAGCAAAGTGCCACTCATTCTGCCTTGGCAAGTTCCGTTTCTATCTGTTATATGTATTATTTTGCACTTTATGAAATTAAATTCAGTATCCTACATTCATGATCATAACTGTTTATCATTGCTAATTAAATTTACCCCTTTCTATTACCTAAAGTGTCGAGAACTTTGTGTCAAATATCTGTCTGCCCTTCCAAGAAGGAAGAAATGGAATGGAAACGTATAGACAGGGACAGGGAAATTAAAGCTGAAGCGATGCTGCTCTTTGCTGATGTACATTTAGATTGCAGCAATTCCTTGTGTCTTCATGTGAATTTGCTTGACAAGGAGACCCAGATTCTTTCGACTGTACTCGGTTCATTTAAGTAAAAAGGTTTTTCCTGTTCTTATCTGTTGTTAACACAACAAAACCATCAGCTTCTCCTAATGGAAAATAGTTCCAACCAATCTCCATTCCTCTGTGAGCGTCTGTGCCCCCTTTATCTCAGTATCCCCCATGAATTCTACATTGTATTGCCCATTTACAAACCAATCTCTCACCATCAAGCTAATTAACAAATTAGGAGGTTATTGTTTGAAATATAATGTATAATTAACCTCAAGCACAACTCTTGTGCCTAGAGTGATGGGAATAAAAAGGTAAATATTTGTCCCGTTAAAGGGGTTGTCTCACTTCAGTATCATGTAGAGAACGTTAATACAAGGCAATTACTAATGTATTGTGATTGTCCATATTGCCTCCTTTGCTGTCTTGATAGATTTTTTCCATCGCATTATACGCTGCTCGTATCCAGGGGGTTATGACCACCCTGTAATCCAGCAGCAGTGGCCATGCTTACTGTGTTGTAAGGGTATTTTACACAATTAAGTACTGATTGGTTCTATCCCCTTAAATTATATTACTTTTTATATTCTGTGTAATGATAGTTATAAAACATAGCCAACCCCATAGTGCTGAGGAAGCCAAATTCCTGAGTTCTTATCTCAGAGACATGCGGGCTGCACACTGGAGGAGTAGATGAAGGGTATAAACTTTGTTGCACACAGACATTTAGGCCTCATGCACATGGCCGTTGCCCAGCCGTGCCCATTTTGCGGTCCACAAACGGAGGGTCAGGGATATACGGGCCCTGACCGCATTACGGATGCAGACCCATTCACTGGAATGGGGCCCCATTCCGGAAGGTGCAGTGCAGAACGGAGGCACGGAACCCCGCGGAAGCACTACCGACTGCTTCCTTGGAGTTTCTCTCCGTGACTCTGCACCGCCCAAAAATGGAATGGGTCTGGATCCGTCTGCAGCAGCTGCATGGATGTTGCCCTTGCATTGGAGACCGCAAATTGTAGTCTCTAATGCACAGAACGGCTGAGCAATGGGCTTGTGCATGAGGCCTTAATGGGCACTCCATTGAGGAAAATCATCCAGGTAGGATGTGATTGAAACACTATCCCTATCTCTTGTATCACCATGGAGTCCACCCCCCATATCGTATTGGGCAGGTCATGTAATTATTATTTATTCCATATGTGATTTGTCTGTTTTACCTTATATTTAATCACACTTTTTTTTTTTTTTTTTTTTTTTTAATTTTTCAAAAATTTATTGGGAAAACTACAAAACATTTACAGTACAAATTTTTACAATCTCTCAATTCTTAGTGACCCGACTAATTATATATAGATATAAATATAATCAACTCATCCTTTCATTACATTTAGAAAACCCTCCCCTCCCTCCCCCCTAGTCTGTGGTGCGTCAAAGTAGGACCCTTATAAATGAAACAATTTGACCTCAGCTAGTCAATCCTCCAACCACCCCATATCCTATTCCACTGGTCCTCAACTTCCCTCCGTTTGTATATAATTTTCTCATAATTTTTTACCTTATCAGTTAAATTTATCCATGTATTTATGTCTGGAGTGGATCGGGCAAACCAGGTCCGACTGATCAAAACTCTAGCCAACATCAGTATTCTGCTCAGGAAGATCTTTTAATACTTGTGATTATTTAATTTGGAAAGATCATTAAGCACAAATACTTGTGGTTCAAAAGGAATATTTAATCACACTTAGTAAAAAATATTACTAACCACCACACCCTCTTGCCAGTGCTGTTCTGCTCTGAAATTCCATAAAAGTTAGATTTTTTTGCTAAATATTTAATGAAAGTAAGCAAATTTGATTACAAAAGTACCCTGCATTATTTTTACCCAACACATTAATTCTGAAGAACCTATAGGTAAAATAATCTGTGGCTAGGAAACCTTCCTTGTGTCCTACAATCACTTTTTCATACCTGTCATTTCATTCTGCTGAATTACATTTCAGAAATGTAACTTATGTTCGTCATGGACCCTACAGCATCAGTGAACAGTCTGTCTGAGCAGTAAATCAATACTTATACTTTGTTTTGCTTGCTGTAGTAACAATCGACAGTAGACTACTGAAGCTTCTGACTCATAAACCTCATGCTCAATAAAAAAAAAATATATAAAATCGTTTGTTCTGAGTCCAAATGCAAACAGCTGTTTGGTAAAATATTAATGAGGGTTTCATTAGTGGAGATAGCAAGGCTGTAACCACAATATATTAGGCAGAGATACAGGATATGAAAGTGAATTTCAAAGGGTTGAAGGAATCTTAAATAATGTTTTTTAACTACGTAGTATGAAAGTTATAAAAAATATAATATATGTCTACATACAGTCTTTACAATAGTTCTAGACATTCTAACTTGTCCAACCCTTTAGAAATGAAGGATGGGCCACAGTATAGACCATCACTATCTGATTGGTGGGTCTGAAACCCCGCACCCCCACCAATATGTACTGCTGTAGCTCTAGTGCCAGATTTACACAGCCCGTCTGTTGTGTAGTATGCAGAGCTGGTTACGGAAGCACCACTCCTGTCCACAGAACAATGGATGTAGCTATGTAGTTCCAGCTGTTTGGAGGGGGTGCGCAGTGTTGGACCCCCACCAATGAGATAAGGATGGTCTATCCTGAGGGTAGGCTGTCACTTGTAGAAGGTTGGACAACCCCTATAAATGATAGAAGTGTTTAATGTTATTGTACATGTTCAAAAAATTGCCACATTTCTGGCAAAAGCTGGCAATACACATTAGCTTAAAGGGGTTTTCTGGTAAATTTTACTGATGGCCTATCCTCAGGGAGACCATCAATACCTGATCGGCAGGAAATGGACACCCTTACCAATCATCTGTTCTGTGCAACTCTGTACCAGAAAACCCCTTTATTTTCAGCTAAAGTCTCCAGATTTTCAGATATCATGGGAGAGATAGATCAAGTAATTGAATTTCAACATTCCCGATCCTTTTATTCTCGATGAGGTGTTTATTAGTGGCTTTCTCACCTTTCCCTATTCAGAACCCATGAACACTCGTAATGTTTATGGTGGAGGGGGAAGGGAGCGCTAGCTGTCATTGATCCGACAGCTACCTAAAATGTATGGCCAGCTTTAGAGTTGCCTACATCTAGGGTTAGAGCACTGTTAAGAGCCTAATGTGTCCGGAAATCATGCTCACATGGGGTGGGCACAGTTTTTCGTGATCTGAATGAGAATTTAGCTGCTCTGCAGGATAAAAAAGACAAAGAATGGACTCTGGAGGTATTTCTACAGTGTTTGATAAGTCAGGGAAAGAAACACATTTTTTCCTTCATGTCACAAGAAGACACATACACAGCTAAAGCAGCTGTGCAAGTAGCCTGCCAAATAATAACCCATATTTCAGCTTCCAGGACTTTTTGGAGTCTGACATGGAGGAAATTGGATTTTGGGGTTAAATGCACTTAAACCTGAATTTTCCTGTTTTGAATTAAATTAGGTTTTCAGTTATAGCATATTTTGTGAAATTACTTCCCTCCTCTTAAGCATTAAGGCAATTTTAAATTTTCCATTATATAATTTTCTTTTCTTTTTAGTGTTCTCTTTGTTTTTCTATCAAGGTTATTCAAATGCTGTACACTTTTGAAAAAAAGAGCACAAACTTATTTACATAATTGCTTGCAGAATTACAGTTTATTTTTCTCAGAGTACCACAGAATCTTAGGGAATCAAGAGTATATTTTATTTGTGTGCTATAAGAAGAAATTGCATTTGTTACGCTCCTTAAAGGGGTTATCCAGGAAAAGAGTTATGACTAGGTTATCAGTATCAGATCTGTGAGGGTGTGATGCCCAGGACCCCCACCGATTAACTGTTAGAAAAAGCCTTGAGTGGCAAAACCTCTTCCTAGGCCAGTGATATTACTGTACATTGGTCACGTGGCCTTGTTGCAACTCAGACCCATTCAAGTCAATGAGGCTGAGCTGCAATACCAAGCACTGCCACTATACAATATATGGTGCTGTCCTTGGAAAGTTGTCGGGAGCCTGCATCGCACACCAGAGCTTTGGTGAGAGCAGCAGCTCCCTGAAACAGCTGGGACTTGGACCCCTGCTGATGTGATAATGATGACCTATACTGAGGATAAGTCATCATTACCTTTTCCAGGATAACCCTTTTATTATATACAGTATGAGTGGGGGATTCAAATTGCCTTCCAATTCCTAGAATGCCCTTAGCAGAATACAGGTTGCCAAGTGCTTTTCAGCTAGGAGCTAATATGGAAGCTACTTTCTTGGAAATGTAAAACAGGACCAACATTTTATAAAAATTATATGACAGAGTGTATATTAGCTTGGCATTTGGTGAAATTAAATGTAGATAGACTATGTACTCAGTAGATAACTAATATCCATGAAGGTCAAGCTGTGGCTGCAGGGAATCATTTAGTAACCTGTCAGACACATGTTATATGTTATTCACTATTTCTAAACAAGACCAAAACTAGACCATGCAGGTGAAACAAGCTATCCTTCATCTGCGAAAACTGAAAAAAAAAACATCCGAAAAATTGCTACACTATTAGAAGTAGCAAAATCTACAGTTTGGTATATCCTGAGAAAGAAAGCACTGGTGACCTCAACAATGCAAAAAGACCTGGACCCTAGTGTTGGGCGCGTATATTCGAATCGCGAATATTAACACTTTGAGAATTCGAAAATATTTAGAATATAGTGATATATATTCGTAATTTTGAATATTCAAGATTTTTTCATCAGTAACCTCCCTTCTTGCTTGTGGGCCAATGAGAAGTCTGCAATGTCTTAGTCTGAGCTTAGCAACATCCCTAGCAACCACTAAGAAAGTTGCCTACCCCTTTAGTATATAAGAACCTCCCCAGAAGCCCTTGTATGCAGTATTTTGAAGTTTTGAGAAAGACAGCAGTGTTATTGCTGTGCTCTCTGCTTTCCTGTGTAATTACATTAGTTAGTTAGTTAGCTTATACAGTCATGGCCAAAAGTTTTGAGAATTACATAAATATTGGAAATTGGAAAATTTGCTTCTTAAGTTTTTAGAATAGCAATTTGCATATACTCCAGAATGTTATGAAGAGTGATCAGATGAATTGCATAGTCCTTCTTTGCCATGAAAATAAACTTAATCCCAAAAAAAGCTTTCCACTGCATTTCATTGCTGTCATTAAAGGACCTGCTGAGATCATTTCAGTAATCGTCTTGTTAACTCAGGTGAGAATGTTGACAAGCACAAGGCTGGAGATCATTATGCCAGGCTGATTGGGTTAAAATGGCAGACTTGACCTGTTAAAAGGAGGGTGATGCTTGTAATCATTGTTCTTCCATTGTTAACCATGGTGACCTGCAAAGAAACGTGTGCAACCATCATTGCGTTGCATAAAAATGGCTTCACAGGCAAGGATATTGTGGCTACTAAGATTGCACCTCAATCAACAATTTATAGGATCATCAAGAACTTCAAGGAAAGAGGCTCAATTCATGTTAAGAAGGCTTCAGGCCGTCCAAGAAAGTCCAGCAAGTGCCAGGATCGTCTCCTAAAGAGGATTCAGCTGCGGGATCGGAGTGCCACCAGTGCAGAGCTTGCTCAGGAATGGCAGCAGGCAGGTGTGAGCGCATCTGCACGCACAGTGAGGCGAAGACTTTTGGAAGATGGCCTGGTGTCAAGAAGGGCAGCAAAGAAGCCACTTCTCTCCAAAAAAAACATCAGGGACAGATTGGATCTTCTGCAGAAAATATGGTGAATGTACTGCTGAGGACTGGGGCAAAGTCATATTCTCAGATGAAGCCTCTTTCCGATTGTTTGGGGCATCAGGAAAAAGGCTTGTCTGGAGAAGAAAAGGTGAGCGCTACCATCAGTCATGTGTCATGCCAACAGTAAAGCATCCTGAGACCATTTGTGTGGGGTTGCTTCTCATCCAAGGGAGTGGGCTCACTCACAATTTTGCCCAAAAACACAGCCATGAATAAAGAATGGTACCAAAACACCCTCCAATAGCAACTTCTTCCAACAATCCAACAGCAGTTTGGTGAAGAACAATGCATTTTCCAGCACGATGGAGCACCGTGCCATAAGGCAAAAGTGATAACTAAGTGGCTCGGGGACCAAAACGTTGACATTTTGGGTCCATGGCCTGGAAACTCCCCAGATCTTAATCCCATTGAGAACTTGTGGTCAATGCTCAAGAGGCGGGTGGACAAACAAAAACAAACTAATTCTGACAAACTCCAAGAAGTGATTATGAACGAATGGTGTCACCGCCACTTCTGTGAGAAGATCTGTTAGATGTTCTTCTCTACCTGCATGACGTTCTTTGTTTTGGTTTCACTTTTTCATCTCCTTTCCTTCTCCCAGCTGTCACCTATTTACACTAATTGTCTCCCTTTATATTCCTTCCCATACTGCCTCACTTTTCGGTTTGTACTTCTTCCTGGATTGTGTTCACTGCTGGATGCAGCTTCTGCTGATTCCTCAGATAAGTGTTTCCTTTTATTTGTGTTTCCTTGCTGGATTGATTCTAGGTGACCCTGACTCCGTCCTTATTAAGTGCAGGGAGCCGGTGGTCAAGTCCCCTCACTATTATAGGGTTTTCAGGTGTCACATAGTATTAGGTACGTGGACATGTAACCGTCTACCATAAAGACCTTTGCATGGGCATAGCAGTCAGGGAGAGCTCCAGGGGTTTTATAGGGCTCACCCATATGCTCCTTAGTTTGGGACCAACCAGTTGGATGTTTATTTATAAGTTCCAGCTTTCTGCAACACCATCCGTGACAAATGGGTTGCTATCAGTCAGGAATTGGCCCAGAAGTTGATTGAGAGCATGCCCAGTCGAATTACAGAGGTCCTGAAAAAGAAGGGCCAACACTGCAAATACTGACTCTTTGCATAAATGTCATGTAATTGTCGGTAAAAGCCTTTGAAACTTATGAAGTGCGTGTAATTATATTTCACTACATCACAGAAACAACTGAAACAAAAATCTAAAAGCAGTTTAGCAGAAAACTTTGTGAAAACTAATATTTATGTAATTCTCAAAACTTTTGGCCACGACTGTATATAATACAGATAGTGGAAGATGGTCAGTGTAGGTTAGATAGTGATATAGTGTAGCTGACTCTAATGGTTCTGCTGTCCATACATACATGCTACATACATAGTGCTGTATGTATGTATATATGCCACATACTGTACATACATATTGCTGTGATGTCACAAGTTCACAACAATACTTAGTGCACCAATCACTAATAAGTAGTCAGACCTGTTAAAATGTGAAGTTGCACGTATTGCGCCAAAATATTTGCATCATTAGTGCCGGTTTCACGATTGCGAATATATTGGAGCACTCTACCTGCATATAAAGCTATTGTAATGTTCTGCCGTGCCAACCATTTTCTCCAGTCTCAGGAAACTTCTAGCAGCTTGAAAAATGTAGCAAAAGTAGCCCACGCCTATATTGCGCTCGCATTACACAAATATTACATTGCCAAGAAAAGAATCTCGAATTTGCAAATATGACGAGTATTCTACCAAATATTCGTGAAATATCGCAAATATTGCCCCTGCCGCTCATCACTACTGGACGCCCACAGAAGACAACAGTTATGAATGATCGCAGAATAATTACCATGGTGAAGAGAAACCCTTTCGCAACAGCCAACCAAGTGAACAACACACAGGATATAGGCATATCAATATTCAAATACCATACCATAAATAGAAGACTGCATGAAAGTAAATAAAGAGGGTTCACTGCACGGTGCAAGCCACTCATAAGCCTCAAGAATAAGAAGGCTGGCTTGGACTTTGCTAAAAAAAAAAAAATCTTAAAAAAACAGCACACTTCTGGAAAAACATTCTTTGGACAGATGAAACCAAGATCAACCTCTACCAGAGTGATGGAAAGAAAAAGTATGGCGACGGCATACTTGCATGCAAGTAAATACATAGGGTTCACTGCACGCTGCAAGCCACTCATAAGCCTCAAGAATAAGAAGGCTAGATTGTACTTAGCTAAAAAAAACATCTTTAAAAAACAGCACACTTCTGGAAGAACATTCTTTGGACAGATGAAACCAAGATCAACCTCTACCAGAATGATGGAAAGAAAAAAAGTATGGTGAAGGCATGGTATAGCTCATGATCCAAAGCATACCACATCATCTGTAAAACACGGCAGAGGCAGTGTGATGGCTTGTGCATGCATGGCTGCCAGTGGCACTGGGTCGCTAGTGTTTATTAATGTTATAACATAGGACAGAAGCAGCCGGATGAATTCTGAGGTTTTCAGAGACATACTGTGTGCTCAAATGCAGCGAAATTGATTGGCCTGCGTTTCATAATACAGATGGACAATGACCCAAAACATAAAGCCAAAGCAACCCAGGAGTTTATTAAAGCAAAGAAGTGTAATATTCTTAAATGGCCGAGTCAGTCACCTGATCTGAACCCAATAAACTTCAGACAGAAAGGCCCACAAACAAACAGCAACTAAAAACTGCTGCAGTAAAGGCCTTTTAGAGCATTAAAAAGGAGGAAACACAGCGTCTGGTGATGTCCATGATTTCAAGACTTCAGGCAGTCATTGCCAACAAAGGGTTTTCAACCAAGTATTAGAAATTAACATTTTATTTACAATTATTTAATATGTCCAATTAATTTTGAGCCCCTGAAATCAAGAGATTGAGTTTAAAAAATGCTTTAGTTCCTCACATTTTTATGCAAACATTATGTTCAACCCACTGAATTAAAGCTGAAAGTCTGAACTTCAACGGCACCTGAATTGTTTTGTTTGAAATCCATTGTGGTAATGTACAGAACAAAAATTAGAAAAATGTTGTCTCTGTCCAAATATATATGGGTCTAACTGTAGATATTAGTTCTCCCCGCAGTTGTCTTTTTTCTAAACTAACTAAACCTAATTTTGATAATCACCTTTGAACCTGCTCAAGCACATATGCCCAAAATTTCTCTATAACAAAATCAGGGATTTTCCCCCACTTTGTTAAAGAAAATATGTCATCTCCATAATACATTTTAAAGTAAGCATACCAGCATGTAGAGCAGGTGCCACAAAACATAACCATACTTTTCTTCTTCTTCTGAAAAAATGCCTCTTTTTTTATGCAAATAAGACTTTGGTACGCTGTGGTCAGGGCCTTTCCATTTGGTGCACCTAGTTTCCCCTGCTTTATCGCTGCCATAAATTGCCATCTCATAAATCTCAGGGACTGTCAAGACTTTCAAACAAGGTGAGTTGCTAGGTGGAATTGTGGCAGAGCAGTAGCGTACCAAACAATGTGACCCACCCATGATGCAAAAAAAAACTTAGGCTTAGAGAAACCTATTTTTGCAAGAAAACTGTTGGACCCCCAACAATCCAACACTGTTGACCTACTCTAAGGATGGATCATCAATATCTGTAGCCCGAAGAACCCCTTTGGTCAATGGGCCCAGTCAATGCTTATACAGATACTTTTTACTTGTAAAGTATAACATTGTTTAAATTGTATGAAAGTTGATTATAATTCAGAACATGGGAGGATATGTTAAATTTACAGCTTTTAATCTGGTTTATGGGGGAAGTAAATGTCAAAGTTACTAGTGTGGCTTGTCTATCAATAAGCACTGCTTTCTCTGTTCTAATGAAACAATTGGGATAAGTCCCATCCCGATAACATGATGTACAGATCAGTCGTACAGATGACTAAAGATACATAAGAAATGGAATTGCAGTATTATTATGTTAAGCATTTAGCACGGGGTAAAGAAGACATTTGTTTCTGTATCAGCGCATACTTGAAAATTACCTGTCATGAAGGATGCCTAAGGGAGGATGATTTACAATTATTCTATTAGTATCCATTCTATCTTATGTACTATTACATTCTTCACTGTTGCCTTAACCATTTCTTTACCTGTTGTTGCTGGCTAAAGATAACTGCTCTGTTCCCCACTGAATCTGCAAAGCATGAATCACATTTATCTGCTGCAGATAAACATTTCTAGCCCTTATTCCCTGCATTATTACAGAGAACACATTGATTGCAGTGGCATACATAGAAAAATGGGTCTTTCTCATCAAGGAGGCCTGATCCTTGTTTCTCCACAATGGGTGGCTTCCTTCATTGGTACATACAGTGCCTTGCAAAAGTATTCACCCCCCTTGACTTTTTTCGTATTTTGGTGCCTGGAATTAACATGGATTGTTTGAGGATTTGCATCATTTAATTTATAGAACATGCCCACAACTTTGAAGATGTTTTTTTTTTTTTTCTGTGAAGCAAACAACAAATCGGACAAAATAACAGAAAAAAGTCAATGTGCATAACTATTCACAAGTCAATATTTTGTAGAGCCACCTTTTGCGGCAATCACAGCTCCAAGTCACTTTGGATAAGTCTCTATGAGCTTGCCACATCTTATCACTGGGATTTTTGCCCATTCCTCCTTGCAAAACTACCCCAGCTCCTTCAAGTTGGATGGTTTGCGCTTGTGAAATGCCTGACCACAGATTTTCTATTGGATTGAGATCTGGGCTTTGACTAGGCCAGGAATGCTCACCCTGCGGCCCTCCATCTGTTGTAAAAATACAACACCCACAATGCCCTGCTGTAGGCCGATAGCTGTACGCTGTTCAGGCATGCTGTGAGTTGTACTTTTGCAACAGCTGGAGGGCCGCAGGTTGAGTATGCCTGGACTAGGCCATTCCATCACATTGACATGTTTCCTTTTAAACAACTAAAGTGTTGCTTTAGCAGTGTGTTTGGGGTCAGTGTCCTGATGGAAGGTGAACCTCCGTCCTACCCTCAAATCACGCACAGAGTGGTACAGGTTTTGCTCAAGAAAATCCCTGTATTTAGCACCATCCATCTTTCCCTTAACTCTGACCAGTTTCCTAGTCCCGGCTGCTGAAAAACATGCCCACAGTATGATGCTGCCACCACCATGTTTTACTGTGGGGATGGTGTTCTTTGGATGATGTGATGTGTTGGGTTTGCGCCAGACATAGCGTTTTCTTTGATGGACGAAAAGTTAAATTTTAGTCTCATCAGACCAGAGCACCTTCCTCCATACATTTTGGGAGTCTCCCACATGCCTTTTCGCAAACTAACAACGTGTCTTATTGTTTTTAGCTGAAAGTAACGGCTTTCTTCTGGCCACTCTGCCATAAAGCCCAACTCTATGGAGCGTACGGCTTATTGTCGTCCTATGTACAGATACTTCAGTCTCTGCTGTGGAACTTTGCAGCTCCTCCGGGGTTACCTTAGGTCTCTGTGCTGCTTCTTGGATTAATGCACTCCTTGCCCGGTCCATGAGTTTTGGTGGGCGGCCGTCTCTTGTCAGGTTTGCTGTTGTGCCATGTTCTTTCCATTTGGTTATGATAGATTTGATGGTGCTCCTGGGGATCATCAAAGATTTGGATATTTTTTTATAACCAAACCATGACTTGTACTTCTCAACAACATTGTCCCTTACTTGTTTGGAGAGTTCCTTGGTCTTCATGGCAGTGTTTGGTTAGTGATGTCAGTTCACTAATTATGTGACTTCGGAAGGTCATTGGTTGCACCAGAGCTTTTTATAGGCTTCCTAACAAAGGGGATTAATACATAAACACATGCAAATTTTCTGTTTTCTATTTCTAAACAATAGTTTTATTTATATATTTTTCTGATTTCACTTCACCAACTTAGACTATTGTGTTCTGATCCATCACATAAAATTCTCATTAACAAAAGATTGACTTTAAGGCTGTAATGTAACAAAATACAAAAAAAGTCAAATGGGTGAATACTTTTGCGAGGCACTGTATGTCCTTGATTGTTAGGAAACTAACTTGACCTTAATTTCCTATAGCAGAAAAGGCTAAAAAATTGAATAAAGCTAAAGCATATTAACAATCATAAAAATAATGCAAATAAAAATGTTCAATAAGGGTACATAGAATCCTCATGGATTTAAGAGAACTGCAATTTATATGGTATAGCAATGTAATTGTAGGGTATATTTTATTACATGCAGAAAATGACTAAAGGCTGAAATAAATTGAACAGTAGTAGATATTGACTTTCCACCTGGAATGTGTTCTGGAATTGAATATTTGGCTGTTAAAATATTAAGGTTAGCAGAAGAGTTTCTCCTTTATGTAATGTTTTGGCTGCTGCAATACCTAAGGAAAAAACAATCCAATGGCAGAATTCACCTACAACTCCCCTTTAGGGAATTTGGTGTCCTAAGCTCAACTAGTGTTTTATTCTCTAGATAAGGTCTAGCATAGTTAGAACCAGAATACTAAGTATACTGTAGATTTGGAACCAAGGACAATTGAATTTTGTTATTTGAACAGGAGCTATTATTTGCTTCATGTCACAATGCATTTTAGACATTACTTTCAGAATTCTATCATTTTGTGGAAATTAATGAAATTCTGCAGTTATATCTATTATAATTACCTGGAAGTAAACTTAGCAAATGAATGAAGAGACCTATCAGGTTATAAACATGATAAACCTACTCACTTACTGGTAGACTGAGGTTGTACACATTGTCCATAGGTTTGCAGTGTTGAAAATGAGCATTTCTTTAAATTACATATTTTATTTTTCACCATGCAAATTTAAATATGTTCATATCTAGTCTACATAAGCTCAGAAATGGTACACAGGATTTTCACATTATTCTAGATGGTTTAATTGATTGCTTCTTTAGGCTGAGTTTCCATGAGGTGACTGCAATGCCCTGTTGAAACTCCACCTTAGAGTGAAAAATAAATACCATACATTAGGCAGCAAGTGAAAAGTCAGTTTTTGAAGTTGATGTGTTGGAAGTACAGTCGGAAAAACAGGCAAGATGCCGAGAAATTTTTACAAGGACTGAATTGAGATATCTAGATGACTAGATCGATCCAAAATTCCAGGTCTTGTTCCTGGTGTGCATCCACCAAAAGTGGTCCAAGAACGCATAACCAGTAAATTGGTGATATGGTCATGGGGAAACAAGGTTTAGTCTAGCTACTGTATCACAATTTGCTGAAAAATTTACGTTGGCTATGTTAGAAAGGTTTTAGACCTCACATGTAGCCACATACCAGTTAAAGTGTCCATGTTAACTCTTGTCCATCACCAAAAGTGCCTTTAATGGCCATGTGATCATCAGAACTGGACCATAGAGCACTGGAGGAAGATAGCCTGATCTTTTACAAACATGGATTTCTGAGTAAGTGTATGTTGCTTATGTTGGTTTGTTGGGAAGAGATGGCACCAGGATGTACTATGGGAACAAGACAAGCTGGCTGAGGCAGTGTGATGCTCTGGGCAATGTTGTGCTGGCAAACCTTGGCTCCTGGCATTCATGTGACATGTGTCACCTATCTAAACATTGTTGCAGATCAAGAACACCACTTCATGGCAATGATAAAGATAATGGCTGCCACACTACATAAACTGACCAGTTATGGTTTGAGGAACATGACAAAGAGTTTGAGGTTTTGATTTGGAATCTAAAATGCTCATATCTCAATACAATCTAGCATCTGTGGGATGTACTGGAAACAGAAGTCCAATCCATGGAGGTCCTACCTCTCAACTTACTGAACTGAAAGGATCTGCTGCTAATGTGTCAGCTACTATAACAGGTTATAGACATTTTGTGGAGCCCATGCCCTGACAAGTCATAGCTCATAATATGATAATCCTCATAGTGGAGATAGATAAAGGAACACCTTTCTACAACTGAGGGGGCCATGATACAGCTGCTTTAGATTTTGTGTCACCTATGGATTTCACCATCATTTCCTTGTATGTAAAAATATTTGCAAACTAGGCTGGGAATTGCTGCATGGAGTAAAGAGTGCTTCCAGCAGGCTGAAAGTTCTATGTCGCCTGTATAAGAGCAATTGTTCTGAGAAAAGTTAATAGTTTTAATCAAACTAGACTTCATATTTTCCTTATTACTACACATAAAAAAGCTACTGCAATTACATTAAATATGCATCAACTCATGAAATGCCATATGAATGGACCTGTGTTTTTTTTAAATGCAGTATCATATTCAACTGAACAAGTGAGATATTTTTCTCAGGAAGATCTGTGGTGTATAGTGATTTTCTCCTGCAAAATTATATTTTTGTTTTGTCCTTGGCTGCAGCTTGTATGGAATGATCATAATTTTACAGTACACTAAGTATGCAAGAAGGGACCTGAAGCTGTTTATTATGCCAGACATGAAAGACAGCTATTAGATGTGTAGTCGCCTTGCATGTTGGTGACAACCAGCACACGAGAAGAGCAGTGCCACAATCAAACTTGATCTTGTAGGCAGGCAGTAAATTGATTTACCAGTTCATGGGTTTCAGAAGAGTATTCCATGTCAAATTAAACTAAAATAACAATTTGATTAATGAATAAAAAATAAAAATACACAAAACAATTTGCCATCTAATGTGTGTGGGGGCCACCAGACTCTTTGGCAGGTGTTCGGTATGGGGGAAGATAAGGATCAGGGTGCTGGATTTCTCCCCTCTCCCTATTCAGAACCTATACATGAACCAACATGTATACAGGGGGACTGGAGAGATAACTGTAAAACATATGACCAACTTTAGAATGTGTTCACACTGGCGTCATGGCTTCCATTATTATTTTAACCATGATGGCTCTGGAATAGCTCCTAATGAATCAGACAAACTGACTTATAAGAGGGTCCATTGGCTTTCAACTTTTTAATGATAAAACATTTTTTACTTGACTTGACTTTCTTACATAAATGGGGAAGAAAGTACTATTAGTCGTATGTACAGTCCTTTAAAAGCAAGATATCCACAATGACTAGGACTTGTTTACACTGAATCTTTGCTTTTCTTTCAGTTGGGTTTGCAATATTTTTATAGCAAGACTAGCATAGTGTGAACAGAGCCTAAAAAGCAAACCTCATATTTTCAATTAAGTCTGACAGCAGTTTTAAGCCCTCAAAACTGCTCACAGAGCTGTAAAATTGAGAGGGAGAGTAGTGCAGATATATCTAGAGTGATGACATTAAAGCTGCATGACTAAGAAATCCAAATTTTTAACCCACTGGTACCCCAACCACAGGTGCCAAGGGAGCGGAGGGGTCAGGAAGCACTCAGGACAGAGACACCTCCTGGGCACTTGCCGTCATGGCACCAAGGGAATGAAATCTTTCATTTCCCGGTCATGCTACCTGCATCACCTTCACTCTAGGTATGTTTGCCCCACTCTCACTGTCACCTCAATAGTGTTGTAAGCAGTTTTTTAGGGCTCAAAACTGCTGACAAACTAATTTTACATTTGTAAGCTCAACTGTAAAATAGATACAAATATTTAATTTTTATTCTAAGAAAAACTAATGTATTCATATACACAGTATATGGAGATCAATTATTGTAAAAATGCATTTTTCAACAGGCAAGAGCTTCTACAGGAAGGGCCATCTCCAACACCTCCATTAACCTTTTTCACACGGACTAGTATGGATTTGCAAAAAGTTATGGAAGATCAGGTAACATGATTACATATAATGTGATACCTTTGACAAGACAGTATTTTAAAGGGGTTGTCTCATCTCGCTGTTACGCACGACATTTTGTCGCACCAATGTCGCGCGACAATTTTTATAATGATAGTCTATGGTGTCGCACTGCAACATGCGACTGTGAAACAACAATAGCAAAAAATCTATCCAAGATGGATTTTTCTGCGACTGTGGAGTCGCAGTGTGACACCATAGACTGTCATTATAAAATTGTTGCGTGACATTGTAGCGACATCAATGTCGCACAACACATGTTGCAGTGTAGTTGTGCCTTGTGTGTCGCACGACATGCCGTTGTGTAGCCTTAGCCTAAGGTGAGATGAGACACAGCCCTGACAACCAGCTGGCCAGGAAACAGCCTAGCGCCCCATCGTTCGCTGTTTCAGTAGGTCCCATTGCGGTGCATGAGAGCTACGGAATAGCATAGCAAGCTATACTGTTTCTGAGTTAGGGAAACATGCTGTGCTACGCTGTTTCTGTAGCTCTCATGCACTGCAATGGGAGCTACTGAAACAGTTAGCATCAGAGCGCTATGCTATTTCCTGGCCGGCTGGTGGTCAGGGCTGTGTCTCAGCTCACCTTAAGTAGTGGCATGAAGGGCCTGCAAATTCTCCAGAAATAGCGCTACTGGATCGGCTTGTTTGGTATCGCTGCTCAGCTTCAATCAAGGGATCATAGACATATGATATAAATTGGCCATAAGATGCATGACTGATTTGGTGTCCAACTGCATGGTTGACTAGTGTCATTATGCACATTTACAATACAATAGGAAAAGAAATATGCATATCAGCCATTTAGTCATACTTTATATGTGGTCAGACTTATATGCAAAAATTCTATCATAAATTAAGTATCCACAGCATTTCTAGAACTTGCTCAGTTTTCAAGGAGAAGCTATCTACAACATGTTGCGGTTTGCCCTCTGGTATGGGAACGCAACTAAATGAATGGGGATAAAACGAAAACATTTTTTTCCGGTATTGAGCCCCTAGGACGGTTCTCAATACCGGAACACTAAAACGCTAGTGTGAAAGTAGCCTTAGGCTACTTTCACACTAGCGTTCTGCTGTCCGCTCGTGAGCTCCGTTTGAAGGAGTTCACGAGCGGACCCGAACGCTTCCGTCCAGCCCTGATGCAGTTTGAATGGATGCGTATCCGCTCAGACTGCATCAGTCTGGCGGCGTTCAGCCTCTGCTCCGCTCGCCTCCGCACGGCCAGGCGGACAGCTGAACGCTGCTTGCAGCGTTCGGGTGTCCGCCTGGCCGCGCGGAGGCGTGCGGATCCGTCCAGACTTACAATGTAAGTCAATGGGAACGGATCCGCTTGAAGATGACACCATATGGCTCAATCTTCAAGCGGATCCGTCCCCCATTGACTTTACATTGAAAGTCTGAACGGATCCGCTCAGGCTACTCTCGCACTTAGAAATTTTTCTAAGTTATTAATGCAGACGGATCCGTACTGAACGGAGCCTCCATCTGCATTAATATGATCGGATCCGTTCAGAACGGATCCGATCAAGCGCTAGTGTGAAAGTAGCCTTACAGGCGTAAGCACACTCATTTATTCAGAGCAAACAAAATTCCTTTTCTTCACAAGAATGTATCAGAATATGTTACCTCTTATTCTTTCTTTGAATGAACATCAGCTAAGTTACGCTGATATATGCTGATCTCATCTGACATGAACTTGATATCTTAATGTTCAGAAACTCTTTTGCATTGTGTATGCTGAGCAGATACACTGAAACACAATGGCTCCATTTATATGGAACCCGAACCTGCACTTTACAAGCCTAAAAGAGTTTTCATCATTTGGCTCTTTACTGAATCTGAAAGTCTGAATGACCTACATTGGATTCCGTATGAGTAGTGAAGAACATTGCTTTTTTTTCAGTAAATCCCCATAGAACTTACTCCTAAACCTGTGCCCTTGGTTTTCTTTGTTAGTGTTTATTTTTATTTTGGACAAGAAAAAAGTCAACTTTACTGAACACATGCATATATCTTACTTTTTTTAGATTAACCTTGTTTTACCAGTAGATCTGGTAAAATTTGGATCATCAATTGGTGGTGTTCACCATAGAGCAGGGCTGGCCAACCTGAGGCTCTCCAGCTGTTGCAAAACTACAACTCCCAGCATGCCCAGGCTACCTACAGCTATCAGCCTACAGCAGGGCATGGTGGGAGTTGTAGTTTTACAACAGCTGGAGAGCCTCAGGTTGGCCATGCCTGCCATAGAGTAATACCATTCATACTGAAGATTCATACTGCTGCTGTTCGGCTTAAAGGGGTTGTCTCATATGCCCCCATTGTGTTATAGGTGTGGGTCCCATCGCTGGGACCTCCACCTATATTCAGAACAGAGCCCCGCAAGGTGGTGGCTGGAGGACTCTGGTCCAGCCACCACCAAGCCGGCTCCCCATAGAAGTAAATTGGAGCGTACCGTGCATGCGGGGCCCCCGCTCCCATTCATTTCTATGGGGCTGACAAATAGCCTAGCCAGCTATTTTCAGCCGCCCCATAGAAAATGAATGGCGGGCAGCTGTGCATGCACAGTGTGCCCTCCTTCACTTGCGGATCCCCATTCTCGATATAGGTGCGGGTCCCACCGCATATGCTAGCGATATGCCCCCATCTTGTCATAAAGGACAGCAAATTCCCTGATGTATGCACGAAAGGGGCACTATACGTCAAAGACACATTGGTGTAAACATGAACTATTTATGTTCTCACATTGAGGCACAAGATTCGGAGCAGTTGCTGTCACTTTCAGTGGCACACAACCATATTGGTTAGAGTCTGTAAATGACGTTCTCAGGTCTCACACACTTTGTGGGTAAATATTCTTGAACAGAAGAACAGTTACGTAAAGTTAAAGTTAAAAGTCCTCTTCAGCCAGCATCTTTTATACTTTGCACTGGTGCCTCTGGAGTCATTTCAATAATCATCCTGACCAATCAAAACTGTGTACACATCAACAACACTTTTGTATTCCGAGTGCAGTCCTTCCATCCTCCAATTGCAACCTATTCTAATGCAACACTGAAATTGTTGGAACGATGCATCAGTATAATATGCAGTCACTGGCTACCAGTCGCATAACTAGAACTGACTGGGCCCCACAGCAAATCTTTGAATACCCCCCCCCCCCCCCCCCCAGCAACTCTTCTTTGCAACCCCCAACTCCTGTGGCTAGTCAAGATTGAGCTCTAAGACAAGGCCCAGCAGCCGCTCTGTCAATTTCCTACAGTGTCACTGTATATAATGTCATAGTATACTACTGTTGAGGGGGCCCTGACAATAAAATCTTTTAGTCCTCCTCCAGGGGAGTTCCAGCCCCAAAGCAGCTGCTTCACCTGCTTCTCCTATAGCTACGTTCCTGCTGGCTGCCTGGCAGCAGACTTGCATACTCACCAGCCTTTGTGTGTCTCTTATAATCTCTGAGTGACCTCTCTGAGGGTATTCACCTCCAGGACCCATCTCTCTATTTTATATTGCCCTTACATGGAGACCTCTGTCACTCCTTTGGCTACTCTCTCTCATGGTCCCCAGCATGCTTTTGTCTAGGGCCCAGACTTTCATTCATTCTCATTTTCACTCATGCGCTTAATGCCCACACACACACCAGAGGCGCCAAACAGACATTGTTAAATGGACATACAGTATCTCAACCTCAGATGCTGCCTGTCACATACACAGGGGGAGGAGAAGTGACCACAGAGCTCAACCCGCGCCCCTGTCCCCGCCTACTTGCCTCGCAACTCCTAGTGACAAGGGACAACCGGTCGACAAACCCTCAGCTAGGATAAGTGCAGGGAAGACAGACAATACATGCAACAGAGTAGTCAAACAAGCCGAGTCAGAAACCAAGAGAGCAGCACGGTACCAGAGAAGCAAGCGGAGGATTGTCAGCAAGAAGCCAAAGTCAAAACCAGGAGGGAACGCCAAGACCAAGGGATGAGACAGACGGGTAGTATATACACGAGCAGGAGCCAAACAAACCAAGTGAGGAATCGCAGGAAGGACCTTAATAACAGGCAATCTGTGGCCAGCAGATTGCCTGTTTAAAAAGGGCGCTAGTGGAGTCATGTGATGTGGCCAGCGTCACATGACTCCTGAGTTCCAATACAGCCGAGTGATCAGCTCGGCACTCAGGCCCAGTGTCGTTACCATGGGAACGGGTGATGACGCACGCACTGATGACGCAGGCACACCTCGGCCATCCCCGCCTCCTGGAAACACGCACAGAACGCATCGTGACCCTGCCATGAAATGATTCTAGTACTGAAGTGTCCATTGTCAAGTGAGTGCAGGATATCAGGTCATGTCAACACCGTTCCTAGTATCATCATCTAATGCAGGAATGGCGACACTGCTGAGACAATGGCTCTACTACTAATAATGTATGTACAAGGGGGTTCCTAGACTGAATGTCACAAATGCTTTATATAGCAAAGGTGCCAAGTACAGACTATGTGCAGTTTAACCCCTCTCAACCCCCAACATAAACTGTGATCCTAGCCTTGCAATACTTTTCCACAAAGCCTATATCTGAATTTTCAAAAAAATTCTGTTCCTCAGTGTGTCATTTGATAATCCGGAAATCTGTTTAAAATGGCGTACATTGCTCCCCTCCCTTTATGGTCCCTTTAGATTAGGATGACCATCTAGGATTCCAGGATCCTTCACAATTAGGTTATGTTGATCTTTAAGAAGGATACAGCTTGAATTAGTCTGAAAATAGCCTCATATTTCTCCTCTTGCAGACATAGATTATGAGGTGGACATAAAGAGTTATTGTTCAGCATAAACCACTACATCAGGAGAAAACCATTACAACTAGGCTAAGTGCTGCCGGTCACCCATGCTTAGTTACTTCCCTCACAGCCAGGTGTCTTCATAGTGATTCTCTGTTCAGTGCATAGCAGAGAATAGTAATAGCTTTCTGCCCTGTGTTCACTGCACTGGAGCTAATATCACCAGAGACCAGAGACCTGGCAGTGGAGATGGTGACTGAGCATGCACGGACAGCAGTACTCAGCTCAGTAGATGGACATGCACATTGTTATTTACTTTGACCACTAGGTGGCACCACACTACATAGGTAAATGCCAACTCTTCTCTGGATAATTTTTTAGCAGCATGTAAATTGCAAATATATATAAAGTGAATGGGCACTCTGATAGATGGAGTCATATACAGAATTAATACCAGATTTATCCAATTTAATAATACAAGTATAAAATCCTAGCATAGATTACCATAAAAAATATATAAAATACATATATAAAATACACAACTTAAAATATTGGCACTGTATGGTACTGTAATATACTGAATAATATTGGCTGATGTTAGTCCGACAATTAATATCCTCACAATTGTTCGATGGACTTATACAATGTTCATGTGGAAAAAGGAAGAAAAAAGGAAGAAAAAAGAAAATCCGGAGTTCCTCAATATGGTTATGAATGCAGATTATTATACAGACTCATAGTGATCTTTGCAGAAAAATGATGATGGTAGCAATTGATATTGTTATTTTCAATATATGATGGTATATGTTAGTGATACCGCACTCAGACAGTTTCTATATAGATCTTTCCCAAAGAAAAAGGATGACAGCAAGCAATGCTTGCACAAATTTTGCTCAGCTCTCGGTATGAGCAGCTATTACTCACAGTTAGCAGCTTCGGTTCGTGGCGTCCCACGAGCTGTCCTTAAGTGGTGAGATTGCTTCTTTCTTGGAAATTTTTCATACAGTTGGTATACCGAATCTTTGTTCTTTCTATTGGAACACGGCTGTGTGGAACTGTAACACACGCGGTCTCAATATTTGAGCTGACTTCCTTTGGCGTTCCACGTGTCTCCGAATGTATGGAGCTTCAGTGTTTGCTGAAATACCTGCTGTAGACCGGTAGTTTGCAGGCTGTGGATACCGCCAGTGGATTTCTTTAGTGAAGCGCTTCACTTGTGGGCCATCTAGTCGATGTTATCCAACATATGTCCGGCTATTTGAGTCTGATGACCGAAGGTTACCGCCAGACGCGTTTCGGGGACTATACTCGTCTCCTTCCTCAGAGCCACTGAGGAAGGAGACGAGTATAGTCCCCGAAACGCGTCTGGCGGTAACCTTCGGTCATCAGACTCAAATAGCCGGACATATGTTGGATAACATCGACTAGATGGCCCACAAGTGAAGCGCTTCACTAAAGAAATCCACTGGCGGTATCCACAGCCTGCAAACTACCGGTCTACAGCAGGTATTTCAGCAAACACTGAAGCTCCATACATTCGGAGACACGTGGAACGCCAAAGGAAGTCAGCTCAAATATTGAGACCGCGTGTGTTACAGTTCCACACAGCCGTGTTCCAATAGAAAGAACAAAGATTCGGTATACCAACTGTATGAAAAATTTCCAAGAAAGAAGCAATCTCACCACTTAAGGACAGCTCGTGGGACGCCACGAACCGAAGCTGCTAACTGTGAGTAATAGCTGCTCATACCGAGAGCTGAGCAAAATTTGTGCAAGCATTGCTTGCTGTCATCCTTTTTCTTTGGGAAAGATCTATATAGAAACTGTCTGAGTGCGGTATCACTAACATATACCATCATATATTGAAAATAACAATATCAATTGCTACCATCATCATTTTTCTGCAAAGATCACTATGAGTCTGTATAATAATCTGCATTCATAACCATATTGAGGAACTCCGGATTTTCTTTTTTCTTCCTTTTTTCTTCCTTTTTCCACATGAACATTGTATAAGTCCATCGAACAATTGTGAGGATATTAATTGTCGGACTAACATCAGCCAATATTATTCAGTATATTACAGTACCATACAGTGCCAATATTTTAAGTTGTGTATTTTATATATGTATTTTATATATTTTTTATGGTAATCTATGCTAGGATTTTATACTTGTATTATTAAATTGGATAAATCTGGTATTAATTCTGTATATGACTCCATCTATCAGAGTGCCCATTCACTTTATATACATTTGTCTAAACCTGGTGAGTAGGGTGTCGCACTAGTTTGGAGCACCTATACATCACCAGCACAGGGGTGAGCCGTCCTATACTTTTCTGTTCTAAATTGCAAATATGCTTAATTCTTTATGGTCCATATACATATGACAATTAATGGGGTTGTCCCATGACAACAACTTACCCTCTATCCTCTGGATAGGGAAAAAGTGTCTGGTTGGCGGGGGTCTGGTCTCTTGGGCCTTTACCGATTACTAGATTGGTGGCCCAGGTCCATCTGTTTGCATGGAGCAACAGATAAGCAGGTGTGTCCACTGCTCCACTCTACGGTACTGCCAGAGATAGCCGAGTGTAAATGAGCGAACCCGTGCCTCCATTCTGACGATGAGCGGCAGCCTCAGTGGTCGCACCCCTGCTGATCAGACACATCCCTTTTCTGTGGATTAGGGATACATTTTTATCATGGGGCATAATGGTGCATAATGTAATAGTGAGACAACCCCTTTAAATAGACCATGTGCTTACATGCACCTCCATCCTAAAGATACATAGTGATGGAGGCAACCACAGATCCATGACACAGATGTAATTAGCTATGTAGTATCTATTTGGTACATGTGGGTAGCCCACTGCAGACAGACTGTTCATGAACTAGTTCCTCTGTCCATCCATAGTGTTGGTTAGTGGAGGCTGCCAACGGATGGTACTGGTCAGTGGACCCTTTATCAGTGGCCATTTTGGGGCCAGAGTGCTGGGATGCAGGTAAGTAATCAATGCAATACACATGGTTTAACCATATTAAACCATAAAGCACCGGCACAGATGAGTTAGTAACAGTCCATCACTAGCTGCCTAATCTGTTGTTCCCAACACATATGCAGCAATACTCATATAGTGCCCTAATAAAACACATGATCAGTTTTGTGCCTTTATTTGTCCACCATAAAGTGCACGTTTCTATGTAGATGTAGATGGTTTTGTACTATGAAGCAGCCGCTCTGTTCTTTTTTATTGTTCTGTTAACTGGTTAAATATTATGTGATATCCAATGATGAAAGAAATAAGCATGGATTCAGACACAAGAGGAAAGTAAATGAGCGTGGCACTTAATGCTATTTCTCAGGTTAATAGCTGTTATTATTTTTTCTACAGTCTTTTCTTCATCAGGCTGGAAAAAAGACTTACACTTTGCACTTTGTGATTAATATTATTATTATTATAATTGTTATTATTTTCCCTTTTCATTTTTAATGCTATTATCACAGTACAATACTGAATATTATCGTTTTTACAGAATAGTTTAGAACTTTGTAATAGCTCGCTATTAGTAGTTGAAGGAAATTGTGCAGATGTGCCCTTCCTTACCTGTTGACTGAACATAAATTATCCCAAGATGAATGGCGCAATATGACCTGCTTTAAAAAATGATCATGATATTCTGTCACAAGATGTCTATCCTATATGTCTATGTGTGATCACCCAGTGGTTATATAGTGAATTGCAGCCTTTCAAGGGTATTGCTAGCATGCAACAATATTGTATCAATTTTGTTTTTGTTTGTTTTTTGGAGTCTGTAATCAAATTTGATCAAAGGCAAGGGTAGACACATCTGTTGAGCATTATCACACACAGCTGTATTGCTTGTACTGTTTTGTACAGGATGCTAATATAAGGCATCCATAGACCTTCTGATGGATTGTACCATTCAACACCATATGTATGGAGCCATTCTCCCCTAAAAGGTTTGCTTCTACGAGACAATATCTCTGAATACAGAATCTGAGCCTGTATGGATCCATGGACAGAAGTCTGCCATGTGCATGAGCCCTAACTTGAACTCCTAACCTTCAGTTAGTGGCAAAATAAAAGGATTGTGCAGTGGAGTAATAGGCCATCAGTATCAGATCGGCGAGGGTAATTACAATTGCTTGTCCCATTGAATTAAATGGGACTAGTACTTGTCAGTTACACTGTACCGCCACTGCAAAGGAATGGATGGACAGGTAAACCATAGAGGAAGCAGGGCTCGCCCAAGTGCCATGACCCTTTCAAACAGCTGATTAGTGGGGGTGCAGGGAGTCTGACCCCCTCTGATCTAATACTGGTAACCTATCCTGAGGATAAAACCAAAGGAATAAATAGACCGCGCTGACTGAACAGTGTCAAGTGATCGGTCTCATAGTTAATGCTGCATCAAAGTAAAATGATATGCTGTAATCTGTAAGGAGAAAAAAGAGCAAGTGTATATTTCCTCTTAAGTGCCACCACAGGGAAAGGAGCATTACATGGTGTTCATTTGCGAGGCAATTGTCTCATTAATTGCAAAGACATTTCTTTGCCATTAGTGGTCACAACTGAGACCAGGCCCCTAAGCCTTGAGGACCCACAGAGGGGCCTTGTCAGTTGCACACGGCCGATTATGTATATTTGTCCTCAGGATGGCTATGCAGTTAGATACTGTGGCGGAGCATGGGAGCGATGTCTCCATGCCTTGCCATTACCTTTGACAGGCTTCAGGCCTAGTGCCTGTAGCCTATTAGAGACAGGCAGCGCAATGATGCAATAATGGTTGTGCCGACTGAACCGGGCAGAGGTCTGTATCACAGCGGAGATAAGTATTTGAGTTTATTGTTTTCTCTTTTGCATCATGCCTTTGAGCAACCATGGGAGGGGCATTTTTGTACTGGCACACATAAGGAGACATGTTCTTGTACTGGCCTAAATTATTGGGGTTGCTATGGGGACATTGGCTCTACTGGGGGCACTAAGGGGGGAATTGTTTGCACTGGCACACATTTTAATGGGGTATTTTTTGCACTGACATGTATCATAAGGGGTATTTTTTGCACTTGCACGCATTAAAGGGGGGGTATTTTTTTGTACTAGCGCTCATTGTAATGGGGTATATTTTTGTACTGGTGCACATTATAAATGGGTATTTTTGTACTGGCACACATTATAATGAGAATTATTACTACTGGGTGACTATGGGAAACATGATTACTAGTTTGGGCACAATGGGGGCATTATTACTATTGAGGACACTGTTAACACTACGTGCACTCTGGCACATAATTTCTATAGGTGGGACTTTTGGACACACTATTACTGTGAGGGGCACCCTGGCACAGTATCAGCTTAGCACAATAACTTTTTGGGGAAATTATATTTACACTATTAGAGTCAGGGACACTGATTGCTAAGCACCGTTATTTTTTAGGGCACTGTGTGCCAGTTATTGAAGGGGGCACTAATTGCGTGGTACTTGTATTTTTTAGGGGGACCGTATCTGCAGTTTAGTATTATGGAGCACAGCGGGCACAGGATGGGGTGTTCAGAAGGTGGGAGGATGATGGAAGTAGGTAACTAAGATGTCTGTTTGTCATTCTCAAGAGATGGTTGAAAGAAATCATGGTTTTATGGCCTGAATGGAGAAGATAAGGAAAGAGAACATCTACTGTACATCAGAGGAGAAGTCATTGGATGTAAGAGGTATGCGGTACTGTATTAACCTGTATGTTTTGTATTGCTGTATGTAATGTTATTTAAGTATGTCTTTAAGGCCAGACACAAATTTGCACGTTGAATGCGATAAACTCGCACAGTGTGTTAGTAAGAGGTCCTGTTCTGGCCGCTGCTTCCCTGACAGGATCACACAGCACTTTCTGTGTGGATTTCTACACCAAAATCCGTAATTTCTAATTGCGGATTTTGGTGTGGATGAAATGCAGTTTTGCCGCAGATCTCACCATCCCATTGAAAAGGGTGAAGTCCGCAGCTAAAACCGCAAACATAATTGACGTGTTGCAGATTTGGAAATCTTCAATGCAGGCCAATTTCCGTAAAGAAAAAAATCTGCAAAGTGTGCATGAGATTTGTGCACTGGATTCCGCACAGAAAAAAGACAACCTGTGCAGGTGGCTTTAGAATCGGGTGATTTTCCTATTTCATGACGTAAAGTCATGATTTTATTAAAGAGACGGAGGCGAGTATTGCTATTCTCCTTCTTTACTCTGACCAAAAGCAGCAAAGAAAAATATTGAAACATGTGATCAGCCTCTCCCCATAGTCCCAGTATAACAGGCAACTCCGCCTGCAAAACCTCCTCTTTCTTTGTAAACCAAGTCCAAAAGTCCAACTGAACCGGAAACCAAGAGTCCCAGAACATCATGGGAACAAAACCGCCATCCATCCGGAAGCGAACCGGGAACAACTGGAAACAACGCGGAAGGATGCACCTCGTCCTGTCCACATCAAACGATCGGCTGGAACCGAACTGCCGACCCTCCAAACCACGACGTAGACCAATGGATACAGCACACCAGGCCGGTCTTAACCTGAAAAGGTGAAAACAGAGAATGATAGAAACAAATTGGGACATTGTATCCAAAAACAAATGGTTGCGACAAACCTACTCAGGAAAAACTCAGAGTTAAAACCAATATGCGCATGACAAACAAAATCAAAATCAACCATAGTTATAAACATATACATAGGGAGGGGAACATAGGGTGGACAATACTCACCTCCGTGTCTTTAATAAAATCATGACTTTACATCATGAAATAGGAAAATGACCTGATTTTATTACAAGACCCGGAGGCTCGTATTGCAAGTTCAAAGTTAAGACAAATTATCCATGATTGATGAGAAAACATGAGGACCCGGCCTAAAATAAAATTCTCTGAACGTGGAGACTCTGTACCAATCCGCCAACTTCAAAATGTCCTCCAGTCTGGCGCCAGAAACCGCCAAAGAGGTAGCAGATGCCCCCCTAGCGGAATGCGCCGAGAAAAGAGAAGTGTCCACGCCCGCCAATTCCATGACCCACTTCATCCACCTAGCCAGCGTGGGAGTGGTCACTGGGGCAAAAGGCCGAATGGTAGAAAGGAAGAGCTGAGGAAACTCCCGCGATCGATGAAGAGAAGTGCGAGCTTCATATTCCTTGAGGCACGCTACGGGACAAAGTGAAGGCGAGGCCGGGAAAGCAGGATAATCGACCAAACGTATGTAGGTCTTAGTCCTCCTAGAGATGTCAAAGGAGACCCCCTCCGGGGTGTACGAGCGGGCATCATAATCCAAAGCCCGGACGTCTGACACCCGCTTGCAGGAAATCAGACAGAAAAGGGTGACAATCTTCGCCGACAGTTGCCGTAGGGAAAGGTCTGCATTCTGAGGCCAAGAAGACAAAAAAGAAAGGACACAAGATACGTCCCAAGTGGCAGAAAACCTAGGCCTCGGAGGTCGAGAGATACGAGAACCGCGTAAGAAACGGCAGACCAAAGGATGTTGACCCGCAGGAGTGCCGTCAAAACCTCGATGAGACGCAGAAATGGCCGATCTGAACAGGCTGATCGTGCGATAGGCCTTGCCCTGGTCAAATAGAGAAGACAGGAAATGCAAGATCTCCGTCACAGGTGCCGAAACGGGATCCAAGTCCCTAGCCACGCACCAGCGAGCCCAAGATCCCCAGGCTGATCTGTAAGATCTTCTGGTTCCCATGGGCCCATGCGTTCTCCAAAAGGACTTTAGCTGTTCCCGAAACTCCCGGGACCTCCCAGGGTCCCCTGAAATCCGACATGCCAACAGGCGCAGGGATCCGTCCAAGAGAAGAGGATGCGGTTGGTGATGCGGACCGCGGAGGAGAGTCTGAGATATCGGGAGCAGGTACGGGATCTCTATCAACATCTCCAGAAGGTGGGGAAACCACGATTGGGAGTTCCAAAATGGGACCAGAAGAGCCACATAACAGCGTACTTGAATCAGGGTCCTGGGAATCAGCTGGAAGGGAGGAAACGCATAGAGCAGGCCCTTGGACCAATCCTGTAGGAACGCGTCCACCGCTTCGGCTTCCGGGTCCGGGCGCCAGCTGTAGAAACGGTGTAGTTGCGTGTTCAGGCGGGAGGCAAACAGGTCGATGCAGAAAGGTCCCCAAAGCGACGTTAAGGAACGGAATACCGCCGGATCTAACTGCCAGTCGCTGGAGTCGGATAGATACCGAGAACTCCAATCCGCACGAATGTTCTGGACGCCTGGAAGATATTCCGCTAAGACAATCAACTCTTTGTCTAGGCAGTAGTCGCAGAAGTCCTTCGCCAAACGAGATAAGATGGTGGAACGGGTGCCGCCCATGCCGTTGATGTAACGCACCGCCGACACATTGTCCATGCGTAGTTGAATGCAGGATCTGGCCGTGTCTCTCGTGAAGCTCTTGATCACGAACGAACCTTCCAACAGTTCCAGCGCATTGATATGGAATCCTACTTCGGCCTCTGACCAGCCGCCTCCAGTTGTGATCCCCTCGCAACGAGCTCCCCAGCCCGACAGGCTGGCATCCGAATCCACCACGAAGTCCGGACGATGCCCGAAAATAGCCTTGCCGTTCCAAACTTGCAAATTGTCGATCCACCAGGACAGCTCCTCCTTGGTCTCCTCGTCCAGGGAGATCCAATCCGCATAGGAAGCTCCCGCCCGCAGGTGGGAAATTTTCAGGCGCTGAAGAGCCCGGTAATGGAGTGGGGCTGGAAAAACCGCCTGGATAGATGAGGCCAGCAGACCTATGATCCTCGCTTGTTGACGCAGTGGGATCTGGGAAGATGACTTGGCTCTGCACAATTCCTTCCGTATCGACCGAACCTTGGCCGGTGGTAGGCTGAGTTTTCCTGCCGTGGAATCCACCAGAAACCCCAGGAACACCATCTCGCGAGACGGGGTGAGGCAGGACTTCTCCTGATTGAGGAGGAAACCCAGATCCGACAGGAGATCCATGGTCCAGCGAAGGTGATTCAGTAACACCGACCGATTCTGGGCCATGATCAGAATGTCGTCCAGATACACGATGAGGCGAACTCCCCGACTGCGTAGCCAGGCCATAGCCGGGCGCATCAACTTGGTAAAGCACCGCGGAGCTGAAGAGAGGCCGAACGGGAGGCACGTGAACTGCCAAATCCTGTCCTTCCAAGAGAAACAGAGAAGGTTTCTGGACGCGTCCTCGACTGGGACAGTAAGATAAGCGTCCTTCAGGTCCAACTTGACCATCCAATCGCCCACCTGCAGAAGGTCCCGAAGGAGATGGATGCCCTCCATCTTGAAGTGGCGGTACCTGACGAACGCGTTGAGGGCGCGTAAATTGATGACGGGCCGCAGTTGGCTCCCTTTCTTTGCCACCAGGAAAATGTTGCTGATTATCACAAAAGGAGACATCGGAGCCGGCTCTATGGCTCCCTTGCGGAAAAGATCCGACAACTCTGAGTCCACCAGTATGCGGCTCTCCACCGACAGCACTACAGGGTGTGGAGGCGGAATGGACAGTGGGGAGGACGTAAGCTCGATGTGGAAACCCCTAACCGTGGATAGGACCTATTGGTCTGAGGTGATACGGGACCAAGCTGGAGAAAAAATACATAGTCTGCACCCTACACAAACATTTAAAGAATTGAAATGAGTTGATAGACTTACCGTAGGGACGCCTGGAATTAGGATTCCCTCTGTATCCTCTTGAACGCCAGGAACTTCCCCGGGAAGGGAAAAAAGATGACGGCTCCCGTCTGTGCTCCTGGAAGGCAGATCTCTGAGAGAAGGAGCCTCGGCCCGAACCACGGGTTTGAAACTGGGCACGGCCGGACAGGCGGCCCCTAAAACTGCCGGCCCTGGTAGAGACCCTACCGTGGAAAACCCTCTTCATAGAGCTTTGGGCTTTGTCTAGGGCAGTGAAAGCTCCAACAAAACGCCCTAGGTCCTTGATGAAGGACTCGCCAAATAATAGGCCCTGGGCCTCCTTACCAGCCTCAGTAAGCGCCAGGTTAGATAACTTGGGCTCAATTTTGAAAAGAATGGCTTTACGCCTCTCGATAGCTAGGGACGTATTTACGTTACCCGCTATGCAAATGGCCCGTTGCACCCATTCGCGCAGTTCCACAGGATCTACCTGCTTATTCTCGCCCTTTGCCACTTCCGCAAGGTCAAACAATTTAGCTAGCAGGCCCGAAAATGTCAAGGAGCTTGTCTTGACAAGATCTTAGCGCTGACTCCAGACCCCTATGCGGGTTCCACCCAGATTTTGTGAGGAACTGGGTCATTTTGGGGTCCACAGATGGAGTCTCGCAAGCCTTATTGGGGATGACGGGTCTGGGGCATTCCGCCCTAAGTTTATTGCGAGCCTCTTTGGAAAGAGGGCAGCGCACACGAGCCTCCAGGTATTTAGAAACATGCTCCAACGGCAACCAATCTGCAGAACGGGGATGGTGGAGCGAATCCGGGTCAAACAAGGGTTCCCCGGAGGGATCCGTTAAAGATGCAGGCATGACCTCTGCAGCCGACATTTGGGAGCTACACCCGGGAAGGGGGTTATGATCTACGACCCCCGAGGGGTCCTCCTCTGCCTCCTCAAAGGCGTCATCCATAGCCTCCTCATCGTATCCGACCTCAGAGTCGGAACCCGCATCTAGCTTTGCTCTAGCACATTTCCAATTGCGCATGCGTTCTGCCTGACACGTACAGGCTCTTTTGCGTGGACCAAGCGTGCCAACATTGGTGGAAATACCGTCACCAGTCATGCGTTTTCTGGAGGCAGGCCCTGGGCCGACAGGCTGAGAAGCCAAAGCGGGCTGCGGGGTTTGTGAGGCAGCCGGATGGGAAGCTAGGGCCTAGGCAATGGATTGGGATATGACAGAAGTCGTTGATCCCATAGCTGCCGCAATAGCATTAGATAAAGATGTCTGCAGGGCTAGAGATTGATCAGTAGGGGCCAGATCATGACAATCCTCCCCGAAGGGGTTAATTCAACTGGAGGGATATCCTCCTCTGCATGCCCCCGCCCACTGTGCGCTGAGTTAGGCATACTTGCACTGACTGTGAACAGAGTAGCCGAAAATATGTATATATATATAATGTTGGACACTATAGATTGTAAATGTGGCCAAAATATATAGCTAATGCCAAATAACTAACGCGACTGGCGCGGGGGATTTACCCCAGGCCAGGAGGAGAAAACGCTGGAGCGCAAGGAAAAAACCTGAAACAGAAAGATCCCCAGACGAGCCAGGCAGCCGAGCTCCGAGCGCCAGAACAGGGGAAACCGGAAGCGGAAGCGCCCGAGATCTCGCGAGATCTCGGGCGCGCCGGCAAGCAGGAGCAGAAGACAGCAAGCGGCAAGAACAAAGGTAGGAGCGGCGGGAAAGGCCGCCGGATGACGGGGGGTAAAGAAAAAAGGTGCCGAGCAAAGAAAAGGGGGGGAAAACAAACGGTCGCAAGAATTAACCCCCAATAGGCACAAAACGTCAGTAAGTGAAAAATACTGAGAATATATATATATAATGAATACAATAAGATATAAATATATATAACCCCCGGAAATGCCCCAAACGGGAAAAAACAAGCAAAAAAAAACTCGTCAGAGAAAAATTTATAATAGTAAATCTTATATAAACCTGTATAAATATATAAACCTATATATGTAAAACAGTCAAGAACAAAACCACACTACTTATCTCTGCGTCAGCAGCAAAGAAAGAGGGGGTTTTGCAGGCGGAGTTGCCTGTTATACTGGGACTATGGGGAGGGGCTGATCACATGTTTCAATATTTTTCTTTGCTGCTATTGGTCAGAGTAAAGAAGGAGAATAGCAATACGAGCCTCCGGGTCTTGTAATAAAATCCTGGATCGTACTGTATTACACTGACAGCATTAAGTCAGTTTAATACAATAGATTTCAGAACTCTAAGGCTTAGGCTACTTTCACACTAGCGTTCGGAGCGGGTCCGTCTGATGTTTCATCAGACGGATCCGCTCCTATAATGCAGACGTTTGCATCCGTTCAGAACGGATCCGTCTGCATTATAACTTAGAAAAATCTCTAAGTGTGAAAGTAGCCTGAGCGGATCCGTTCAGACTTTACATTGAAAGTCAATGGGGGACGGATCCGCTTGAAGATTGAGCCATATGGTGTCATCTTCAAGCGGATCCGTCCCCATTGACTTCCATTATAAGTCTGGACGGATCCGCTTGCCTCCGCACGGCCAGGCGGACAACCGAACGCTGCTTGCAGCGTTCAGGTGTCTGCTCACTGAGCGGAGCGGAGGCTGAGCGCTGGCAGACGGATGCATTCTCAGTGGATCCGCCTCCACTGAGAATGCATTAGGGCCAGACGGCTGCGTTCAGGGCCGCTTGTGAGCCCCTTCAAACGGAGCTCACGAGCGGACACCTGAACGCAGGTGTGAAAGTAGCCTTACACAGCATTATAAATCAGTATAATGCTGTACGATCCTGTCAGAGAAGCAGAGGCCAGAGCAGGACCTCTCATTGACACACATTGCGAGTTTATAGTGTTCAATTTGATCATGTGTTTCTGGCCTTACAGTAGGGCTGGAGGGAAGGGGTTAGGTTCAATTGCCAACTAGCATTTATTTTTCTGGACAACTTATCCCAAAATCAAAAACAACCATCATGAATTATAAAGATCATAAGTAATACATGTATATAGCTGAGTATACTGATAACACCGCATTACCAGAATTTATTGTGAAGTGGAAAATGATAATTGCCACAAAAATAATCTGTTCAGGTACCACTGGCCTAAAAAAGAAAAAAAGTACGGACACATCTACTTTTTACATGGACACAAGAAAAAAAAGTAATCTATTTTGTAGTTGGCAACCCTGGTTAGGTTAAGATTTTGTCATGGGAGAGTGCCATTTTGATTTTTGCCTCAGGCAGCAGAAAGGCTAGGTGCACCCCTTTGCCCTGCCACAATGTACTGAGGGAAAGGGGGCCCAAGCGGGACTCTTGTACCAGCACCATTTGCCTTTAGCTATGCCCCTGAGCGTAATTCTATGGCATGTAGCTTCACAATGGTCTCCTTGCCACCTGCATGTAAGAGCTGACAGGGGAGAGAGCGATGACAGCGAAGAAAGGGCAGACAGACTCAAGCTGCATAACATAGGAGAACATGGAGACCCTGCAGTGTGAAAGGAAAGCAGCTGATCTGTCACAGCTACCATTACACAGGCCAGTGCAATGTGGTGAGACTCTATCCCCTCTGTCTCTGCAAAGCCAGGCATGATGGGAAATGTAGGATTCATTAGGAAAACCATATCTGAGGGGATTAAAGATGGCAGACAACCCACAAATTGCACCTCAAATAAAATAGGTATACACAAGGCATACACAAGAGCTTATATCTTATTATTATTATTAACAATGGTCTATCCTGTACTATGTAGGCAAAGAAAAAAAAAAAACTGGCTTGCTTCTTTAAATGTATTTCTCGTAGATCTTCAAGAAGGTTTGGGCATTGGATTTTAATGAATGCTGGCTAATTTGACAGTTTTGCATATAAAGAATGTATTCCATAACTGGATATTGTCCATGCAATGCTTTCTAATCCCATCTCTGCACTGTGCTCAGCAGGCTGAGAGTGCTGCCTGTAGTTCCCAAGATTTAAAGAATTGTGTTGATTTAGAAAATTCTTTAAATCCCTTACATTTAGTATGCAAATTGGAATTTAGGATTCAGCAGAATCTCTTCTAGTGGGATAGCTTTCCGCCATCTCCTGAGATAGGGATTTGGTTACTCCATTTTACAGGTAATACTGCAAAATAATATAGTATAAATTAGGTCCCTGTTCATCCTTCTTCATCATGAAAATTAATACTTTGATACATTATAAATCTTGCAAGACTAATTATGCATATTTTACAGCTATGCTGCTGTTGCTTCTACTAACAAGATACTTAATTGTATAGAATTATTTGCAATTTAGTGAGCATATATTAAGTTTTGTTCTTTTGTGACTTTTGCTAATTAAGTGCCTCTACAACAAATGCTTTATCTGTTTCCCACTGAAGTGTCTGAAGACAATTATTGAATTATTAATGTACTCATAACCTTTATTAAATAAAAAAGAAAACTGTAAGATAGTAAGTTAAAGGGAGCATGTCACCTCCAGTACATACCAGAATCTAGGGTAGGTGCCCCAAACATTATAACTTTCTTGAAAATCTGATCCTCTGATCTTGAGAAATGCTTATTTTTATTTTTCTGCAAATAGAGTTTTGGTGCATGATGGGCGTGGTGCTCTGTTTGGTGCACCATCGCTCCACCAGTAATGCACCCAACAGCACCAATGTTTGTTTTCTTAAGAATTCTTGAGATTTCAGGGTGTAGGTAAAATACTGTACAAATGCAACACTTCTAAGCATGGGCACTTACTCCACTTTGAAAAATGTTATATTACCCCAGGTACGAGTGTGACACATAGTTCAGAGCTTAAAGGGGTGCACAGTGATCTGGCTGGAATGTGGCAAACACATGTTGGTGCCAACAGGAAAAATTTTAATCACTTAAAGGAACAATATTCCTGGCAGTTACAGTCACCTTAAATTGTATACAAGTATAATGGCTACAGTCTCCAGTTAAGGTAGAAAGCGTTGTGGTTATGCTCACACTGAGCAGACTCTTTAGTGTTTTTCCCTGTACCAATTCCACTATTTCTACCAGAATGAGAATAACTACAGTCTTTGATTTCTGTATCAGTAATCTGCTGGTGTAGATGCCGTCCTCCCTTTCTCCATTCACATCACATAGTCTGAGTCTTTTTAGCTCTGTCCTAGGTTGTGGGCAACCAGTCTTATTGATACATTTATTGGGGCCTAACTGATGCTATGTCTGTGTGATATCTCTTGAGGGCTTCTCTTTACCGGACTCATTTTTCTAACTATTTGTTGTATCTTTCAACAACCAGAAAGACTTCAATCTTCTTCAAGATCCAGTCACTTCTAGCCTCTCTCTTCCACAGTCTGCTTAGTGGCTGCCAATGTATATACCATTGCCACCTAGCCAGTATTCCACAGGCTTAGCCAGTATCTTGTTCCGAAGGTTGGTGCCTGTATATATTTTTTCTGGCAATTATAATTGCTGGTAATATTTTCTGTCAAGTTCTACGCATGTGGGCAGCACAGCACCACCCAGTTCCCGATCATTTGCCAAAAATTGAAGAAGGATGTGCTCAAGTGGACTATTGAGGTGAGATACACCCCCCAGGGCTTGTGTAACAGTGCACCCTCTCGACTTTGTGCTGACTAGGACATGGATTGTCCGGTCGCTCCCACAAGGCAATCTCAGTATGATGGCTGCAGGAGAGCGATGTGCTGCTCTATAGTAAGTTCCTTCCACTGAGCCTAGAGCATTATTTTTCCTTGAGTGTGTGTGAGCTCAGTCCATTCATAGCACAGGAGGAACTTGGCGCACAATCCTGGCTGATATCTATGCTGAGTTTTAGAGTAACTTACCCATGGCAACTATTCTTTCTAGAGGGCAGGTGTTCTTGCTTTCCACCTGTTGTGACCACAAACAGAAAGATATCAGCACATCTAGGTCTGAGTGGTGGTCCTGGGGTGACAAGTGTGGTCCATGTCTTATTAATACAAAATCTTGTAGGTACATAGCTCTTTATAGGCTGGGTTCTTTCTACAATAAGGCAGATTTACCAGTGTATTTGCATACAGTGGAAGTTACAAAATGTTTATATATGATAGATCCAGACCAGGTAGGAATTGGATAAGACCATGTCCCCATGATCATGCCCCGTAAGACCACATCCCATTATACCCGCAGCCGGTATTTTTTTGTTATACAAGGTGGCAATCCTTTATGCAGGGCACCAGAAAAAAATTCCCCTTCTAACTGACACCTCCTCTTACTTCCACAGGAAGGGTGACACCATTAAATCAAAGGTTAACCAACTTCTACTATATGTGTAATGAGGTGCCTTGGTTCTGTGGGTACAGTTAGCATAGACAATGTAATACAGTCTCAGCACATCAATATTATCACAACCAAAGGCAGAATACCATTGCATTATATTACAACATAACAACCTTGTAAGGGACGGATATGGATGCTAGCAGATCACTCCCTTACGGAGTCTAGGTACTATGTACTGCACTGTATTATAGGTATATATTTCCAGTACAAACACAAAGGTTTTATGTGGCACATGAATTCTCCCTCCACAGAGAAAGCCTGAGGTTGTACAGTGGACACAATAAGTTGGCATCATTCACTATGCTTACTAAAATCATACACAAAATCCTCAATAGAGAGAATATAAAAGCAGTATTTCTTAAAGCACATTGTATAATACCAAATTATATTTGTATTCATTATGACATCCCAACATGTCTTCTTCCCAATTTATCGAGTTGAAAATTTCCTGTGACAGAAAACTGTTGTAAAAGCCATGATAACCCAGTGTCTTTAGATATTAGCAAATATAGCCAAGAAATCCATGACAAAGTATATGAGCTTTACATTATTAAAGCTAAAGCTCTGTGTACCTCAAGGAGCCAAGTTCTTCTACTAGTTTTTGGGGCACTGCCAATGCACTGCCAGTGGCAAGTAATTGTACTCAAACAGTTTCTACATTCCTAGGAGTTAAGAGAGAAAATGTGCTGCTACCATCCAATGCAATTCATTTGGCAGTAATTTAAATAATTATTTTATTGAGGTTTTCAATGCCAAAGGAAGTTGATATATACAGAAGTAATCTATGTGTGCACATAAACCCCATATTTATTATTCATGTAATAAGCATATTGAATTCCCAGGGACTCCCAGAGAAAGAGAACCGTATAGCTAGCACCACCTTTTTTGAACTGGCTCACCCCTAAAAAAGTCTAGATACTCCATACTGCACTGTATTACAGATATGTTCTCCCAAATTAAACAATTGTATGTGGCTTGCAGTGATTATCTTTTCCATGGGAGAAACCTCTTTTCATATTACGTACACAGCTAGTCTCCTTCAGGAGAGCCAGTACCCCCCTAAGCCGCATTCAAGGCATCTCACTCAGCCAGTCATAATCCTACTCCATATGGATGAGGGATAAGCAACCCAAAACTTCTGTCTATGGATGGATATCTGGCTTTGCTATTTTCCTTTGTCATGTCCCAAGGCTTGTTAAAAAGTCAGACTTTAACTCATAGGGAGACACTTCCAAAAGGTGGTGCTAGGGAGAGGTTTCTTTTTGCCTAGGAGATTATTTTCACATGGAGCACTGCCACTGTGTCTCCTTACACAGCTGATCTCCTTAACCTGCTCACGACCGCCGTACGCAGGATTGCGTCTTCTCGGCGGTCGTGCAGCTCTGGGTGGACGCGCCGGTGCGTCCTCTCACGAGACGCGAGATTTCCGGGGAAGCCGGCCCGCGCATGCGGATCGCGGGCCGGCAAAATTCAAAGAAGAAGTTCGTCATCAACCTGCCGGCCACGATCATTGGCTGGCAGGTTGATGATTTTCAAAAAAAACAATCAGAAGCCACATAACCCATCATATTAGTAAATATGATGGGGTTATATGGCTGCTGTGCTCCTCTGCTCCTTCTTTTGGTCGGTTGGTTCCAGCAGAGGAGCACACATCACTGTGAGTACCCACTACACCACACTTAGCCCCCAGATCACCTCCCAGCACCCAATTAACCCTTTGATCACCCCTTCTTGCCCCTGTCAATCACTAGTGAAAAGGAAAAAAGTGATCAGTGCAAACTGTCACTTTTTTTTTTTCACTGGTATTGACCGTTAGGTTTTAGGTATAGTTTAGGCCCCTTGGTTAGGTAGTTTAGCGATCAGTTAGCGCCCAGCCCACCGCACCGCAGTCCGTTATTCGCTGATTAGCGTATCGCTAATCAGCATTTGTACTTTTATAGTATCTGAAAGTGATCAAAACTGATCACGGTCAGATCTATAATTGTATTAGTGTCACTTTAGTTCGCCCTCCACCCAAAACGCAGTGTTTGCCCGATCAGGCCTGATCGGTCGCCCACACGTGCGTTCGCCCACGCCCGCCCCACCGCAGTGACAAAAAAATATTTTTTTTTGATCACTGCACATTCACTTTACACGCACTGCGGCGATAAAAAAATCAGTTTTGATATTTTTTATCAACCGCAGCGGCCTCCGGTACTTCGCTAGCCTCCCCTTTGTAAGACAGGCTTGCTTTTTTTTTCTTGGGTAGTCTCAGGGAATACCCCTAAATTTAGTTGCCCAAATGTCTAACAGGGGGTATTCTTCTGAAGAGGCCTACAGGCTTCTGACCCAGTCGGATGAGGAATGGGAACCCTCATCTGACGAATCCTAGCGGGTCAGAATACGAACCTGTAGAAAGCAGTGGCTCTCTGACCCAAAGTTCGGACGAGGAGGCTGAGGTCCCTGATAGCACCAGGCGTACCCGGCCCCGTGTCGCTAGACCGCAGGTTGCGCAGGATCCGCTTCAAGAGCAGCAGAGTGGGGCTGGTGCTGTCGGATTACGTGGTGAGGCATACACCAGCAGCCCAGCCCTTCCTGGACCTAGTACCAGCACTGCCGTACAACCTGGTGAAGTGGCGAGCACCAGAAGGGCAGTTGAAGCTGGTACGGTGGCACGAGCAGTAGTGACCCCGTCGCAGCCACCGCAAAGACGTGCCCGTAGAGCCCCTAGAATCCCTGAGGTGCTGGCAAACCCTGATTGGCAGTCCCCAACTTCAGCCGCACCTGTAGTTTTCCCTTTCACTGCCCAGTCTGGAGTTCGGGTTGAGACAGCTCAGATCGGTTCGGCCCTGGGATTTTTTGAGCTGTTCTTGACTGCGGAGCTCTTGGACTTAGTCGTGGCCGAAACAAATCGGTATGCCACACAATTTATATCCGCCAACCCGGGAAGCTCTTATGCCCAGTCTTTCCGGTGGAAACCAGTCCAAGTTTCCGAAATTAAAACTTTTCTGGGCCTCCTCCTCAACATGGGTCTAACTAAAAAGCATGAATTGCGGTCATATTGGTCCACGAACCCAATTCATCACATGCCCATGTTCTCTGCTGCTATGTCCAGGACACGATTTGAGACCATCCTGCGTTTCCTGCACTTTAGTGATAACAGCACCTCCCGTCCCAGAGGCCACCCTGCTTTTGACCGGCTCCACAAAATTCGGCCCCTCATAGACCATTTCAACCTGAAATTTGCAGATTTGTATACCCCTGAGCAAAACATCTGCGTAGACGAGTCCCTGATACATTTTACCGGGCGCCTTGGCTTCAAACAATACATCCCAAGCAAGCGCGCCCGGTATGGGGTCAAATTGTATAAGCTCTGTGAAAGGGCCACAGGCTATACCCACAAATTTCGGATCTATGAGGGAAAAGATCAGACCCTGGAGCCGGTCGGTTGCCCTGACTACCTGGGGAGCAGTGGGAAGACAGTTTGGGACTTGGTGTCACCCTTATTCGGCAAGGGGTACCATCTTTATGTGGACAATTTTTACACAAGTGTGGCCCTCTTTAGGCATTTGTTTCTAGAACGGATTGGCGCCTGTGGTACCGCGCGAACTAGTCGCGCGGGCTTCCCCCAACGGCTCGTTACCACCCGTCTTGCAAGGGGGCAGAGGGCCGCACTGTGTAACGAAGAACTGCTCGCGGTGAAATGGAGAGACAAGCGTGACGTTTACATGCTCTCCTCCATTCACGCAGACACGACAATCCAAATTGAGCGAGCAACCCGTGTCATTGAAAAGCCCCTCTCAGTCCACGACTATAACCTTCACATGGGAGGGGTGGACTTCAATGACCAGATGTTGGCTCCGTATTTAGTGTCCCGCAGAACCAGACGCTGGTATAAGAAGGTGTCTGTATATTTAATTCAATTGGCTCTGTACAATAGTTTTGTTCTCTACAGTAAGGCTGGGAGAACTGGATCCTTCCTCAAATTTCAGGAAGAGATCATCGCGAACCTCCTGTACCCAGGAGGTTCCGTGGCCCCATCCACCAGTGTAGTTAGCCGTCTACACGAGCGACATTTCCCCAGTGTCGTTCCTGGTACCTCAAACCGACCGCCACCCCGAAAAAAATGTCGTGTCTGTAGCAGGAGTGGAATAAGGCGTGACACCCGCTATTTCTGTCCTGACTGTCCTGACCACCCTGCCCTATGCTTTGGAGAGTGTTTCCGGAAGTACCACTCACAGGTACACTATTAGCATAGGGATCATCTCACCAGGACAGGCACACAGGGCTATTAGGGCCCATTCACTCACACAGCTGCTGCAAACGTCTCCTTTCACATGGGACAAAGTGCATAACACACTTCGCCACATCTTTGGGCGATTTGCGTTTTGCACATTGACCCATGGGGAAGGAGAGGTTTGTTCTATAAAGGTAAAAAAAACAAAAAAAACACCAGTAAGCAAACAGGTTAATGTTTAGTTCAAAAAGTTAAAGTTTATGTATTCTGTTCCAAAGTTAATAAAATTATTGCGTTGTGGCCTGTTTTTTTTTTTTTTTTTTTTTTACCTTCCAGGTGGACCAACCGATCTACTAGCTGCAGCACTGATGTGCATTCTGACAGAAGCATTGCGCTGCTGTCAGATTACACGCAAGTCGGTGTATGCGGCGCTGCAAGACGAGATTTCTACTCTGCAGTAACAGATACGTTTGCCGAGGCATACGAGCTGAGGAGGAGGCGGCGTTCCTATGCTTTGGCAAACACTTTGTATATAAAAAAAAATAAAAAATCCCGGCAATGATTTATTCATCCACATCGATTGATGTGAATGGAGAAATCTGGTTTGCCAGGGCATACGAGCTAAGTGGGTATGGATGTTGGGCGGAGCTCCTATGTCCTGGCAGACGCCTTTCCCCTCCTTTTTTTTTTTTTTGGCAGAGATTTTTTCATCCACATTGATCGATGCGAATGAAGAAATCTGCGCCGTTCATTTTTTTCTTTCAGCCCAGAGGCTGAACGGAAAAAAAAATATCTCATTACCTGTATGCTCAATATAAGGAGAAACTCCTAATGCTGGCCATACATGTAATGATTGCGGAGACCCTCAAATGCCAGGGCAGTACAAACACCCCACAACTGACCCCATTTTGGAAAGAAGACACCCCAAGGTATTCGCTGAGGGGCATATTGAGTCCATGAAAGATTTCAATTTTTGTCCTAAGTTAGCGGAAAGTGAGATTTTGTGAGAAAAAACAAAAAAAAATCAATTTCCGCTAACTTATGCCAAAAAAATACATTTCTATGAACTCGCCATGCCATCAAATGCCAACTTTGTATAAAAAAAATGGAAAAGTTGTCTTTTGCCAAGATATTTTTCTCACCCAGCATGGTTATATGTGAAATGACACCCCAAAAACACATTCCCCAACTTCTCCTGAGTACGGCGATACCAGATGTGTCACACTTTTTTGCAGCCTAGGTGGGCAAAAGGACCCACATTCCAAAGTGCACCTTTCGGATTTCACCGGTCATTTTTTACAGATTTTGATTGCAAAGTACTTCTCACACATATGGGCCCCTAAATTGCCAGTGCAGTATAACTACGCCACAAGTGACCCCATTTTGGAAAGAAGACACCCCAAGGTATTCTGTGAGGGGCATGGTGAGTTCCTAGAATTTGTTATTTTTTGTCGCAAGTTAGTGGAATATGAGACTTTGTAAGAAAAAATAAAATAAAAAAATCATCATCATTTTCCGCTAACTTGTGACAAAAAATAAAAAGTTCTATGAACTCACTATGCCCATCAGCGAATACCTTAGGGTGTCTACTTTCCGAAATGGGGTCATTTGTGGGGTTTTTCTACTGTTTGGGCATTGTAGAACCTCAGGAATCATGACAGGTGCTCAGAAAGTCAGAGCTGTTTCAAAAAGCGGAAATTCACATTTTTGTACCATAGTGTGTAAACGCTATAACTTTTACCCAAACCATTTTTTTTTTGCCCAAACATTTTTTTTTTATCAAAGACATGTAGAACAATAAATTTGGTGAAAAATTTATATATGGATGTCGTTTTTTTTGCAAAATTTTACAGCTGAAAGTGAAAAATGTCATTTTTTTGCAAAAAAATCGTTAAATTTTGATTAATAACAAAAAAAGTAAAAATGTCAGCAGCAATAAAATACCACCAAATGAAAGCTCTATTAGTGAGAAGAAAAGGAGGTAAAATTCATGTGGGTGGTAAGTTGCATGACCGAGCGATAAACGGTGAAAGTAGTGTAGTGCCGAAGTGTAAAAAGTGCTCTGGTCATGAAGGGGGTTTCAGCTAGCGGGGTTGAAGTGGTTAAGGTGAGCCAGTACCCCTCCCCAAGCAGCCAAGCTGGACTTAAAGTGTCACTGAAGTTTCAACAAATTCTGCATGAATTAACAGTACAGTGTGTGTACATGAGGAATAGCACTATTTCTGGACATTATATCAATCGTATCAGAGATTTTTTTAGCAGTTTTTCTATGTACATACTAAACATCTAGTTTGCAGATCTCTCAGGCGCGGTGGTGGTGACTAGCTGCCATCTACTGCACACAGAAAGCAGAGGATTTTCCTAACCTTTTCTGACTCACTCAGAACCAGGATCATGAAGGACATTACAGAGTGGCATTGACCTGTATTGGTTGTGAATTTAGCACTTGTGCTGAGCTAAAAACCTATATCAATTTGCAGTCTTTTTACTGTCTCTGTTTCCATACTCACTCATGTCCATTCTCACTCATGCCACTGTTGCTCACTCCTTCCCATCCCCATATACTTGTATTGACATGTGTAACATAATCCTTCTTTGCAACTGCTCTGTCTCCAGATGGAATTCAAAGCATTTTTTACAGCTGATAATAGAGAACTAGACATTTCTCACTGATAAGGCATATTACAAAGTTTCTTGTGGCCGCTTGTACTGTTGATTTATGTAAAGGTGTGTGAAAATACAGTGACTCTTTAAACTATATAATACAGAATAAGTGCATTGCTACTTTTAAAGCAAGCCTGCCAGGAGTTTCATGCTTCCTGAACCATGGGCAGTATGAAATAACAACAGGCTCCGTGATTATAAAAAATTATGTTTCACTATGAAATACTGCAGAGATTCAGAGAAAACTGTTTAAAAAAACAGCTGGGAATGCAGAGGAATTCACGCAGGCTTCTCGGGTTTATAGGTCTTTTCACACACACAAATACAGAGACACCTGTCAATATGGCCGAGCCAGGCAGCATTTCAAAGCATAGTTCATAGGGAGCCTGTTGGTATTTCATGCTGCCCATGATTCAAGCAGCGTGAAGTTCCTGGGTGGTTCCATTTTGTTACTTTGTGATCTATACTGTTGTCATTGCATACTTACTATAGACAATATCAAGAATTTACAAGTAATTTGTAAAAAAATGCTAAAAATTATAAATCAAGTCGGCGCCACTGTTGGCTTCACAGGGAGTTTTAATCTGCTAAAGCTTATAAACCCTCTGGGCAAACATATCATATAGAACCACACATACTACTATACACAGATTTAGTTCCATATGTATTTCTATATTAATACATTATTACTATTTTATCTACAGTGGACAAAGGAGCTGAATATTATACTAAAGGAAGAAGAAGAAGAGATGAAAAAAGAAGAACAAGAAAAACAAAGAAAAGAAGAAGATCAATTTAAAGAAGTAATGAAGAAAAGAGAACAAAAACTAAAGAAAACAAGCAAACCTTATGAGCTGCCTTGGTCTGTGGCGAGAATAAAACATGATGAACACTTATGACAATGAACAAACAATCTAATGGCTTAGTCATCTCAAGAATGCCAAAGTGCCTCACTGATCATTTCTGTGCAACTATAGTGCCACGTTCACACGTTAAGGCCTCTGTCAAGGCATGTATTTTGCTCCTACAAATCTGCTTACTTTCCCTACTTGCATGCTCCATTCACATGCCGAGGGGAAGAAAATGCAAAATACCGTATTTTTCGCCCTATAAGACACACTTTCCCCTCCCCCCCAAAACTGGGGGAAAATAGAGCAGAGCGTCTTATGGGGCAAATGCTGCATTTTGACAAATTTTCAATGATACGCCGCACCGCGATGCCGCGCGGCGGATGTATCAGCTGAGAGGGAGGAGGGGCTGGGGGCTGGCATCTGGTTTTATAATGACAGCGGGGCCCGTGCAGTGACTGTTCTACTGCACGGGCCCTGCTCACTGTATATAATCGTATCTGTAATTGTAGGCATTGTTAATGTATAAAAATGATGGTACTTACAAGCGCTCGGTAGCAGAGAGGAGGGAGGAGGCAGACCGGGAGGACAGGCGCTGGCACCGTGAGTCACTACGTCATGCGCCGCCCACTTTATGAATGAAGCAGGCGGCGTGGGCTCATGACATAGTGACTCACGCTGCCAGCGCCCCTCCTCTCTGCTACCGAGAGCTTGTAAGTACCATAATACAGGCGCTGATTACTGAGATTTTTTATACATTAACAATGCCTACAATTACAGATACGATTATATACAGTGAGCGGGGCCCGTGTAGTAGAATACAGTCATTGCACGGGCCCGCTGTCATTATAAAACCAGATGCGACCCCCACCCCCTGTATTGGGGTCATTCACACTACAGGGACACTGTTATGGAGGGGATCTGTGGATGACACATAGCATAAGATGCTATATATGTGTCATCCATAGATCCCAATAGCAGTGCCATCCAGAGACCCGTATAAGAGCGATCCAGAGATCCCAATAACAGTGTCACCCACAGATTCCCCATAACAGTGTCACCCATAGATTCCCCATAACAGTGTCACCCACAGATCCCCCATAACAGTGTCCTCAACAGATCCCCCATAACAGTGTCCTCAACGGATACTCCATAATAGTGTCATCCACAGACCACCATTAGTTCAAAACCCACCAAAAGCACACCTTTTAGTTTAAAAATTTTTTTCTCTTATTTTCCTCCTCAAAAACCTAGGTGCGTCTTATGGGAAAGATGGGTGAAAAATACGGTAATGAATACAGTGGATTTCAAATAAAAAGTATTTGTCTGTCAAGTTATCTATCTGTTTCACATTTAGATTTTGGGTCTGACAACGTACAACGAAATGACTAGAGATTAGCGAATTTTTAAAACATTTGATTCAGCAGGTTTCACTGAATTTTCCAATGCGATTCAATCTGAATTTATTTACTTCGAATCTCATTAAAAAACAGCTATTTCCTGGATGCAGAGAGCCTGTATAGTGGTGTAGAACGCTGAGCCTTACAGTAACATGCATAGGGAGTCTGCTGTGATAATGAAACAATACTGTGAGTCAGTATGACACTCAGATCACAGGCGTCACTCTTAGAATCACTGCACAATTCACTTATTTGGGCAGTCACTGGGCCAAAACTGACCAAATAACTCAAGTATGAACTCAGCCTTACAGGTCGATGTTAGCGTCAAGAAGAAGCACACTCTTTTTACACCATCGTCAGTTGATTCTACATAGTTGTCTACAGAATCTGTTCTATTAAACTCTTATACAAGTAGAGCCCCCCAACAGAGTAGAGATGGTGGTAGAACAGTTCGAGAAGTCCACAGAGTGGCCCAGTGACATAGTGATGAGGCTGAAGCAGCATGAGGAGACCACAGAGTGGCAAGGTGACACAGTGTTGAGGTAGCAGCAGCAGCATGAGGAGGCCACAGAGTGTTGAGGTAGCAGCAGCAGCATGAGGAGGCCACAGAGTGGCACAATGATAGAGTGTGGAGGTGGCAGCCAACAGAGTGACCCGGTGACAGGGTGGGTAGGTGGATGGCAATAACAGTACCCACTGACTATGGTGGGTTTAAGAAGGAGCACTTGGCATCAGGTGGGTGGCAGCATCAGAATAGTAGCTGAGGCAGGTGGCCAGAAGAAACCGGTCTCTTTTGTCAAAGTGTAGGTGTGGCACCATGGATAATCTAGTCTGATGCATCTTGCATTGGTGGGTGGAAATCCTGGCTGATCCCCACCTGATTTATATTGACAAAGGTCAGTCTCTCCACATTTTGGGTGGACAGGAGAGTTCTTCACGGTGTAACTATGGCCGCACTAAACACCTGCTCTGATGACACACTACTGGCCGGGCAGGACAGCTTTTCCATGGCAAACTCTGCCAGTTGCGGCCACAAATCAAGTTTGGTTGCCCAGTAGTCAAGCGGATCTTCAATGTGTGATGGCAGGGTACTGTCTAAATATGCCACCACTTGCTGGTTCAGGTTCTACTCCAGGTCTAGCTGCTGCTGGTGAGTAGTTTCTTCACTAGGCGGGTGAAGAAAGCTGCTCATCAGCAACTCTAGACTCTGCTGATGGAGCTGGAACTGCTCCTACCCCCCCTGCCACAGCAGCCATTGCAGACGAACATGAGCACAGAGGGCCCCCCGGTCAGACCTTCAAGAGGACGGACAGTGGCACAGACACTACATAGGATGTTTCTATAGTAGTTCAGTTTGTCCTTCCTCTCAGCGGGTGTGAAAAAGGCCCCCATTTCGGACTGGTAGTGAGGGTCTAACATGGTGGAGAGCCGGTAGTCATCCCTCTGCCGAATGGTGACAATTCGGCTGTCACTACGCAAGCAAGTGAGCATGCATCGGGCCATTTGCGCAGGTGACTTGGAGGGACTCCCTGCCTCCATCTCCACTGCATACTGCCACGGTGTGTCTGGGTCCTCTGCCTCGTCTTTCTTATCTCCCTCTTGCTCCTCCGAATGCTGCTCCTCCTGTAACCTGTGTAGAAAAACCACCCATTTTGCTACACATTGCTTGTGCTCCAATGTCTTCCTCCTCCAGTTCAGGCCCCTTAGGGCTCATGTGGCCGTGAGATGTAGGCGCCCCGTCTCCCATCCCCTGACCAGCCAGATTTACCAGCATCTTGTTCAGGATTTGAATTATTGGAATTACGTTGTTCATCCCGTAGTCCTGGTGACTGACAAATAAAGTGGCCTCCTCAAAGTGCACAAGCAAATGGCAGGTGTCATGCATGAGCTGCCACCGGCTAACATCGAAGTTATACAGGGAAGTACCTCTGTCTGCCTGTTTCATCAAGAAATCGTTTATGGCCTTTCTCTGTTCGTACAGTCAGTCCAACAAATGGAGGGTGGAATTCCAATGGCTGGGGATGCCGTTCTGCCACTGTGGCTTAAGGAGGCTGTCCTTGGGGGGAGTATGAGTGGCTGAAGTGCTTGCAAAGTTTCCTGCCAATTTTTAGGATGTCTTGCAGATGGGTGGAAGACTTCGGGAAACGCTTGACAACCAGATTGAACACGTGCACCATGCAGGGAGCATCGCTCAGCCCTCCTTGACGCATCGCCGACACCATGTTCTTTCCATTGTCAGTCACCATGGTTCCGATCTTGAGTTGTTGCGGAGAAAGTATTTGATTTCTTGATGAAGGACGCAGAGCAGTTCCTCCCCTGTGTGTCTCTGTTTGCCGAGGCAAATGAGGTGCAGAACAGCTTGACACCGCCGTGCCCTGGACATGTGGTATGCTGGTGGGGCACTGTGAATTGTCCCTGCAGTGGAGACTGAGGACAAGGTTGAGGATGAGGAGGCAGAAGTGGACATTGGTGCAGGACCAACAGCGTGAGAACGTGAGGCGGAAGCGACTTCACCTGGCCAAGTTGCTGGTTTGGCTGGGCAGGAACCACATTTACCCAGTGGGCCGTAAAGGACATGTATTTTCCTTGACCGTAGTTACAGCTCCACACGTCGGCTCTGCCGTGCTCTTTGGCAGACACTGACAGGCTTAAGGACTGGCCCACCTTCTGTTCTACATATGTGTGCATAGCTGGAACTGCTATAAATGATGGCTTGGTACTCTGCACCTCGGCTCGGCACAAGCCATCAGTTCTCTGAAAGGTGCAGGGTCCACCATTTGGAAAGCGAGGGACTGTGTAGTGTCCCACTAGGTAGGAGTGGGCACTACACAAGGGTTAATTGGGTAGCGTGTACGTCTACTCACAAGGGACAGTGATATTGTATTTATCCATGCATTTAATGTAAATTGCTGTGTGTTTTTACATGCAATAGTTCCCCTGTCATATGTTTACTAGGCCTAGTTGGGTGTAATTTAGCCTCCCAGACACTAGAGGGAGATAGGGAACCCCTAGTATAAATGTCCAGGCTCAGACAGGGTGTGGTTAGGTCATAGTCAGGAGTCTGTGGAGACAGAAGTGAGAAGGCACCAGCCCAGGATATGCTGAGGGCCTCCTCCTGACATGCAGCTGGACAGTCCTGGTTTCTAGCTGCACCAAGGGGCTAGATGAAGTACAGCCTGCTTGGAGACCGAGTGTATTCCAGGGGACTAGAGGAGTTACCTCGTCAGCCTGAAGCTCCTGAGACTAAGGATTAGCTCAGTTGAGTCACCCCAGTAGAAGGACAGAACCTCCTGGGAGAAACCCACAGTCCTTCACCATTCAAGTAAGGATATTTCCAACAAAGATAAGTAACACTGATAGGCAGAGGCATTAGAAAGCAAAGCAAGGATCTAATACGAGAGGAAGATATATATTTTACCAAGGATTTAAGCCACCATTTAGGCATCCGGGCCTTGGGATTAAAACCAGACAGGAGTTCTAGGAAGAACAGTGTACGCTATTTCTGAGGAAAGATACAACCTGATTCTGAGTGCATTGTGGATTTACCCTCTGAGTATCTTGCATAATCAATACCTGCCATCTAGTGAAATAAGCCTGCTTGTGAAGCTTGTGGTCTAAAGGACTGTATTACCATCTGTATGTATAAAGTTGGACTGTTAAGTAAAGCAACGTTTGGTTCACTATACCATCTGTGTACCTCACTTATTCCAACTATCAACCGGTGTGCCACCGTCACAGGCACTGGCGTCACGAACCTTAAAGGGACCTTGCCCCAGGCACTCAAAATACCCGTAACATCCAGGGCACCTCATCCACCATCATGCCTGCCCAGGGTTCTCCAATACAGTGAGCAACCCTCGATTGCCCATAACTGTGACCTCACTTCGCTATACCCTGCAGGTCTGGCGTGTTGCATAAATTGGCGTCACGAACAGGATACGAACATTCCTGTGCCATTGCGGATACAAAAACTGTGTGCTGTTTATTGCCTTAAAGTGACAAGCCCTAATTGCTTTATTAAAAATTGCTGGGCCAAAGTGAACTGTGATAATTGCGGTGTGAAGATTGTATTATCTGGACTGTTTTCTGCTTATTTAAGCCACCGCTTGCTGTGAGTGAATAGACAGCAATTTTGCACAAAGATGGCCGCTTAGCTTGATTGGATTTGTTTGCTGCGTCATCTTCATACTGAATTGGCGGTAAAAATTGGCGCCTTCTGCTGAAAAGTGCGGGAAGGCTATATGTCGGCGCCACCGCCCTGTCTGGACATTTGCATGTCTGCTGAAATGGACTCTGCCTCCCCCATACTGGAGTACCTGGGGGGCGGCCTCCCAGTGCAATGGTAGGATCTGTCTGCAATTGTTGGGCGCCACCCTGTCGCTCTCCAGAGAAGGATCGAGCATGTTGAAGAGTGAAGACTGCTCTCCTGGGATGTCTGCGCCCGATCTGCTAAAAATGAACTGTACTGGTGTAGAGCAAGAGGACACTCCACCGGCTTACTCTCCAGGACCGGAGAGACCCGCCTGCCCGCCACCGAGGACACAACCAGAGACCTACTATGGCTCCTGGAGAGACTTTTTCCAGCCCTCATTCAAGTGGTCAGCGTTGATGGCAGAGATCCTGGAGGCCGCAATAAAGAAAACGACTAAGACTAAAATATACTATGAAGAACTGGCAAAGACCGTTCACGAGCGCCACACTGACACCCAACCCTGCCTGGAAAGGAGAATGGGGTTGGTTGTGGCCTTTGACAAGGACCGAGGCTTCGGTTTCATCAAAGACTATATCACAGGCAGAGACTTATACGTGAATCGGAGGTCCGTCAAGCGGAGTTACCTCCCAGAGCATTTGCATAACCTCCGCAAGGGAGAGGAATTAGAGTTTACCCCTGCCGAGGGCCTGCGAGGCCCCTACGCCACTGCCATGTCCCGTCCTAAAAAGAAATCGGAAGACTGGGACCTTGATGAGGACCACCCTGGCTGCGAGCGCGAATCTGTGTGCTCTCCAGAACCGGCCCATCACGCCTTTCAAGAACTGGGCTCCTTTATTGGCCCGAACGTCTTTTGGCAACCAACAGTGGTGGAGAAGAGGGTAAGCCCATGACCCTCACCTGAGCTGCCTCGCAGGGAAAAGACTGTCCGTGAACTGCAAGATGTCGAAAGATTCCGTGCTGCCCTGGACAACATCCGAAGAGGAAGAAAAGCGGATGCCTCACCTAAACCTGCAGCGGCTGCGCAGGATGTGCCATCCATCTTACAAGTGCCGGCGGCGACAGTGGAGGACAGCGATCCCGACTCCGAAAGCCTGGACGACCAGATCGTGCGGCTGGAGAAGAAACTGCGTGAGCTGCGCCAGATTGCCTCCGCCAGGATCCAGACTCCACCTGACCTGAAAGAGAAAGGACTTAAGGACTCGGACGTCTCCGGGTCTGAGGTGAGAGTACCTGTCCCTTCCAGCCGGCCCTCTTTCGTGTCAGCACCTGCGGTGAGGTCTTCCTACGCTGTGCACCGGCGCACAGAGCCAGTCGTCCATGAACCCACCGGACCGCTTGCAGCAGCGGTACCCAGGCCAGTGCAGCAACCTCCAATTGCCATGCCTGCACCGGTGCGGTCAGCAACCCTGATTACCCCTAGGCCTATGGGGCCAATACCTATTAGGGGTCCATTCATGCTGCAGTTGTGGGCACATCCGCCTGTTGATCCTCAGTACAGGCCCACTCTACAAATGGAGCCAGGGAGCACCACTGAGATGCCTAGTGGATTTGACTTGCCCCTGTGAATTGGCCTGCTAGGCCCTTGATTTGATTTATTTTGCCAAGGGACGCTAAAGAGGATTTAACCCTTTCAGGACAGGAGTCCTTCGTTGTTTTGGCCCCCTGTTGCTGCTGCCAGTTACCCACGGCTCAGTGGAGGCGGCAAACCACTGAAATACCAAGTGCAGCAAGGCCATATTGTTCACAGGACCTCCTGCCTGCTTTCTCAGAGTGAAGAAAAATCCCAGTTGTGCCTATTTTGTGAATGTTGCACCTTTAACCCCCTTTTCAGGTTGATTAAGGGTATTACAGCACTTATTTTTATATGTATGCCATTTAAATAATGGACTATTTTATGTGCTGTCACTTTTATTATGCAACTCAAATTGAAAAGAATGCGCCCAGGGATAGACTCTAATGCACCAGAGCCTCTGAGATTTTGTTGCTACTTGAAAGAAATGTGCCCAGAGATGGACTCCACTATATGCGAGCCTCTGTGATCCTATACCTCCAACCTAGCTGTCTTTGATACCTGCTTCAGATAAGAAAGGAACCTGGGTACGGACTCATGTTTGTTCTTTGAGCCTCCAAGAACTTTTAATTGTTTTACATTTCTTCTATTGTTCTATTATGGACACTTTGCACTTAAAGTATTATTATGGACTATCCTGGTATTTATTGTTACGCTGTGCCAGGTCAGCGCCCCTGTTCCCTTACATGATCCTGAGAGAAGAGAACGACGCCCCTTTTCACCGAACTTGCTGCTTAGCCAGTGGAACTGCCTGATATATACATATAATGTATCTTTCGCAAATGTAGATGTATTTTCCTGCTTTGCATTATTTTTCTATTACAGGTGCAGTATCCAGCTGGGCAGGGCCTCCTCCATGTTGCGCCGAGGACGGGCAACATTATAGCGTGGGGGTATGTAGTGTCCCACTAGGTAGGAGTGGGCACTACACAAGGGTTAATTGGGCAGCGTGTACGTCTACTCACAAGGGACAGTGATATTGTATTTATCCATGCATTTAATGTAAATTGCTGTGTGTTTTTACATGCAATAGTTCCCCTGTCATATGTTTACTAGGCCTAGTTGGGTGTAATTTAGCCTCCCAGACACTAGAGGGAGATAGGGAGCCCCTAGTATAAATGTCCAGGCCCAGACAGGGAGTGGTTAGGTAATAGTCAGGAGTCTGTGGAGACAGAAGTGAGAAGGCACCAGCCCAGGATATGCTGAGGGCCTCCTCCTGACATGCAGCTGGACAGTCCTGGTTTCTAGCTGCACCAAGGGGCTAGATGAAGTACAGCCTGCTTGGAGACCGAGTGTATTCCAGGGGACTAGAGGAGTTACCTGAAGCTCCTGAGGCTAAGGATTAGCTCAGTTCAGTCACCCCAGTAGAAGGACAGAACCTCCTGGGAGAAACCCACAGTCCTTCACCATTCAAGTAAGGATATTTCCAACAAAGATAAGTAACACTGATAGGCAGAGGCATTAGAAAGCAAAGCTAGGATCTAATACGAGAGGAAGATATATATTTTACCAAGGATTTAAGCCACCATTTAGGCATCCGGGCCTTGGGATTAAAACCAGACAGGAGTTCTAGGAAGAACAGTGTACGCTATTTCTGAGGAAAGGTACAACCTGATTGTGAGTGCATTGTGGATTTACCCTCTGAGTATCTTGCATAATCAATACCTGCCATCTTGTGAAATAAGCCTGCTTGTGAAGCTTGTGGTCTAAAGGACTGTATTACCATCTGTATGTATAAAGTTGGACTGTTAAGTAAAGCAACGTTTGGTTCGCTATACCATCTGTGTACCTCACTTATTCCAACTATCAACCGGTGTGCCACCGTCACAGGCACTGGCGTCACGAACCTTAAAGGGACCTTGCCCCAGGCACTCAAAATACCCGTAACATCCAGGGCACCTCATCCACCATCAGGCCTGGTCCCTACATACAGAGTGTGTCCCAGAGGAACCGTGTCTACCTCTCCTTCCCTGCCACATGCCTGCCCAGGGTTCTCCAATACAGTGAGCAACCCTCGATTGCCCATAACCGTGACCTCACTTCACTATACCCTGCAGGTCTGGCGTGTTGCAACTGCAATACCAGGAACTTGGCCAGGAGCACATTCAGCTTCTGCGCCATTAGATGAGTGCATGCACACTGTTGTCTTTTGGCAATCACTTCGGTAATCATTTGCTGACTGAGTGACTGACTAGGAGGAGGAGGAGCATCAGGACAAGCAGATTATGGGAAGGACAGACAGCTCTCTTCAGCTGATGTGTTGGAGCCTTGACTGCCTGAAATCGGGTGCATGCCACTGGGTGATGCAGCGGTTGCTGCGGCAGGCTGGACCACGACAAAAAACTGCCACACCGCCGAGTAGGTGATTTTAACCCAACAATACTTTCCGGGCCAGTAGGCTCCTACATAACGGGAGGTCTACCCCTGGCACTTTTGGGTCTCAACCTCCCACTGCTTCGACCCTGCTGATTCCCGGCCACGCTACTGACTTGCTGGCTCTGCCGCTGCCTCACGTGCAAGCTGCCAGTCTCTTCTCCTAATGGTGATGAAGCCCCTTCGTCCCCCAGCTCCCAATTGCGATCGGCTATATCATCTTTAAGTACTGTGTCTGCATGTCACTAATGACCTCCTCAACGCTCTCTGAGCCAGGAGCCTGACCGCTCGCAACACCAGCTCCCATGCCACTCTCCTCATCACTACTTGCCTGCCTACCAGAGGAAGTGGCAGATGTCTCCTCCGGATATTGGCTGGGCAGTAGCTGCTGACTGTCCTCTAGTAGCTGGTCCTCGCTGTATAGTGGAGCTAAGCCAACAGCATATTGTACTTCTCTTGCTAAGGGAACAGAAAAGGACAGAGGCAGGTTGAGGACAGGTGAGAGCACAGGGCCTTCTCCCAGGCCATGCCAACTAAGGGTTGTGTCTGATGAACCCACCGACACTTGGCTAGAGGTGTCTGATGTCACTTGCGACGAAGTCGAATATCGAGTGAACCATTCAAGAACCGCTGGGTTGCTGGTCAAGATATGACGGGTAGCTGACACTGGGAGCTCAGGCCCCTCGTTGCGATATTTGCTACCACACCCCCTTACTCTGCTGCGACCTATGCCTGTGCCAGAAACATTTAGGCCTGTGCCCCTCCCCTGTGCAGGGCCTGTCACTTCTGTGTCTGACATGCTGTTAGATCAAATAAGTAAATAAATAAAAAAAATAATACATGCCAAAAAGGGCACCTAAAATTTTATATTGATAAGTGCAAGATAATGCACTTGGGGTGTAAAAACCCAAGAGCAGAATATTAAATCAGTGATACAGTCCTAACCTCAGTATCTGAGGAAAGGGATTTAGGGGTCATTATTTCAGAAGACTTAAAGGTAGGCAGACAATGTCATAGAACAGCAGGAAATGTTAGCAGAATGCTTGGGTGTATAGGGAGAGGAATTACCATATCGCCAGAAGGATATTGATACTTAGGAGAGAGTTCAGAGAAGAGCTACTAAACTAGTACATGGATTGCAGGATACAACTTACCAGGAAAGATTAAAGGACCTTAACATGTATAGCTTGGAAGAAAGACGAGACAGAGGGGATGTGATAGAAACTTATAAATACATAAAGGGAATCAACAAGATAAAAGAGGAGAGAATATTTAAAAGAAGAAAAACTGCTACAAGAGGACATAGTTTTAAATTAGAGGGGCAAAGGTTTAAAAGTAATATCAGGAAGTATTACTTTGCTGAGAGAGTAGTGGATGCATGGAATAGCCTTCCTGCAGAAGTGGCAGCTGCAAATACAGTGAAGGAGTTTAAGCATGCATGGGATAGGCATAAGGCCATCCTTCATATAAGATAGGGCCAGGGGCTATCCATAGTATTTCTTACCTGAATTTTACTTATATGATTGGTCTGTGATTAGTGCCATCCTATGTTCAGATGGTCCAGAAGGAATAATATATATATGCTGTTTAGTGTTAGTGACTGCTTGCGGATAGTGATGGATGAACATCGGCCGGGACGAATCGCGAACGCGCGTTAGCGATCAAATGTTCACAAACCGCACGTTCGCGTCGGGCCCCATTCACTTTAATGGCCGGCGAACCTGTAAAACCTTCAGGTCATATTTGCAGCCAGCAAACACTTACTATAAGTACACAAATATCCCCACAATATGGACAGTGATATTCCAGAGGGGGATCATTGGCAAAAATTCCCACAAAAAATATGTATTTTAATCAGGGGCCATTTTTATGAATCTTAAAGGTAAACTCTCAAAAATGTGCCCTGCTGGAGCTAAGAAAGCTTTTATTTCCTATTGGTTTGATGTATACAAATGTGCAGCACGCAACATTTTTGTATCCTGCAGAGTCCATAAAAAAAATGCATACGTTAACATAATTTTTTTTTCTACTATGGAACTGTATGGTGAACAGACGCCACTGTACAGTATCAGTCTGAGGCATCTGTTAACGCATACATTTTTGGTATGCATTAAATGGATGGCAGAAATACAATGTGAACCCAGCCCTAGTGTCAGAATAAGCACCAGTACACAGCGGAGCAGCGTGGCGGAGAGGGGAGGAAAATACAGGGCACAGTATAATACACTAGAATATATATAATATAAAGATATTTGCAATACCCCCGAATAATAATATAATTAGATGGTGATTTATTATATAGAAATATGTCTATGTTAGGTGTATTTCTGACACAGATTGTGGCGCAAAGGTCCTTAGCACCGCAATCTGCATATTTTCTCTGCTCATGCCAGGTCTAAAAAAGGATGGCGTGGGCAGGGAAAGGGAAACAGTTATGGTCATCCAGTTATTGGATACCACCGCCATACATTGACCGGATAACACCTCTGTACAGTGACCGGATAACACCGCCATACCGTGACTGGATAAAAGGGTATCAGAGGGCACAGTACAAGGAATGACTAGGGGCACTGCACAGGGTGTGGTAAGAGGGCACAATGCATGGTATAAGGGGGCACAGTACGGGGTGGGGGGCACAGTCACATGACCCTGTGACATTAGAAGGTCATATGCCACCATATTGAGAAGCAAAGGAGTGAGACAAGGGTGTGATTATGTGGCTAGAGATAAACTGTCGGCCAGTATAGGCCCCAAAAATTAGGCAATAGGCATTCACCTGACAGCAAAGAACTTTGTATTCTGTGGCTGGAGGTACATTAGGCGGTCACAGGATAAATATGTAACTGTCGGCCAGTACAGGCCCCAAAAATTAGCCAATAGGCATTTACCTGACAGCAAAAAACTTTGGATTCTGTGGCTGGAGGTACATTAGGCAGTCACAGGATAAATATGTAACTGTCGGCCAGTACAGGCCCCAAAAATTAGCCAATAGGCATTCACCTGACAGCAAAGAACTTTGGATTTTAACAACGGGTTTCCTACTCAACAGTGGACACGGTGTGTCACGACACATGATTACATATACATACACCATATATGTGCAACACACATAAATACATTATATAAATGGTACACATACATAAATACACCATATATACACTACACACATACCACCCAACTTTTAAAAAGCCTAAGGAGCTAAACTCTGGAATGGAAGAGCTCATCTCAAGCTGCCGCTGTAATTTTAACAACCGGATCTGGAGAACCCGAGGGAACTGACTGAATCCCATGCCTGGCTGGAGGTACATTAGGCTGTCACAGGATAAATATGTAACTGTCGGCCAGTACAGGCCCTAAAAGTACGCATTCACCTTACATAAACGGCCTTTTATGCCGTTGTATATACATAAGGCAAGGACCATTCTTTGTTCTGGGTGTTGGCAGATATGTGCGGGCTGGCATGAGGAAATTCAATTACACGTGGTCATCATAGGTGTTAAATTCCTCCGAGATCCATGCCTCGTTTATTTTAAAAAATGTGAGGTAGTCGACACTATGGTGAGCTAGGCAATTGCACTTATCGGTCACGATTCCCCCTGCTGCGCTGAACGTCCTTTCGGACAGGACACTCGACTAGGGGCAAGCCAAGAGTTCCATGGCAAATTGAGCCAGCTCTGGCCACAGGTCAAACCTGCACACGGTCTAGGCATTCCCTGAGGCTGGATCCGGAGGGCGGCTGTCAATACATCTTCAAACTGCCCTCTTTTTGCAGGCGCAGCAGGATTAGTATCCACCCCTGTTTCTCTGTGTGTGGAAATTCCTCTGCCAGTGCCCGCAACAGCAGAATGCAGCATCTCTTGCAACAAGGCCTGGAAATGCTTCATTCTGACAGCTCTCTGTGATGCTGGTAACATGTCCGCCATTCTATGTTTGTACCGTGGGTCTAAGTACGTTGCCACCCAGTACAGGTCCTTAACCTTTATACTTTTTATACGGGGGTCCCTCTTCAAACACTGGAGCATGAAGGCCCCCATTTGCACTAAGTTGGAAGCTGTGGAGCACCCTGGCTCATGCTCATCGCCCAGGAGAATGTCATCCTCGATCTCCTCTCCCTGAGCCCAGGTGGCCTAAATGAGGGTTTCTCATACACGGCCTTTATTTAAATCTAACATAGCACAATGAAAGCATTAGGCCTCTTTCACACTTGCGTTATAGTCTTCCGGCATAGAGTTCCGTCGTCGGGGCTCTATGCCGGAAGAATACTGATCAGGATTTTCCTAATGCATTCTGAATGGACAGTCCGTCCTTCAGGATGCATCAGGATGTCTTCCGTTCCGGAACGGAACGTTTTTTGGCCGCAGCAAATAGCGCAGCATGCTGCGCTTTTTGCTCCGGCCAAAAATCCGGAACACTTGCCGCAAGGCCGGATCCGGAATGAATGCCCATTGAAAGGCATTGATCCGGATCCGGCCTTAAGCTAAACGTCGTTTCGGTGCATTGCTGGATGCGACGTTTAGCTTTTTCTCAATGGTTACCATGGCTGCCGGGACGCTAAAGTCCTGGCAGCCATGGTAAAGTGCAGTGGGGAGCGGGGAGCAGCATACTTACCATCCGTGCGGCTCCCGGGGCGCTCCAGAGTGACGTCAGGGCGCCCCAAGCGCATGGATCACGTGATCACATGGACACGTCATCCATGCGCATGGGGCGCTCTGACGTCACTCTGGAGCGCCCCGGGAGCCGCACGGATGGTAAGTATGCTGCTCCCCCGCTCCCCACTACTACTATGGCAACCAGGACTTTAATAGCGTCCTGGCTGCCATAGTAACACTAAAAGCATTTTGAAGACGGATCCGTCTTCAAATGCTTTCAGTACACTTGCGTTTTTCCGGATCCGGCGTGTAATTCCGGCAAGTGGAGTACACGCCGGATCTGGACAACGCAAGTGTGAAAGAGGCCTTAGAAGTAAAAAACCATCAAACCTTATATTGAAACAACAAACTAGAAGAAACATTACTTTAGACCTCAATTTAACTACAGAATTTTACCGCTGCACAACCGTAGGATAGTCATACAGCCCCAAAAAAGAAGCTAGCCATAGTATTACATCCATGGAGAAGAGGCCAACCGTAGTGTCATTTCCATGGAAAAGTATAAAGTATGGTGGATGGTTTATACCTTGGCAGCTCTGACAAAAAATAAATAAATATAAAAAAGTTCTCAGATCTCGCTCCAATCACAAGTGATATGACTTGCCCCCTTTGACATATGCCATATACATCTCCATGGAATAAAATAAAGTATGGTGGATGTACCACATCTTGGCAACTCTGACAAAAAGACAATGAAATAAAAATAAAGGCTTTAGACCTCTCCCCAACCACAAGTGATCTCATTTGCCCCTTTTGACACATGTCTTAACCCAAAGATAAACAATGCACAATATATGTAGTATGGTACACAGTATGGGTGGATTGACATGATCGGGGGGCATGAAAGGATTACAATTCAATTGAGGAGGAGGAGAGAGTGTGATGAGTAGAGGGGGTGGAGATTTGTGACGATCGCATCCATCTCGGTCAGACCGTAACCGCCCTCCCATTCATGCAACATACCCTGTTTACCTGGCGTCACGGGTGACGAGGGGGAAGAGGGGTGCGCACAGGATATGCGTCGGCAAACGGGTCTGGTCTGCGGATAGTGGATCTGATGGAGGTAGCGACTGTGATTGGTCGCAATTGAGATTTTTGACAGGTGGGCGGGACCTGCAAAAGTATAAAGGAGGGTCATCGTGAGCGCGCGCACACATATACCCCACATCCCCTGACGAAGCCACAGCGTGTGGCGAAACATGTCGGGAGGGGTGGTATAGTGTTATACGTTTTAAACAGTGTCTAGTTGCAGGGAGAAACAGTTTATAGCACGCTGTAGCAGCAGCGTAGCATACAAGGAGAGTGTTAGAGTGAGGGAAATAGGTATTCACAGTGCCAACTGAGACCTCTATGAACAGTAATAGAGGACTTAGCATAGCCTGAGCAGAGAGAGAGAGGAGGGAGATAGTAGAGAGAGAGAGGGAGACTAGCAATTCAGAGGCAGCCCTGCGGTAGAGACAAATAGTTACATCTAATACAAGAACGGCAACATTGTTAGCTGTATGGTCACCTTGATTACAGAGGTTAGATAGCAGAGATTCTCAGCACGAGTGACATCTTCACTAGTGTACCGCATGTTACTACAAGAAAACAATCAGCACAACAACTGCCAGTGTGAATACCACCCTATAGTAAAAGGTGGGATGAGTTACACCAATTAAGGGACCCCACAAAACAATTGTGAACGCAATTACACTACTCCGGAATAATCACATATGACACTAGACACTGACAATTTTAAATGAATTTTCTTCTTTAGAGTGTGTGTTTCCCCAAATTTTTTTTTAAATAATTTATCAATAAAGATATAATTTTTAACATTAGTTAGGGACCCCTACAGGGATTCTAGGTCTCAATAGACCAATGTTGTATTAATATAAATATCCTGAGGGTCTCTAAAAGGGACTTTGATCAATAAATAGGTATATCAAAGCCCACAATCTGTATTTTGTGGACGCAGGTATATGGAAAACCTCTATCACTATTTTGTGGAAGCTGATATATGGCAGGCCTCAATCAGTTGTAAGTTGAAGCTGGTATACCACCCTCAAGCAGTAATTTTGTGGACGCAGGTATATGGAAATCCTCAATCACTATTTTGTGGAAGCGGATAGATCGCAGCCCTCAATCAGTATTTTCTGGAAGCATACAAATGCACTATAATATACTTTCTATGTTAGAAAGTATATTATAAGTATATCACATTCCTCTGTGTATCACACATATTGACAGCCCAATGTTACCAATCCTTTAAAGGACTTTTGTGGCCCTATTAGCGTTTGGTGTTCCTAAGTTCCCAACAGCCTGTCCCTGCTCCAAAATGCAACCTCTCCCTACACTGGCAAAACACATAATGTAAAATGGCTGCCAGATCGGGTTCTGTTATAGAGTTGGGGGTGTGTCCATGTGCTAAAACTTCTCAATTGGCTGTCCTGTCCCACCTGATGGATGTGTCATGGGACAAAGTTCGGTGCAATGCAAAAGAATATGGCACGCACAGACATCCCCAATATGTTCACATGTTCAGCGGATCGTGAACGCGCAAAGTTTGCCACGAACCGACCGCCGGGCGAACCGCAAGGCCATCACTACTTGCGGACATATATTTTATCAATGTTTTGAAGGTAGTTTCAGGGCAAGCAGCCTGTTTATGCTGGCCATACACATTAAATAAAAGTCGTCTGAAGCAACATTTGAATGACAATTTAATGTTTATGGGTGGGGTGCTGCAAAACTTAGTATCTGGTCATATTATATAAGTCTGTCTGTTGTCCTATAGCCATATGGGGGATTTACAAGCAGTGTTGGATAGCCTTTCTATACAGACTTGTCTGATGATTGTCCTAACAGGGACAATGAGGTGAGTTACATAAAGTATTGATAAGGGTACTTCTAATAAGATTATATATACAGTCGTGGCCAAAAGTTTTGACACAAATATTAGTTTTCACAAAGTTTGCTGCTAAACTGCTTTTAGATCTTTGTTTCAGTTGTTTCTGTGATGTAGTGAAATATAATTACACACACTTCATACGTTTCAAAGGCTTTTATCGACAATTGCATGACATTTATGCAAAGAGTCAGTATTTGCAGTGTTGGCCCTTCTTTTTCAGGACCTCTACAATTCGAATGGGCATGCTCTCAATCAACTTCTGGGCCAATTCCTGACTGATAGCAACCCATTCTTTCATAATCACTTCTTGGAGTTTGTCAGAATTAGTGGGTTTTTGTTTGACCACCCGCCTCTTGAGGATTGACCACAAGTTCTCAATGGGATTAAGATCTGGGGAGTTTCCAGGGCATGGACCCAAACTGTCAACGTTTTTGTCCCCGAGCCACTTAGTTATCACTATTGCCTTATGGCACGGTGCTCCATCGTGCTGGAAAATGCATTGTTCTTCACCAAACTGTTGTTGAAAGAAGTTGCTGTTGGAGGGTGTTATGGTACCATTCTTTATTCATGGCTGTGTTTTTGGGCAAAATTGTGAGTGAGCCCACTCCTTTGGATGGGAAGCAACCCCACACATGAATGGTCTCAGGCTGCTTTACTGTTTGCATGACACAGGACTGATGGTAGCGCTCACCTTTTCTTCTCTGGACAAGCCTTTTTCCTGATGCCCCAAACAATCGGAAAGAGGCTTCATCAGAGAATATGACTTTGCCCCAGTCCTCAGCAGTCCATTCACCATATTTTCTGCAGAAGATCAATCTGTCCCTGATGTTTTTTTTGGAGAGAAGTGGCTTATTTGCTGCCCTTCTTGACACCAGGCCATCTTCAAAAAGTCTTCGCCTCACTGTGCGTGCAGATGTGCTCACACCTGCCTGCTGCCATTCCTGAGCAAGCTCTGCACTGGTGGCACTCCGATCCCGCAGCTGAATCCTCTTTAGGAGACGATCCTGGCGCTTGATGGACTTTCTTGGACGCCCTGTAGCCTTAATAATAATTGAACCTCTTTCCTTGAAGTTCTTGATGATCCTATAAATTGTTGATTGAGGTGCAATCTAAGTAGCCACAATATCCTTGCCTGTGAAGCCATTTTTATGCAACGCAATGATGGCTGCACGCGTTTCTTTGCAGGTCACCATGGTTAACAATGGAAGAACAATGATTTCAAGCATCACCCTCCTTTTAACAGGTCAAGTCTGCCATTTTAACCCAATCAGCTTGACATAATGATCTCCAGCCTTGTGCTCATCAACATTCTCACCTGAGTTAACAAGACGATTACTGAAATGATCTCAGCAGGTCCTTTAATGACAGCAATGAAATTCAGTGGAAAGTTTTTTGGGGGATTAAGTTAATTTTCATGGCAAAGAAGGACTATGCAATTCATCTGATCACTCTTCATAACATTCTGGAGTATATGCAAATTGCTATTATAAAAACTTAAGCAGCAACTTTTCTAATTTCCAATATTTATGTAATTCTCAAAACTTTTTGCCATGACTGTATATATATATATATATATATATATATATATATATATGTTATATGATATTATATTATATAACATAGTTGACTTGGTGTTTTTCAAAGTTCTAGCTGTGAAGGGACATAAATGGATTAGAATTTGCCAGTGGGTTGAGATTGCTGTAGTTTTCAAACCACTACTTAAAATTGGCTGATTTGCTATGATTATGCTTTTTTATTTAGCACCAACATACAGTATTATGCAGTGCTGTACATTACATGCAGCATTAAAGGGTGCAAATACACTGACGAGCAAAAGTGTAACAATGTTTTTAACTTTTAACTTTCAGGCTCTATATCTCACCATCCACTACAGCTTCGAATGTGACACTACCATTATTTTATAGACAATTATCTTGGCTATTTCATACATAAATTGGACTTGCAACTATTTAGCATATGATTAGTTATGCAGATTCTTGTCATGTAACTGCATTGTTGGTTTTGTGCTCCTAAAATTCTAAATTAAAATTGTAATTACTTTGTAAATCCACCTTTGGATTTTTTCCTTCATGTATAAAGGAAACAAGCAGAACTGGTATGTGCCCCCAATAGACATGTATTAGGACAGAGCAAAACAGAATGCCTGCTTCCATTTTGCATTCCATCCTAGAATTCCGTTATATTCCGTCATAACTCTGTTACAACGGAACCTATAACGGACCCTGCCTAATACAGCCCGGCCTAATACAGCCCGGTATTTACCGTTTTCCAATTATTAGATTATATTTCTGTATGTCAATGGTGATAATTAAAGGGGTTTTCCAGACTACCAATATTGAGCTATCCTTAGGATAGGTCTGTGATTGCTAATCTCTGGCACTCTAGCTGTGGTAAAACTACAACTCCCAAGATGCTTGGCTGTTCTTAGAACTCCATAGAAATGAATGGAACAAGATGGGAGTCGTAGTTTTACCACAGCTGGAGTGCTGGAGGTTAGCCATCACTGGGATAGGTCATCAATATCAGATTTGCGGGAGTCCAATACCCAGCACCCCCACATTCTGCATTTACCTGCAGGAACCAGAACTGGAACTAACACTTAGAATGGAGCTGGAAGCACAGCTACGTTCAAAGTGTGATGGCCTTGCCACGTTATTGCACCTCAGTTCCCATGTACTTCAATGGGAGCTGAACTGCAGTAACCCAGCACGACCACAACACTTTGAACGGAATTGTGCTTCCAGGTGGTGGATGTCACTGACCCAACCTGGGAAAGTAGCAAGCCGAGCAAGAAAAGCAGTACAGAGGGAGAGGGATCCGCAGCACCTCAACAGTCTGGAAGGGGCAGTGGGGTGGCAAAAGGGAGAAGGTGGGCCACAACAAACAGGCCCGCAACTGTTCCCTGGAGCACCCCGCTTGCGGCAATCTCCCTTACCAAGGGGTAGGTGTTCCGCAGTCTGGCGCTTTTCTGAGGAAAGTGCGGACGATAAAAGAATTGTCATTTGCAACCTGTTCCATACCAAAATGAGCAGGGGCGTGGACACTAGCAACCTCACCACCACCAGCATGATCCGCAACATGGCATCAAAGCACTCTAATAGGTGGGCCAAACGCCTGGGTCCACAATCAGTGTCTGCGGGTCACACCACTACCTCCTCTTCCCCTGTGTTACGTGCTGGCCAATCCCCTGTCCACGAAGCAGGCCCATGTGCCTCCCGCCATGCACTTGGACCTTCGCAAGCACCATCAGTTAGCACATCCAGTTCTGTGTCCCAGCACAGCATACAAATGTCTATACCCTAGGCCTTTGAACAAAAGCGCAAATACCCGGCCACCCACACACAGGTCAAAGCACCTTTCCAAATTGCTGGCCCTGGAAATGTTTCCATTTAGGCTTGTGGACACTGAGGCTTTCCACAGCCTGATGGCAGTGGCCGTCCCGCGTTATTCTGTCCCCAGCCACCAATATTTTTCACGGTGTGCAGTCCCAGCCTTACACCAGCATGTGTCCCGTAACATCACCCGTGCCCTGACCAATGCAGTTATTGGGAAGGTCCACTTAACTACTGACACATGGACAAGTGCTTTTGGCCAGGGACGCTACATTCTTGCCTGTTGGTGAACGTCGCGGAGGCCAGGAGCGAGTCATACCCTGGGATGGCACAGCTGCTACCGACGCCAAGGATTGCGAGTCATACTTCCATCAGGGTTTCCGCGTTAGTGGCTGCAACCCCCACTTCTCCTCCTCTGCCTCCTCCTCCACTTCCACCTCTGAATTATCATCTTGCAGCACCAGTCAGAAAAAACCTACCCTAATTTGCCTGAGCTACTGGTGAAGGTGTGCCATTTGTGTGCCCATTTCCGCAAGTCGTTGATCAGCTTCCGCCGGTCTGGTAACGCTGCAGCAGCGCTTGCAATTGCCAGGTCACTGACTGTTGTGCGACGTGAGCACGTGCTGGGACTCCACGTTCCATATGTTGGCCAGGCTTTGTGAGCAGCAGAGGGCAGTAGTGAAATACCAGCTACAGCATGGTCGTCACCTTTCCAGTCAGCTTCCGCTCTTCACAAGCAACGAGTGGGCATTGATGTCTGACCTCTGTGAGGTTTTACGCAAATAGTATGCGGCGATAGCGCTATTATCAGCGTAACCATCCCACTTCTTTGTCTACTCAAACTGTCGCTGCTCACAATTAAGGCGGACGATTTGCATGTGGAAGAGGTTGAAATGGGGAAAGACAGTACATAGGGTGATAGCCAGACCACCCTCAGTTCGTTTTCACAGCGCAAATTGGATGAAGAGGAGGAGGAGCAGGAGACGGTTGCCTCCGCTACAGAGGGTAGTTTTATTCCATCTGTTCAGCGTGGATGGGCAGAAGAGGAGGAAGAGGATGAGGAGATTGAGAGTCATCCTCCTGATGAGGACAGCGAAGTCTTGTCTTTTGGGACTCTGGCACACATGGTTGACTTTATGCTAGGCCTCCCCGTGACCCTCGACCCCGTGACCCTCGCGTTGTACGCATTTTGGCCAACACTGATTACTGGTTGTTCACCTTTCTCGACCCCCGCTACAAAGAGAACTTCTCATCTCTCATTCCTGTGGTGGAGAGGACAAGCAAAATACATAATGCAATTATGCAATACCAGAAGTTCCTTGTGGAAAAATTGCTCCAAAAATTTCCAGCTGAAAACGCTGGCTGCAGAGTACGTAGTTCTTTTGCCAACAGAGGAGGGGATACGAGGGGAACACACAGCACTTCCAACAGAGGCATGGCAACACTCTCCAAGGCCTGGGGCAGTTTTATGACACCCCGCCAGCACCCTCAACCTGATGCACAGCCTAGTGTCATAAGGAGGGAAAAATTTTGGAAGATGGTGGAGTATGCAGCAGACCGAGTCAGCATCCTCAGTCATCCCTCTGTGCCTTACAACTATTGTCTTCACAATGTTAAGACCGCGCTGCTCACCAGAAGTTAAACTCATACCACTTCACTTTGCATTGACATTAATCAATACGCCAATCACTGGATTCTTGCTACACATTTATACACCTTTCCTATAATGGTCAAGGCCAGATAGGCAAAGTGAGAGGAAATTCGGATTTGTTGCAAATAAAAGTTTTCCAAAATTTCAGACCAAATTCCACTTCGATTGCTTATCTCAACACTACCTATATTGCATAAGGTCTTGTTTCCAAAGTCTTTTGCGCTGTCCACACAGAGGTCTTGTCCATAATCTGGCTGCTGATGGATGGTCATTTGACCAGGCAAATCACCTCCATGTGTTGTCTTCTCCATTCAAACACACTACACCTGCACTAAACTCCCAACAAAACAAGTATTTTGCAGGTGCAGTGTATGTGAATGGAGGAGACATCACATGACAATGAATTGCCTGGTCACAACAATAACCAAAAAGTAGCCAACCCCTTTAATGGGACTGCATCAAATTCACAAAGGATGTGGATCGGATTCAGACCAAATATATAGTCATATGAACAGTGCCTAAGTTCCACTGCTGGCGCCTACAGGTTAATGCTGATTGTGGGGGTGTTGGACCCCCAATGATCTGAGATTGATGACCTATAGCTCATGAATATCGTTAGCCTGTGAAACCCCTTTAAGTTGAAATTCCTTAGTTGGCCTGCAGAAAGTCAGATATCTTGGGGTTGTATATAAGTACAGACTGGAGCAATTCCTTTTACATTACAGATAATACTACATGACATTTTCCAAAGTATTAAAAAGGAACAGGTTTACAGCTGAGACAAAGGAGAGGTGAAGCAATTTGTTCACAAACCGCAGTTAGAAATCCTTATTTAATTAAAGAAAATCCTAGTTGAAACTTGACAAGATTTATGAGGATCAAAGGACGTTAATGTTTATTACGTTTATTTTATGTTACTTCCACAAGCTGCTGCAGCGTGATCTTAGCTGCAATCCTTGGCACGTCTGACCCCTCTTCCTCATGATGAGACAGTCACATTCTAAATGTTAATACCCAATTATTGTCCATTACTTTTATGTTTTGCTGTCTACTTAATTTCTAAAAAATCTAAAGGTAAAAACCAGAATGTCCACAATTTCTTGATTTTTTCTCACTACCCCTCCTCCACCATTGCGGCTCATCTATTCTTCAAGCTGCATTTCAATCAAATTTCATAGCTTCTGAGATACATAAAGAGCACTTGACTACTAAGCAATTCATGGGTATATTTCATAACTATTTTCACAACTGTTCCCTAAAAAAAGCTGCAAATAAAAAAGTGACCATATAATAAATGACTGGCCGACCTGGTTAAAGGGGTTGATCGTCCCACGAGAAACAGTCTACAGTTTACAAACCCGCACCTAGATTTTGTAACTGCATGTAATTAAAAATGCAGTATAACCACTGAGTTATTCAATAAAATGTATCTGTATAGCATCACCTACTATTTGCTATTTTTCTAATTTCTCTGTCCACCTCCTGAGGTGGATGCACATGCTTCATATTCTTTTACATTATGAAGAACTTTGACCCATGACACATCCATCAGATGGTACAGGACAGCCAATTGAGACGTTTCAGCACATGGACATACCCCCTACCTTATAAATAAACCTGATCTGGCTGCCATTTTACATTCAGTGTTTTACCAGTGTAGGGAGAGGTTGCTGTGTGGAGCAGGGACAGGCTGTTAGGGACACCAAACGCTAGCTAATAGGGCCACAAAAGTCTTTTTAAGGACTAGTATAGGTGTGCTATCGATAGGTGCAATACACAGAGGGGTGCTGTGATGAATACCACACCTCGTGCCCGCTTGACGTCAACCACGTCGAGCTAACGAGACCTGGTATGATCACGGGTTTACCAAAAACGTGAAGTTACGCCCTCCAGTGGAGCACGTAAGGTCAGGTTGGTATAGTTTACACACACACCTCCTGTCCACACGGGCACAGAGAGGCAACAAGCTGAGAGAGCCTTTTCACTGCCGCAGTGAAACAGTGCCTCCTCAGCCCGGGTATCTGCCACCTGTTCTCATTTGATATAAGCCCGATCCGCTAACGGGATTATATAGGGTCAGAAACCAACCCGCGGTAGCTTATAACTAGGCCAAAACACGGACGTGGGGATTCGTGCTGAGATACAAGATAGCACAAGATTAAATTATAGATTTAATCACCGTATGGGCACACTAGATTTAACACAATATACACAGACAATATATACAGTAGTCTGAGGTTACAGATACAGGTTATATGGTTACAACAGGGTTAAGCAGTGTAAAAGTCAGTTACCGGGTAAGATGAAAGTTCCTTTGAGATGTTCTTTGCTGGAGTCCACATGAAGGGCCGTGATCTCAGCTATTTCCTGGGTCCTTCTAAACACATTTGTAGGATGTGACCCCTCTTCAGAGAAAGACCGCCTACTTGCTGGCACCAGACTTTTAACCTGTAGCCATCCCCTCCCCTCCCGGCCTCCGGGAGGGGTTCACTCTCCCTCTTCTGGGATGGCAGCAAATGACCCACAAAACCCTTTAGGGTTCATAGCTCCAGACCAGAGGGTCACAGGGAGATGGTTCTGGGACCAATGGACCTGCCTGGGTTCCAGCTACAAGTAGAGCCCAAACCTGGTACCGTTATGTGGTTTTTATGGGGAGATATCTCCCTACCCTGACCTTGTCCCAGTAAACAAAGACCATGGGAACATACCTCGTGGCCACCGGGACACAAATATGTATCCGGTTTGCGCCTGCGGTGGCCAGGCGATTCATAATTCCTTATGAAAGGTAGGTGCCAACATGTCTGGGAGGTCTCATTGATCCTGGGCAAGGGTGGATACCCCATGCTGGGGGTTTTCCTGCAAGATTCAGCTTGGCTCCAAACTGGTGGACTGAGGTGTGACCTTCTCCTTGAAGCCTGGACCCCCTGGGGGCTTTCTTCCTTGCCAACTAACACTCAGATGGCTGGGGGGGGGGTGGAAACTTATTTTGCATGTACACTGAACATGCCAAGAGGTGCATCAAATTACAATCGGAGCTGGGGGGCTTTGAAGCAGGGCCCTCCTGTGGAGTTCACTACCTCCACTATCTGTCAGCAACTAGGGGTGTGAGGACATGGCTGACAGTAAATATTAATCCATATTCCTCGCACCTCCCCCTTTTGGAGGGCGCCAGGGGGAAGCACATTCCTGTGTTCCCCCGTGCGCCCATCCGCACCCTCTCTGGTGGTGAATGGCAAAGTGGTACGGCCGGAGTGCCAGGCTCCCGTGTACCCACCTTCCATTCGTTCCTGGCCCATGGAGTCACCTGGATTGAGCCTGACCCTAAGGCCACAATGGCTGGCATCATTTGGTACTATAAACGCCCGAGTGCAGTCGGCTGCCTGTAGTACCGGGAAGCTAAAAAGTGCATCCTCCAGCGCCTGGAAGGCCGTCTCGCAGTTGTTTGTCAAATCGACTGCAGAGGGCAGCTTCTTCCTGGTGCGGTCCGTCAGGGGCCTCGCCAGGCTACTATAGTGGGCTGTGAACTCCCTATAGTACCCGATGGTGCCCAGGAAGGACATCACCAGGTGCTTGTCCCGGAGGGTGATCCAGGATGAGCTGGCATCCCCTCTCCCAGGTTCCGGTTCCAAGGCTTCTCTTTTTGCCTGGGGCCCCTTGCTTATGCCCAGCTGGCACTTTCCTGGCCTAAGAGTCAAGCCTGCCTGGCAGATCTGCCCGAGCATCTGCGCCAGTTGCTCTCTGGGATCCTCCCCTGTAGGACCGAAGACGGCAATGACCTTCAGGTACATGGCCGCATACCCTTCAAGTCCCTTAAGCAGCTTGACCATCCGCTTAGAAGTGGCAGGGGCATACTCCATGCCCAAGGGCATCTTGGTGTTGGCTAACATTTCCCGGAAGGGGCGGCCTTCTGGAAGGGCACCTGCCTCCCGCGCCTTCTGCCTTCCCCGGGCGTGATCCAGGGTGACCAGGTACATCCTGGCATTGAGCTGCTGGTGTGCGAGGTACGGTCCCTCCCAGGCTGCCTGAAGCTTATCCTGGAGTACTGGAACCAGTATCCATGCTTGCTGACCCACATGATGGGTCCTCTCACAAGCTAACTGGTCGTACCCCCGCCTCTGGATGGTGGAGAGCTCCAATCCGGTGGTCCATTGGTCGACCGCTCTCAGCAAGGCCCGCATGTGATCGGCCCAGCTCTGAGTAGAACCCCGGTGCAAATTCCTGAGGCTTTTCCGGTACGACTCAGGGGTTAAGTTATACTGCCTGACCAGAGCCTGTTTGATGTCCTCATAGCTCAGGATGGTCTTGCTGGGCAGGTACCCGAAGATTTCAAGGGCTTTTCCCCTGAGCCGTGGCGTGAGGAATCTGACCCACTGGTCCTCTGGCAGGTGGTATTGATGGCAGGCTGTCTCAAATGCCAACAAAAAGGTATCCAGGTCCTCATCTTTGTCCAGTAGGGGAAAGTCCTCCGTCCGCAGTTTGGGAATCCGGACCTCTGGAGACTCACATTGGGCTGGGTATGGCTGCTGGAATTAAAGCTTCAGCTGGAGCATTTGTAGCTGGTGCTCACTCTCGGACTGTGCTTGTTCGTGACGTTCTGCAGCCTGCTCACTGCGCTCTGCAGCCTGCTCACGGCGCTCTGCAGCCTCTGCTTGCTTGCGACGCTCTGCAGCCGCCAGGAGGGGCTCAGAGGCTGCCTGGTCTCCAGCATGGAGACGGTCCATGGCCGCTTGTAGGAGAGCAGGGCTAGATAATTGACTTTTTTTCTTTTTTTACGTCCCCCCCGCCCCCCCAAGGGTGGTGGGTGGCTGGGCAAATGGGGATTGAATTTTTTTTTTTATGCATAGAAAAATCAGTTGTTTTGATAAATTGAAAATGTAATTATTTCTTGTTAACCCTTTCATGACAAAGGGTCATTGATGCCCTAGTGTCCAGGTCAAAATTTACAAATCTGACATGCGTCACTTTATGTGGTAATAGCTTTGGAACACTTTTACTTATCCATGCCATTCTGAGATTGTTTTCTCGTGACACATTGTACTTCATGATAGTCATATATTTGAATCAATATATTTCACCTTTATTTATGAAAAAATTCAAAATTTACCAAAATGTTGGAAAAATTCTCAATTTTCCCAATTTCTATTTCTCTGCTTCTAAAACAGAAAGTCATACCTAATAAAATATTTATTACTTAACATTCCCCATATGTCTACTTTATGTTGGCATCATTTTGGAAATGTCATTTCATTTTTTTAGGATGTTAGAAGGCTTAGAAGTTTAGAAGCAATTCTTAAAATTTTTAAGAAAATTTCCAAAACCCACTTTTTAAAGACCAGTTCAGGTCTGAAGTCACTTTGTGGGGCTTACATAGTGGGATCCCCCATAAATGACCCCATTGTAGAAACTACACCCCTCAAGTTACTCAAAACCCTTTAGGCGTTCCACAAGAATTAAAGGAAAATGGAGATGAAATTTCTAAATTTCACTTTTTTGGCAGATTTTCCATTTTATAAAAAAAAAATCTTTAACACATTGAGGGTTAATAGCCAAACAAAACTCAATATTTATTACCCTGATTCCCCGGTTTACATAAGCACCCCACATGGGGTCGTAAACTACTGTACGGGCACACGGCAGGGCGCAGAAGGAAAGGAATGCCATACGGTTTTTGGAAGGCAGATTGTGCTGGATTGGATTTCTGAACGCCATATGTTTTTTATTTTTCTGCCGATCATCTTGTGCAGGGGCTTGTTTTTTGCAGAAAGTGTTGAGGTTTTTATTGGTACCATTTTTGGGTGCATAGGATTTTTTGATCATTCATTATTACACTTTATGGGGCAAGGTGACCCAAAAATTGGCTGTTTTGGAACAGTTTTCATTTATTTATTTTTACAGCGTTCATCTCCATGTGAAGTACAAGGCTGGCTCTAGCTTTGTTAGTAAGACATTATCATGCCCTGTGTGATGTCTGATGATAATTTTTTACATTAATCATGGGATAGCCCCTTTTATAGGTGGGGAAGCAGACTGAAGGAAATCCCTTGTATGTTGTCCTCATGCCTAACTACAGTCATGTGAAAAAATTAGGACACCCTTTGAAAGCATGTGGTTTTTTGTAACATTTTTAATAAAAGGTTATTTCATCTCCGTTTCAACAATACAGAGAGATTAAAGTAATCCAACTAAACAAAGAAAACTGAAGAAAAGTCTTTTCAAGATCTTCTGTAAATGTCATTCTACAAAAATGCCTATTCTAACTGAGGAAAAAGATAGGACACCCTCACATGTATTCCCTCTTAAATTGGCTCAGATCTCACACAGGTATATCACACCAGGTGCACATAATTAGTAGATCGTTACTCTGCATGTTGAATGAGGCTTGCCCTATTTAAACCTCAGACATTTAGTTTGGTGTGCTCCTGACTGTTGAAGTGAGAGTGAGCACCATGGTGAGAGCAAAAGAGCTGTCAGAGGACTTCAGAAAAAAGATTGTAGCAGCCTATGAGTCTGGGAAGGGATTTAAAAAGATCTCAAAAGATTTTGAAATCAGCCATTCCACTGTCCGGAAGATAGTCTACAAGTGGAGGGCTTTCAAAACAACTGCCAACATGCCCAGGACTGGTCGCCCCAGCAAGTTCACCCCAAGAGCAGACCGCAAGATGCTAAAAGAGGTCTCCAAAAACCCTAAAGTGTCATCTCGAGAACTACAGCAGGCTCTGGCTACTGTTGATGTAGAAGTACATGCCTCTACAATCAGAAAGAGACTGTACAAGTTTAACTTGCATGGGAGGTGTGCAAGGAGGAAACCTTTGCTTTCCAAGAGAAACATCGAGGCCAGACTGACATTTGCCAGAGATAAAGTTGACAAAGACCAGGACTTCTGGAATAATGTTCTTTGGACAGATGAGTCCAAAATTGAATTATTTGGACACAACAGCAGAGGACATGTTTGGCGTAAACCAAACACAGCATTCCAAGAAAAGAACCTCATACCAACTGTGAAGCATGGAGGTGGAAGTGTCATGGTTTGGGGCTGCTTTGCTGCAGCAGGACCTGGTCAGCTCACCATCATAGAATCCACGATGAATTCTACTGTGTATCAGAAGGTGCTTGAAGAACATTTGAGACCATCAGTTAGAAAATTAAAGCTGAAGCGGAACTGGACCATGCAACATGACAATGACCCAAAACATACTAGTAAATCAACCAAAGATTGGCTGAAAAAGAAGAAATGGAGAGTCCTGGAATGGCCAAGTCAAAGTCCAGATTTGAATCCCATTGAGATGCTGTGGGGTGACTTGAAAAGGGCTGTACGTGCAAGAAACCCCTCAAACATCTCACAGCTGAAAAAGTTCTGCATTGAGGAGTGGGGTAAAATTTCCTCAGACCGATGTCGAAGACTGGTAGATGGCTACAAGAACCGTCTCACTGCAGTTATTTCAGCCAAAGGAGGTAACACTCGCTATTAGGGGCAAGGGTGTCCTATCTTTTTCCTCAGTTAGAATAGGCATTTTTGTAGAATGACATTTACAGAAGATCTTGAAAAGACTTTTCTTCAGTTTTCTTTGTTTAGTTGGATTACTTTAATCTCTCTGTATTGTTGAAACGGAGATGAAATAACCTTTTATTAAAAATGTTACAAAAAACCACATGCTTTCAAAGGGTGTCCTAATTTTTTCACATGACTGTACTACATCAAACCCATCACAAGATACTGAAAAGGATTTTGTGTGTTCTGTAATTTTCCCAGCATCTCAATGCTATCCCCTTGAATATTAAAATGGTCGTCTGGTAGCAGCTGCAATATCAGGCACAGCCCATGGACAATGGTGTTGCCGATTCTTAAGAAAAAGCAGATGGCTTTTTGTAATCCCAGATAGCACCTTTAATAGAAAACACAAAGGGGGGCATTTTAGACGCCGGGTCTTAATAAGCCCCTGGGCTGGCAGAGGATGTGCCGAAATTATGTAGTTTTTGGGGGTCATTTATCATACTGAAATTCAACTATATTAGGCGTATTTCAGGTGCAGACTCCAGTGCAACGGTTAGTTGCGCCGCAATCTGCGACTTTTCCCTGCTCATGCCAGGTTGGCATGGGAGGGGAAGGGGACGGGCATAATATTCTATGCCTGATATAGGCATAGAAAATTGTCTAAATGTTAGACAGCTAGGAAGCTGTCTTACATTCAAACTGGCTCTGGATGCGCAAAGTTATTATGAGGCCTGCTTCTCTTCATAACTTTGCGGATCCACCGCCAAGTACTCCCCTGGTTTCTTTGACATTCAAAATAGCAAACTGTAAAAGCACCATCAATGGAAGTTCATACTACAGCATCATCAGGAGAATACAGAGTGGCACAATTAAAGAGTGTGGAGGTGGCAGCAGCATAATCAGGAGGCAACAGAGTGACACAATTAAAGAGTGTGGAGGTGGCGGCAGCAGCAGCATCAGGAGGAGGCCACAGGGTGACACAATGATAGTGTAGCAATAGCAGCAGCAGCATGAGCAGACCACAGAATGGCACAATTACATAGCGCAGAGGTGGCGGCAGCAGCAGCTTCAGGAGGAGGCCACAGGGTGGCACAATGACAGCGTGGAGGTGGCAGCAGCATCAGAATGAAGAGACCATAGAGTGGCACAATGACAGTGTGTGGAGGTCGCAGAAGTATCATCAGGAGGCCACAGAGTGGCGCAATGACAGATTGTGGAGGTGGCAGCAGTAGCATCATTAAGAAGAGGCCACAGGGTGGAACAATGACAGAGTGTGGAGGTGGCAGCAGTAGCATCATCAGGAGGCCACAGGGTGGCACAATGACAGAGTGTGGAGGTGGCAGCAGCATCAGCAGGATGCCACAGAGTGGAATAATGACAGTGTGTAGGTGGATTCAGCATCAGGAGGCCACAGAGTGGCACAATACCAGAGTGTGGAGGTGGAAGCAGCACCATCAGGAGGCCACAGAGTGGCACAATGACAGAGTGTGGAGGTGGCAGCAGCAGCATCAAGAGGAGGTCACAGTGTGGCTCAATGACAGAGTATGGAGGTGGCGGCAGCAGCATCATCATCTGGAAAAGGCCACAGAGTGGCATAACTACAGAACGTGGAGGTGGCGACAGCAGCATCAGGAGGAGGCCACAGGGTTGGACAATTATAGTGTGTAGGTGGCAGCAGCAGCATCAGAAGGAGGCCACAGAGTGGAACAATGACAAAGTGTGGAGGTGGTGGCAGCAGCGGCATCACGAGGAGGCCACAGGGTGGCACAATGACAGTGTGTAGGTGGCAGCAGCATCATGAGGCCATAGAGTGGCACAATGACAGAGTGTGGAGGTGGCCACAGTAGCAGCATTAGGAGGAGGCAACAGGGTGGCACAATGACAGTGTGGAGGTGGCAGCAGCAGCATGAGGAGACCACAGAGTGGCACAGTGACAGTTTGACCTGGTGACAGAGCAGGGAGGTGGGTGACAATACCAGTACCAGCTGAAGATGGTGGGTAAAAGAAGGAGCACTTGGCATCAGATGTGTGGCATCAGGCGGGTGGCAGCATAAGAATAGTAGCTGAGGCAGGTAGCCAGAAGAAACCGGTCACTTTTGTCAAAGTGTTGGTGTGTCACCATGGATGATCTAGTATGATGCATCAGGCATTGGTGGGTGGAAATCCTAGCTGATCCATGCCTGATTCATCTTGACAAAAGTCAGTCTCTCTACACTTTGGGTGGACAGGTGAGTTCTTCTTGGGGTAACTATGGCCCCTGCCGCACTAAACACCCTCTCTGATGCCACACTATTGGCCGGGCAGGACAGCTTTTCTAGAGCAAACTAGGCCAGTTGCAGCCTCAAATCCAGTCTGACTGCTCAGTTGTCCAGCAGATCTTTAATGTGGGGTGGCAGGGTACTGTCCAAATATGCCACCACCTGCTGGTTCAGGTCCTGCTCCAGGTCTAGCTGCTGCTGGTGAGTACTTTCTTCACTAGGCAGGTGAAGAAAGCTGCTTATCAGCGACTCTAGACTCAAGTTGCTGTTGTTGGAGCTGGAACTACACAAGTAAGTCAGCATGCATCAGGCCATTTGAGCAAGTGACTCGGAGGGACTCCCTGCCTCTATCTCCACTACATACTGCCACAGTGTATCTGGGTCTTCTTTTTCGCCCTGTGGCTCCTCTGGCTCCTCCTGCTAATCCTCTCCTGTCATCTGTGTATAATAACCACCCATTTTGCAACACACTGCTTGTGCTACAATATCCTCCTTCTCGAGTTCAGCCCTCACAGGGCTCATGTGGCCGTGAGATCTAGGTGCCACATCTCCAGTTCCCTGACCAGCCAGGTTTACCAGCATCTGTTCCAGGACATGAAGCAGTGGAATAATGTTGTTCTTCACGTAGTCCTGGCGACTGACAAATAACGTGGCCTGCTCAAAGAGCCTGAGCAAACGGCAGGTGTCACGCATGAGCTGCCACTGGCTGACATCGAAGTTATACAGGGGATTACTCCAGTCCACTTGTATCATCAAGAAATCGTTTATGGCCTTTCTCTGTTCGTATAGTCAGTTCAACATATGCATATGGAGGGTGGAATTCCAACGGGTGGAAACGTTGCATATCAGCCTATGTTGGGGGATGCCGTTCTGTCGCTGCAGCTCAAGGAGGGTGTGTTTTGCGGTGTACAAGTGGCTGAAGTGCATGCAAAGTTTCCTGGCCATTTTTTGGATGTCTTGCAGATGAGTGGAAGACTTCAGGAACCGCTTGACAGCCAGATTGAACACGTGTGCCATGCAGGGCACATGGCTCAGCCCTCCTTGATGCAGTGCCAAAACCATGTTCTTCCCATTGTCGGTCACCATGGTTCTGATTTTGAGTTGAGAAATCCAGGATTCGATTTCTTGATGAAGGACACGGAGCAGTTTCTCCCCGTGTGACTCGGTTTGCCCAGGCAAATGAGTTGCAGAACAGCATGACACCGCTGTGCCCTGCACATGTGGTATGCTGGAGGGGCACTGTGAAATGTCCATGCAGTGGAGGCTGAGGACAAAGTGGAGGATGAGGAGGCAGAGGCTGACATTAATTGTACTGTAATGGTCTGTAGGACCATAAATCCCTTTAGGGGTCCCTAACTGATATTTAAAATCATATCTTTATTAATTCACTTTTTAAAAAAAATTGGATCAAAGATGGACAGAAAAAAATAAGGGGGAAAAAGACAATAAAAATTATCAGTTAACAGTGGAATGTGAGATAATTATTGTTGCTGCTGGTTGCTGACCACAACCAATAATCACATATCAATGTCTGTGGAGTACATAGGGAATATTTATTCCGTATGGAGTCGTGGTGATATATTAACATTTATTCTGTGAGGGTCAGAGGTTGGTGTATTCCATCCAACTTTTCTTTTGGTTGATATTAGCTCAAGTGTTGTAATTTTGTTGGTACACTATGGCGTTCCCTAGTCACAGGATCAAAGATTCCATCGCCAATAGTAATTGTGTCAAAACTGCAGAGAGCCTCCACTGTCTAGCCTCTGTACAGAGGGTTACAATTTTGTTGACCCCTTGAGGTTACCGCTATTGTAACAATCTGCAGGTAGACACACTGCTCACTATGCTTATGTGGCTATACTGTTACCTCTATTTTTATTGATAGAGGTCAGTGTGACACCACTCTGTATCTAATCCCTCACTATGTTCAGCTGTGACTCACTATGCTGCTCATGAAGCGTCCACTAAACTTTTCTAACTTGCGCTGTAACTGTCTAAAATTGAATCGCACTATACCACCCCTCCCGACATGTTTCGCCACGTACTGTGGCTTCGTCAGGGGATGTGGGGTATGACATTGTGGGGTATGACATTGTCGCAGGACCAATGGCGTGAGAATGTGGAGGCAGAAGCGGCGTCACCTCGACAAGTTGCTGGTGTGGCTGTGCAGAAACTACATTCAACCAGTGGGCCGTAAAGGACATGTATTGTCCCTGACCGTAGTTACAGCTCCACACCTCAGTGCTGCCGTTTAGGCCCACCTTCTGTTCTACATACGTGTGCAGGGCTGGTACTGCCTTTTTGGCAAAGAAATGCCGGCTTGGGACTCTCCACATTGGCTCAGCACAAGCCATCAGTTCTCTGAAAGGTGGAGAGTCCACCAGTTGGAAATGAAGGGACTGCAGCACCAGCAATTTGGACAGGAGCACATTTAGCTTCTTTGCCGTTGGATGAGTGCACGCATACTGTTGTCTCTTGGCAATCGCTTCGGTGGTCGAATGCTGATGGAATGACGGACGATGAGTAGGAGGAGGAGCAGGAGCATCAGGACCAGCAGATGATGGGAAGGACAGACAGCTCTATTTGGCTGAGGTGGTTGGGCCTTGACTGCCTGAAATCGGGTGCGGGCCACTGGGTGATGCAGCGGTTTCTGCGACAGGCTGGACCACCACATCGGAGCCACAGTTCTTCCAATCCACTTTATGGTGACGCTGTATATTTTGACACAGGGCCGCGGTGCCAACATTGGCACCCTGGCCACGCTTCACCTTCTGCCCACAGATTCTACAAATGGCCTTGTTCACCGACGGCTTAACAAAAAACTGCCACACCGCCGAGTAGGTGATTTTACCACCAACACTCCGCACTGACTGACTGCTGCCGCCGTTGCTTCCGTGAACCCCTGTACCACTACTTTCCGTGCAGGTAGGCTCCTGCGAAGCAGGTGGTCTACCCTGGGAATGTTTGGCTCCCGACCTCCCACTGCTGCCATTCTGCAGACTCCCGGCCACGCTAGCGATATCTCCTCCACATCTTGTCTGGCCAGTAGCTGCTGACTTTCCTCTAGTAGTTCATCCTCGCTGTATAGTGGAGCTGAGCCAACAGCATATAATACTTGCCTGGCTGAGAAAACAGAAAAGTACAGAGGCAGATTGCCCCAGAAACATTTAGGCCTCTGCCACTACTCTGTGCAGGGCCTGGCACTTCTCTGTCTAACATACTGTTAGATCAAATAAATAAATAAAAAGGAAATTAAAACACCCCAAAAAAGTCTGTAATTTCCTCACTTCACCAAACAACGGATAATAAGTCCTCCCCCCCCCCCCCACTAATTCATGCCAAAGAAGGCTTTAGAACATATAATTGCAACGCTGAATGGCAAATAGGCCTTTACTCTTTTCCACTTATACACACACCACAAAAGGCTTTAGAACATATAACTGCAATGCTGAAAGGCAAATAGGCCGTTACTTTTTTCCACTTATACATGCCAAAAAGGGGCTTTAGAACAAATAACTGCACTGCTGAACGTCAAATAGTCCCTTACTTCTCTCCACTTATACACGCCACAAAAAAGGCTTTAGAACATTTAACTGCACCACAGAACGGCAAATAGGCCCTTACTTTTTCCACTTATACACGCTGCAAAAGGCTTTAGAACATAAAACTGCACCGCTGAACGGCAAATATGTATATTTTTGCCACTAACACACAGCAAAAGGGCTGTAATTTTCTCACTTCACCACAAAATGGAAAATACTTTTTTTGTGCCACCAATGCACTCAAAAAAGTACTTTAGAAGATACTGGGGATATAAAAAGTCTACACACCCCTGTTAACATATCAGGTTTCTGTGATGTTTCTATAAGAGGAGAGAATATTTAAAAGAAGAAAAACTGCCACAAGATGGCATAGTTTTAAATTAGAGGGGCAAAGGTTTAAAAGTAATATCAGGAAGTATTACTTTACTGAGAGAGTAGTGGATGCATGGAATAGCCTTCCTGCAGAAGTGGCAGCTGCAAATACAGTGGAGGAATTTAAGCATGCATGGGATAGGCATAAGACTGTTGTGGAAATTTTATTAGGATGTGTATTTAATATATTGTGTATTGTCATCATGTCTCTCAGTGTCAGGGTAAACCATTGGAGTGGATATCTTCCCGTGTATGTCCTGTCACAGCTGCTGGGCGCAGAGGTCAACGTTGGTGAATGGTCCATGTGCTAAGCACTGGGCTGTGGGTCGGGGGAGACTGATGTGTTCAGTAGAGCAGTGTTTTGTTGGCTCATGTATTGCCGCCAGCTAGGGCCCCCGCGCAAGACGCAGATTTATTGGCTTGGCGTGGATACATTTGTTAAGAGAACAATATAAACGAAAGGAAGGTGCGTTTGTTGTCTCTAGTGCGCCTGATCAGCCACTGGAGATAATGACGCTGTACTGTAAATAAACCTGCATGTGGATCATAATAACTTTATCTGGCATTGATCACTGAGCAAGGCTGGATAAAATTTGCTCCAGTGGAAATGGGAGATTATTGTATACATGTGTATGTTAGCTGGCTATGTTATTCTAAATGATGGTGTCATGTCTTCCTATGTCATCACTTCCTGTATGTCACTTCCTGTATGTCATCACTTCCTGCATCCTTGTCTTGGGCCAGCCCCTTTTACACCTTTTGTTTAGTAAATAAAAGGGAACACACCGAGCAAGGCGAGAGGAGATGCTCAGCAAGAATTCAATCAAGATGGTAGCACCTGGGTCTTTCTCTAACTGCGGCTGATGGAAGATGGATTTACCTTTTTCCTTACACAAACTTTGATGCGAGCTGATTACAACTATTAAGATTTCTACAACAAGGCCATCCTTCATATAAGATGGGGCCAGGGGCTATCCATAGTATTTAGTATATTGGGCAGACTAGATGGGCCAAATGGTTCTTATCTGGTTTCATCAGACCATAACACCTTTTCCCACATGCTTTTGGGAGACTTCAGATGTGCTTTTGCAAAATGTAACCTGGCTTGGATGTTTTTCTTCGTAAGAAAATGCTTTAGTCTTACCACTCTACCCCATAGCCCAGACATATGAAGAATACGGGAGATTGTTGTCACATGTACCACACAGCCAGTACTTGCCAAGTTGCCAGATATTCCTACAGCTCCTTTAATGTTGTTGTAGGCCTCTTGGTAGCCTCCCAGACCAGTTTTCTTCTCGTCTGCTCATACATTTTTGAGGGATGTCCAGTTCTTGGTAATGTCACTGTTGTGCCATATTTTCTCCACTTGATGATGACTGTCTTCACTGTGTTCCATGGTATATCTAATGCCTTTTGTACCCTTTTCCTGACTGATACCTTTTAACAATGAGATCCCTCTAATGCTTTGAAAGCTCTCTGTGGACCATGGCGTTTGCTTTGGGATGTGACTAAGAAAATTTCAGGAAAGACCAACTAGAGCAGCTGAACTTTATTTGGGGTTAATCAGAGGCACTTTAAAATGATGGCAGGTGTATGCTGACTCCTATTTAACATGATTTTGAATGTGATTGCTTAATTCTGAACACAGCTACATCCCCAGTTATAATTATTTTTTTTGTTTTGTTTTCTTCTCTCCACCTAAAAGATTTCAGTTTGTTTTTCAATAGAGTGGTACAGTTTATAGGTCACATTAAAGGTGGAAAAAGTTCTGAAATGATTTATCTTTGTCTCATTTTTTTACAGCACAGAAACCTGACATTTTAAACATGGGTGTGTAGACTTTTATATCAACTGTATAACTGCACCGCAGAATGGCAAATAATATATATTTTTTGTCACTAATAAACGCCAAAAAGGGCTTTAGAACATATAAATGCACCGTTGAATGGCAAATATATATATTTTTTGCAACTAAAAACGCTAAAAAGGGCTTTAGAACATATAACTGCACTGCTGAATGGCAAATATATATATTTTTTGCCACTAATACATGCCAAAAAGGGCTGTAATTTTCTCACTTCACCACACAACGGCAAATAAATTTTTATGTGCCACTAATACATGCCAAAAAAACGTTTACAACATATAACTGCACCGCTGAGCGGCAAATGACATATATTTTATTGCCACTAATACCGGTACATGCCAAAAAGACCTTTGGAACATATAACTGAACCGCTGAGGGGGAATTTTTTTTTTTTGGCCACAAATACACGCTGAAAAGGGCTGTAATTTTCTTACTTCACTATACAACAGCAAATAGTTTTTTGTGTGCCACTAATACACGCAAAAAAGGGCTTTAGAACATATAACTGCACCGCTATGTGGCAAATATATATTTTTTTGCCACTAATACACGCCAAAAAGGGCTGAAATTTTCTCACTTCACCACACAACGGCTAATACTTTCTTTTTGTGCCACTAATACATGCCAAAAAGGGCTTTAGAACATATAACTGATTCTCCACAGTCCCTTTAGAGATCCTCGGGATATAAATTCAAAATACTAACTTGGTCACTGAGACCAAAAAATCCCTTTAGGGATCCCTATTAACAGTTAAAATATAACTTTATTATTAATGGTATAAACTCGCAACATAAATTGGAAAAAGAACAAGAAATTTTAAAACTCTCAGTTGTAAAGAGGTATGAGGTACAAATGGATAGACCCGGCTGCCTAAATTTTGCAACCTTTTGTAACTGTGTCTGTATTATGTGGCTAGATACAATGATGTCTATTTAATCATAGCGTAGAGGCTGTTTGTGTGCAGCAAACAGTCTTGAGATACACTTGGGATTCTCACTTAATATTTTATCACTTGTCCTGTGGGCTTGATTTTATTTTTTAATATTTATTTATTTATTATTATTTAGGGTGCCCTACAGAGAGCCTTTATTCCAGGCCTCCCTGACACAATTGTTGTTGAGCTGTAATTAACATGTTCTAGTGTATCCCCTGTTTGACTAGTTGGTGACAATGCTTCAAATGAACGGATAAGCTACAATGTTGCCCCTATTTATGACATAAGGGTCAATGTAGCCGTATTCCTGCACTCATTCAGTGCTTGGCGTTCCTCTCCCTGCTATGCAGGATGTCTGCCACTAGGTGTTGCTGATCACACGTATCACTGCCTCACTAGACCTCGCTATGTTTCACTGACATCACGGTATCTATACACTAAATGTCCTCTCATTCAATAACAAACTGCCTAAAAACAGGATCGCATTCTCTACACCCCTCCCGACATGTTTCGCCGCTGTTGCGGCTTCGTCAGGGGATGCGGGGTATATGAACGCGCGCGCTCGTACTGACCTCCCTTTATACACTCCCTAGACCCACCCCTCTAAGTAAAACAACCAATGGGATCCATGCACGTGACTTCGGGCCCGATGTCAGTTTGGTGACGTCTATTCCAAGCGCTTGTCCTTCACAGTCTCATGTTAATGACGTCTATTGCAAGCGCTTGTCCTTCACAGTCTCATGTTAATGACGTCCGGTCTCGCTTCACTGACGTCAGACAATGTTTACATAATTCAGCTAACATGGTATGAATGAGGATTTAACAATTAATGCCAGATACCTCACTCAATTATCACGGTGGTAGACTTCTTTTGTGCGAACAAGATCTATAGTTTCCACTGTATATACTAGTGAAGGTACAGATGTTGGTTGATTGTTTTAGTTAGTGATTCTAAATCAAATGATTCTAACCCACATGATCTGTCTCATTATTTTGAGGTGAATCAATATACCATTAACCATCTTTTGTTTATTATTTCACTATATTCGGTCAATCTTTTATGGGTATAATTTCGTTCCCTCTTATAGTAATTTAATTAATTTTGTTTATTTTTAGAATTATTATTGGTATTTATTATTTGTTTACACTTATATAGGTGGGTTAGGTAAATATATCATTCGGACAATAGTTGAAAGATAAAATTAAATGGGCCATGAGGTCCATTGGTGGCTACTGGGGGTGGGTGCATTTCTGGAAATATCAGGGGGAGGGGGTCATTATTCTTTGTTTCTTCTTCTGTTTTGTTATTATTTTTTGTTTAATAAATATTATTTTTATTTTTATTATTTCATGTGCTAGACGCGTCAGATGAAGGCTGTATATGAAAAGCCTTCATTCAGGCCTCCTGGGCTCAGGGTCTCTAGTCTTTGAATCCACCTGGCTTCTTCTTGTAGAAGTTTAATATCCAGGTTTCCGCTCCTAGGTCCCAGGGTCTTTTTTGTCAGTCCCCAAAATTTGAGCACTTCAGTATTTCCCCCATGGGCGTATGTAATATGCCTATATAGGGACGTATCCTTTCCTGTATTTATTGCACTAATGTGTCCGGATATTCTTCGCCTTAGTTCTTGTGTGGTTTTGCCAACATACAGTTTAGGGCAATTACACGATGCAATATAGATGATTCCGCTACTGCGGCAATTAAAATGCTCTCTGATTGTATATTCACGTCCATCTGAGGGGTTTCTGAATTTTTTTACTCTAGGTAAGTACCTACAAAATGTACAATTCCCACATGGGAAGGAGCCGACAATGCTGGATTTTAACCAGGTTTTGTTTGTTATTTCATTTGCAGGTAGAAAACTATGAACCAATTTGTCCTTTAGATTTGGTCCCCTTCTGTATGTAACACTGGGATATGATGATAGAACTGGTCTTAATTCATCATCGCTGGTAAGTATCCTCCAGTGCTTTTTCAAGATTTTCATTATTTGTTGATTATTGCAGTCATATGTGCCAATACATCTTATCTTCTTTTCTTCATTTTTCTTCTTATGATCCTGGAATAGAAGATCTTCCCTCTTGATATTCTTAACACGATTAAAAGCTCTTTTCAGGCATTTCCCAGGATAGCCCCTATTTCTAAATCGGTTATATAGTTCATTGGCCTCCTTATTGAAGGATTCCTCCGTTGTGCAATTTCTTTTAGCTCTTAAATATTGCCCTACTGGTATTCCTCTCTTTAAGGCCGGTGGGTGCCAACTCGTCCAATGAAGGAGGCTATTAGTCGAAGTAGGTTTTCTATAGATATCAGTGAGGATTTGGCCTTCCGGGTCTTTTTGGATTTTCAAGTCCAGAAAACATATTTGATTCGGATGTATTTCAAAGGTAAAGTGCATACCTATTTTATTATGGTTCAAAATCCCAACAAATGTGTGAAATAGTTCTTCCTCTCCCTCCCAGAATAACAGAACATCATCGATGAATCTCCCCCAAAATAAAATGTGATCAGTGAATTTTTCCATTTTGTCTGTGAATACTATAGTGTCCTCCCACCACCCCAAAAACAAATTAGCAAAAGTCGGTGCGCACGGCGTCCCCATAGCGGTACCCTTCATCTGCTGATAAAAGGTACCACTACAGAGAAAATAATTGTGACTTAAAATAAATTTAAGTAAGCATAATATAAATTCATTGTGTTCATAAAAATTAGTACTTTTAGTGTCTAAGAAATATTTTATAGCCTCTAGGCCCAAGATGTGATCAATATTACTGTAGAGAGCTTCTACATCCAGACTCGCCAAGTATGTAGACGAAGATAGAGAGATGCCCCTAATTTTGGCTAACACATCAGTCGTATCTTTTATATATGACGGTAAAGATGATACAAATGGTCTCAATATTTCGTCCACATACTCGCTGGCAGGTTGACTGAGAGAGTCATTACCGGACACTATAGGGCGCCCTGGTATTGGATTTTTTCCTTTGTGCACCTTGGGTAGTGCATAAAAGGTCGGGATTGTGGGGTTCTTGTTATATAGGAAATCAAATTCATCTTTTGATATGAGACCATTATCTTTAGCTGATTTTAAAATCTCTTTGAGATCTTCCAAGTATTTCCTAGTGGGGTTTTCATGTAGGACTTGATAGATGTCCTTATCCCGTAACAACCTGTCTACCATTTCTTCATATTCCTTTCTATTCTGAATTACTATATTTCCTCCCTTGTCACTAGGTTTAATAACTAGGTCTTTATTAGTTCTCAGTTCGTTTAGTGCATTGATTTCCTCCTCTGTTAAATTATCAGGGTTTGCATCTTTATTTATTTTTAACTTATTTAAAAATAAAATATATTAAATATATTTTAAATAAGTTAAAAATAAATAAAGATGCAAACCCTGATAATTTAACAGAGGAGGAAATCAATGCACTGAACGAACTGAGAACTAATAAAGACCTAGTTATTAAACCTAGTGACAAGGGAGGAAATATAGTAATTCAGAATAGAAAGGAATATGAAGAAATGGTAGACAGGTTGTTACGGGATAAGGACATCTATCAAGTCCTACATGAAAACCCCACTAGGAAATACTTGGAAGATCTCAAAGAGATTTTAAAATCAGCTAAAGATAATGGTCTCATATCAAAAGATGAATTTGATTTCCTATATAACAAGAACCCCACAATCCCGACCTTTTATGCACTACCCAAGGTGCACAAAGGAAAAAATCCAATACCAGGGCGCCCTATAGTGTCCGGTAATGACTCTCTCAGTCAACCTGCCAGCGAGTATGTGGACGAAATATTGAGACCATTTGTATCATCTTTACCGTCATATATAAAAGATACGACTGATGTGTTAGCCAAAATTAGGGGCATCTCTCTATCTTCGTCTACATACTTGGCGAGTCTGGATGTAGAAGCTCTCTACAGTAATATTGATCACATCTTGGGCCTAGAGGCTATAAAATATTTCTTAGACACTAAAAGTACTAATTTTTATGAACACAATGAATTTATATTATGCTTACTTAAATTTATTTTAAGTCACAATTATTTTCTCTGTAGTGGTACCTTTTATCAGCAGATGAAGGGTACCGCTATGGGGACGCCGTGCGCACCGACTTTTGCTAATTTGTTTTTGGGGTGGTGGGAGGACACTATAGTATTCACAGACAAAATGGAAAAATTCACTGATCACATTTTATTTTGGGGGAGATTCATCGATGATGTTCTGTTATTCTGGGAGGGAGAGGAAGAACTATTTCACACATTTGTTGGGATTTTGAACCATAATAAAATAGGTATGCACTTTACCTTTGAAATACATCCGAATCAAATATGTTTTCTGGACTTGAAAATCCAAAAAGACCCGGAAGGCCAAATCCTCACTGATATCTATAGAAAACCTACTTCGACTAATAGCCTCCTTCATTGGACGAGTTGGCACCCACCGGCCTTAAAGAGAGGAATACCAGTAGGGCAATATTTAAGAGCTAAAAGAAATTGCACAACGGAGGAATCCTTCAATAAGGAGGCCAATGAACTATATAACCGATTTAGAAATAGGGGCTATCCTGGGAAATGCCTGAAAAGAGCTTTTAATCGTGTTAAGAATATCAAGAGGGAAGATCTTCTATTCCAGGATCATAAGAAGAAAAATGAAGAAAAGAAGATAAGATGTATTGGCACATATGACTGCAATAATCAACAAATAATGAAAATCTTGAAAAAGCACTGGAGGATACTTACCAGCGATGATGAATTAAGACCAGTTCTATCATCATATCCCAGTGTTACATACAGAAGGGGACCAAATCTAAAGGACAAATTGGTTCATAGTTTTCTACCTGCAAATGAAATAACAAACAAAACCTGGTTAAAATCCAGCATTGTCGGCTCCTTCCCATGTGGGAATTGTACATTTTGTAGGTACTTACCTAGAGTAAAAAAATTCAGAAACCCCTCAGATGGACGTGAATATACAATCAGAGAGCATTTTAATTGCCGCAGTAGCGGAATCATCTATATTGCATCGTGTAATTGCCCTAAACTGTATGTTGGCAAAACCACACAGGAACTAAGGCGAAGAATATCTGGACACATTAGTGCAATAAATACAGGAAAGGATACGTCCCTATATAGGCATATTACATACGCCCATGGGGGAAATACTGAAGTGCTCAAATTTTGGGGACTGACAAAAAAGACCCTGGGACCTAGGAGCGGAAACCTGGATATTAAACTTCTACAAGAAGAAGCCAGGTGGATTCAAAGACTAGAGACCCTGAGCCCAGGAGGCCTGAATGAAGGCTTTTCATATACAGCCTTCATCTGACGCGTCTAGCACATGAAATAATAAAAATAAAAATAATATTTATTAAACAAAAAATAATAACAAAACAGAAGAAGAAACAAAGAATAATGACCCCCTCCCCCTGATATTTCCAGAAATGCACCCACCCCCAGTAGCCACCAATGGACCTCATGGCCCATTTAATTTTATCTTTCAACTATTGTCCGAATGATATATTTACCTAACCCACCTATATAAGTGTAAACAAATAATAAATACCAATAATAATTCTAAAAATAAACAAAATTAATTAAATTACTATAAGAGGGAACGAAATTATACCCATAAAAGATTGACCGAATATAGTGAAATAATAAACAAAAGATGGTTAATGGTATATTGATTCACCTCAAAATAATGAGACAGATCATGTGGGTTAGAATCATTTGATTTAGAATCACTAACTAAAACAATCAACCAACATCTGTACCTTCACTAGTATATACAGTGGAAACTATAGATCTTGTTCGCACAAAAGAAGTCTACCACCGTGATAATTGAGTGAGGTATCTGGCATTAATTGTTAAATCCTCATTCATACCATGTTAGCTGAATTATGTAAACATTGTCTGACGTCAGTGAAGCGAGACCGGACGTCATTAACATGAGACTGTGAAGGACAAGCGCTTGCAATAGACGTCATTAACATGAGACTGTGAAGGACAAGCGCTTGGAATAGACGTCACCAAACTGACATCGGGCCCGAAGTCACGTGCATGGATCCCATTGGTTGTTTTACTTAGAGGGGTGGGTCTAGGGAGTGTATAAAGGGAGGTCAGTACGAGCGCGCGCGTTCATATACCCCGCATCCCCTGACGAAGCCGCAACAGCGGCGAAACATGTCGGGAGGGGTGTAGAGAATGCGATCCTGTTTTTAGGCAGTTTGTTATTGAATGAGAGGACATTTAGTGTATAGATACCGTGATGTCAGTGAAACATAGCGAGGTCTAGTGAGGCAGTGATACGTGTGATCAGCAACACCTAGTGGCAGACATCCTGCATAGCAGGGAGAGGAACGCCAAGCACTGAATGAGTGCAGGAATACATAGAAACATAGAAACATAGAAACATAGAATGTGTCGGCAGATAAGAACCATTTGGCCCATCTAGTCTGCCCAATATATCTGAATCCTATGAATAGCCCCGGCCCTATCTTATATGAAGGATGGCCTTATGCCTATCCCATGCATGCTTAAACTCCTTCACTGTATTTGCAGCTACCACTTCTGCAGGAAGGCTATTCCATGCATCCACTACCCTCTCAGTAAAGTAATACTTCCTTATATTACTTTTAAACCTTTGCCCCTCTAATTTAAAACTGTGTCCTCTTGTGGTAGTTTTTCTTCTTTTAAATATGCTCTCCTCCTTTACCGAGTTGATTCCCTTTATGTATTTAAAAGTTTCTATCATATCCCCTCGGTCTCTTCTTTCTTCCAAGCTATACATATTAAGGTCTTTTAACCTTTCCTGGTAAGTTTTATCCTGCAATCCATGGACCAGTTTAGTAGCTCTTCTCTGAACTCTCTCTAGAGTATCTATATCCTTCTGGAGATATGGCCTCCAGTACTGCGCACAATACTCCAAGTGAGGTCTCACCAGTGTTCTGTACAGCGGCATAAGCACTTCACTCTTTCTACTGCTTATACCTCTCCCTATACATCCAAGCATTCTGCTTGCATTTCGTGCTGCTTTATTACATTGTCTTCCCACCTTTAAGTCTTCTGAAATAATTACTCCTAAATCCCTTTCCTCAGATACTGAGGTCAGGACTGTGTCGAATATTCTATATTCTGCCCTTGGGTTTTTACGCCCCAGGTGCATTATCTTGCACTTATCCACATTAAATTTCAGTTGCCAGAGTTCTGACCATTCTTCTAGTTTTCCTAAGTCCTTTTCCATTTGGCGTTTCCCTCCAGGAACATCAACCCTGTTACATATCTTTGTGTCATCAGCAAAAAGACAAACCTTACCATCGAGGCCTTTTGCAATATCACTTATGAAGATATTAAACAAAATTGGTCCCAGTACAGATCCCTGTGGAACCCCACTGGTAACATGACCTTGTTTTGAATGTTCTCCATTGACTACAACCCTCTGTTGCCTGTCACTCAGCCACTGCCTAATCCACTCAACAATATGGGAGTCCATGCTCAATGACTGCAGTTTATTGATAAGTCTTCTATGTGGGACAGTGTCAAAAGCCTTACTAAAATCTAGATATGCGATGTCTACTGCACCTCCACCGTCTATTATTTTAGTCACCCAGTCAAAAAAATCTATAAGATTTGTTTGACATGATCTCCCTGAAGTAAACCCATGCTGTTTTTCATCTTGCAATCCATGGGATTTTAGATGTTCCACAATCCTATCCTTTAATAGGGTTTCCATTAATTTGCCTACTATTGATGTCAGACTCACTGGTCTATAGTTGCTCGATTCCTCCCTACTACCTTTCTTGTGAATGGGCACTGACATTTGCCAATTTCCAATCTTCCGGGATGACTCCTGTTACTAATGATTGGTTAAATAAATCTGTTAACGGTTTTGCCAGCTCACCACTAAGCTCTTTTAATAATTTTGGGTGTATCTCATCAGGCCCCTGTGATTTATTTGTCTTCACTTTAGACAGCAAACTTAGAACATCTTCCTCTGTAAAGACACATGCATCAAACGATTTATTAGTCATCCTTTCTAGTGGAGGTCCTTCTCCTTCTTTTTCTTTTGTAAAAACTGAACAGAAGTATTCATTAAGGCAGTCGGCTAGCCCTTTATTCTCTTCTACATACCTTCCGTCCTTTGTTTTTAATTTAGTTATTCCTTGTTTTAATTTCCTTTTTTCATTTATATATCTGAAGAATGTCTTATCCCCTTTTTTCATAGACTGAGCTAGTTTTTCTTCTGCCTGCGCTTTAGAAGTTCTTATAACTTGCTTGGCCTCTTTCTGCCTAATCTTGTAGATTTCCTTATCTTCATTGCTCTGGGTTTTTTTATAATTACAAAATGCTAGCTTTTTATTTTTAATGATTTGGGCCACTTCTGCCGAGTACCACAGTGGTCTCTTCCTTTTTTTGCTTTTACTGACAAGTCTAATTGAATTTTCTGTTGCCTTCAATAATGCACCTTTTAAGTAGTCCCATTTCTCCTGGACTCCATGTAATCCGTTCCAGTCTGATAAGGACTCATTTATGACTAATTTCATTTTTGAAAAGTCTGTTTTTCTAAAATCTAAAACTTTTGTTTTTGTGTGGTGGGACTCTTTCACAGTTCTTATATTAAACCACACTGACTGGTGATCACTAGATCCCAAGGTTTCGCCTACAATGACATCATATACCGAATCCCCATTTGTGAATATCAAATCCAAAATGGCCTCCCTCCGGGTTGGCTCCTCAACCATTTGTTGTAGGGATAACCCCAGTAGGGAATTTAGAATATCTGTACTCCTGGTAGAACTTGCTATTTTGGTTTTCCAGTTTATATCTGGAAGATTGAAATCTCCCATAATGATAACTTCTCCTTTCATTGTCATTTTAGCTATTTCTTCAACTAGTAGATCATCTAGTTCTTTAACTTGATCAGGTGGTCTATATATCACACCTACACGAGTTACTGCATGATTAGCAAACTGCAACGTAACCCAAACTGACTCTATGTTGGCCTCACCAACTTGTATTAGGTTAGATTTAATGCTATCTTTCACATACAGGGCCAATACGGCTACATTGACCCTTATGTCATAAATAGGGGCAACATTGTAGCTTATCCGTTCATTTGAAGCATTGTCACCAACTAGTCAAACAGGGGATACACTAGAACATGTTAATTACAGCTCAACAACAATTGTGTCAGGGAGGCCTGGAATAAAGGCTCTCTGTAGGGCACCCTAAATAATAATAAATAAATAAATATTAAAAAATAAAATCAAGCCCACAGGACAAGTGATAAAATATTAAGTGAGAATCCCAAGTGTATCTCAAGACTGTTTGCTGCACACAAACAGCCTCTACGCTATGATTAAATAGACATCATTGTATCTAGCCACATAATACAGACACAGTTACAAAAGGTTGCAAAATTTAGGCAGCTGGGTCTATCCATTTGTACCTCATACCTCTTTACAACTGAGAGTTTTAAAATTTCTTGTTCTTTTTCCAATTTATGTTGCGAGTTTATACCATTAATAATAAAGTTATATTTTAACTGTTAATAGGGATCCCTAAAGGGATTTTTTGGTCTCAGTGACCAAGTTAGTATTTAGAACATATAACTGCACCGCTGAAAGGCAAATAGGCACTTACTTTTTTCCACTTATACACTCCACAAAAGGCTTTAGAACATATATCTGCACCACTGAACGGCAAATAATATACATTTTTTAGAACATATACCGTAACTGCACTGCTGAACGGCAAATAGGCCCTTATTTTTTTCCACTTAATGGTAAAATAATACAAGTTTTAAAGTCTTTTCTACCACTGTCCCTAGCGCCTGCTGACATCTCTCCCTGCACTAAGTACACTGGAAAATGGCTGAGGCTATTTATAGGGCTGTGACAACAGAGGGCTGGCTAGCTGCTGATTGGCTGCATGCATGGCATTGTGGTTGATCCTTCGTTACCAGAGTTCCTTGCTTCATGTCATGAAATGTGCAGCAGCCATTTTAGGAAAAAATGTGATTCGCTACTATGAAGCGTGAGGAAATTCGGATTCGGTGCGAATCAAATTTTTCCTGAAATTTGGATTGAATTCCACTTCATCAACTTGGATTCCCTCCCTTCTAGTCACAACTATTAAGAAAACTAACAATAAAACTGACCGTGTTGCCCATAGCAACTAATCAAGAAACTGGAAAAAATCAAGCTGTACTTTGGTTGCTAAGTGCAACATTCATAGTTTTCCGATTTGAAAACATAGGCCTTCTGTGTAAAGGTATTCCTCGTCCTCAGTGCAAAATCAATAACAGAGACCCCACCTACCATGAACTGGAGTCTACATAGGTGGCAGAAAGGTATTTGGGCCTTACTAAGGCACAAGGTCCTTGGTGTGACTACTACCTCTGCACCCCCTGTAGCTTCCCCTTTATATGTTACATAATTCTATATATTCATGCTGTATACATTAAAGGGGTTGGCCATTTTGTTTTTGTTTTAAGCAAACCCCCCTCCAGACCTGCAAAAGGGATGCATACTTCCTTGCTCTTTTGATCCCCCTTCTCAGCTGCCTCACTCGGTGTAACAGACAGTGGGCATGGACCCACTGTGCCAAGTATTTGGTCCTGGTGCTCTTCTGGTATTCACCCTATAACCCCTATACAGTCATCTAGACTTTGCAGCAGGAAACTAACCAGGCCACTACCTCCTGGAATAGTCCAATGTAGTGGGCAGCTGACCTATGGGGGTCAGAGACACCAGTGAGAAATACCAAAAGAGCAGACAATACTCTTTGTCAGGAACCAGGTCTGGATCAGGGAAGGCAGAATTTATTCATGGGTAAACAGACAGAAAAAGCACTAGGACTAACAAACACTAGAATACCTAAAGCTCAGGCACAGGGGTGGAACCAAAATACCAGTATAAAGGCTAATGCACACAAACATATTTTTTTGGCTGCATCCAATCTGCATTTTTTGCAGTTCAGATGCGGACCCATTAATTAAAATGGGGCTGCAACAGATGCGGACATCATACTGTGTGCTGTCTGCATCCGCATTTCCGTTCTGTGGCATTTTCAAATATATAGAACATGTCAGATTATTGTCCGCATTACAGACAAGGCTAGGACCATTTTATTATGGCCCGAATGGTCTGTTCTGCAAAATGAGGAACGCACGCGGCCGTTATCTGTGTTTTGCAAAGGGAGCAGGGAGCAGTGATTGGCTGCAGTGGCGTCAAAGAGGATGTTGACAGCAGGGGACCCAAGTGAGGAGTGAAGGAGCCGAAACAGGTAAATATGCTTCCATTTTGTAGGTCTGGCCAGGAGGGGCCCCTGAAAGTGAAGTGGCCAACCCCTTTAAAGTCTGTTTGAGTTGAGGAATGACATGCAGTTTGTTCGACTGCTCCTGTTATATTTATGATTATTGTACACAGAATGCATTGTGCCATTGTGAAATACAGATAAAACTATTAGACTATTAGGGGGAATTTACTAATAGCTTTAGCTATTAATTTACTTATAGCTTATTAAATAATTGTCTAACTGTCACTGGGAGAACTACGTGGGAACCTAATGGGTAAATGATCCCGATTCTCTAGGTACACCCCTATCATCAGGGTGTAGCGGTATTTCTTTGCAACAAATTGCAAAGCTGTGGAGCTGGGAAAAATGAAAGATGGAATCTGATTGGTTGCTATGGGCAACTAAGCCAGTTCTACTATACAACAGTTTGATACATTTCCCCCAATGTGTTGCAAAGAAATACCGCTACACACTGATAGGGGGGTTCCTAGAGAATGGGGATCATTTACCCATTAGGTTAGAAACATAGAAACATAGAATGTGTCGGCAGATAAGAACCATTTGGCCCATCTAGTCTGCCCAATATATCTGAATCCTATGAATAGTCCCTGGCCCTATCTTATATGAAGGATAGCCTTATGCCTATCCCATGCATGCTTAAACTCCTTCACTGTATTTGCAGCTACCACTTCTGCAGGAAGGCTATTCCATGAATCCACTACTCTCTCAGTAAAGTAATACTTCCTTATATTACTTTTAAACCTTTGCCCCTCTAATTTAAAACTGTGTCCTCTTGTGGTAGTTTTTCTTCTTTTAAATATGCTCTCCTCCTTTACCGAGTTGATTCCCTTTATGTATTTAAAAGTTTCTATCATATCCCCTCTGTCTCTTCTTTCTTCCAAGCTATACATATTAAGGTCCTTTAACCTTTCTTGGTAAGTTTTATCCTGCAATCCATGTACTAGTTTAGTAGCTCTTCTCTGAGCTCTCTCTAGAGTATCTATATCCTTCTGGAGATATGGCCTCCAGTACTGCGCACAATACTCCAAGTGAGGTCTCACCAGTGTTCTGTACAGCGGCATAAGCACTTCACTCTTTCTACTGCTTATACCTCTCCCTATACATCCAAGCATTCTGCTGGCATTTCGTGCTGCTCTATTACATTGTCTTCCCACCTTTAAGTCTTCTGAAATAATTACTCCTAAATCCCTTTCCTCAGATACTGAGGTCAGGACTGTGTCAAATATTCTATATTCTGCCCTTGGGTTTTTACGCCCCAGGTGCATTATCTTGCACTTATCCACATTAAATTTCAGTTGCCAGAGTTCTGACCATTCTTCTAGTTTTCCTAAATCCTTTTCCATTTGGCGTTTCCCTCCAGGAACATCAACCCTGTTACATATCTTTGTGTCATCAGCAAAACAGACAAACCTTACCATCGAGGCCTTTTGCAATATCACTTATGAAGATATTAAACAAAATTGGTCCCAGTACAGATCCCTGTGGAACCCCACTGGTAACATGACCTTGTTTTGAATGTTCTCCATTGACTACAACCCTCTGTTGTCTGTCACTCAGCCACTGCCTAATCCACTCAACAATATGGGAGTCCATGCTCAATGACTGCAGTTTATTGATAAGTCTTCTGTGTGGGACAGTGTCAAAAGCCTTACTAAAATCTAGATATGCGATGTCTACTGCACCTCCTCCATCTATTATTTTAGTCAGCCAGTCAAAAAAATCTATAAGATTTGTTTGACATGATCTCCCTGAAGTAAACCCATGTTGTTTTTCATCTTGCAATCCATGGGATTTTAGATGTTCCACAATCCTATCCTTTAATAGGGTTTCCATTAATTTGCCTACTATTGATGTCAGACTCACTGGTCTATAGTTGCTCGATTCCTCCCTACTACCTTTCTTGTGAATGGGCACGACATTTGCCAATTTCCAATCTTCCGGGACGACTCCTGTTACTAATGATTGGTTAAATAAATCTGTTAACGGTTTTGCCAACTCACCACTAAGCTCTTTTAATAATTTTGGGTGTATCTCATCAGGCCCCTGTGACTTATTTGTCTTCACTTTAGACAGCAAACTTAGAACATCTTCCTCTGTAAAGACACATGCATCAAACGATTTATTAGTCATCCTTTCTAGTGGAGGTCCTTTTCCTTCTTTTTCTTTTGTAAAAACTGAACAGAAGTATTCATTAAGGCAGTCGGCTAGCCCTTTATTCTCTTCTACATACCTTCCGTCCTTTGTTTTTAATTTAGTTATTCCTTGTTTTAATTTCCTTTTTTCATTTATATATCTGAAGAATGTCTTATCCCCTTTTTTCATAGACTGAGCTAGTTTTTCTTCTGCCTGCGCTTTAGAAGTTCTTATAACTTGCTTGGCCTCTTTCTGCCTAATCTTGTAGATTTCCTTATCTTCATTGCTCTGTTTTTTTAAAAATTACAAAATGCTAGCTTTTTATTTTTAATGATTTGGGCCACTTCTGCTGAGTACCATAGTGGTCTCTTCCTTTTTTTGCTTTTATTGACAAGTCTAATGCAATTTTCTGTTGCCTTCAATAATGCACCTTTTAAGTAGTCCCATTTCTCCTGGACTCCATGTAATCCGTTCCAGTCTGATAAGGACTCATTTATGACTAATTTCATTTTTGAAAAGTCTGTTTTTCTAAAATCTAAAACTTTTGTTTTTGTGTGGTGGGACTCTTTCACAGTTCTTATATTAAACCACACTGACTGGTGATCACTAGATCCCAAGGTTTCGCCTACAATGACATCATATACCGAATCCCCATTTGTGAATACCAAATCCAAAATGGCCTCCCTCCGGGTTGGCTCCTCAACCATTTGTTGTAGGGATAACCCCAGTAGGGAATTTAGAATATCTGTACTCCTGGTAGAACTTGCTATTTTGGTTTTCCAGTTTATATCTGGAAGATTGAAATCTCCCATGATGATAACTTCTCCTTTCATTGTCATTTTAGCTATTTCTTCAACTAGTAGATCATCTAGTTCTTTAACTTTACCAGGTGGTCTATATATCACAACTACACGAGTTACTGCATGATTAGCAAACTGCAGCGTAACCCAAACTGACTCTATGTTGGCCTCACCAACTTGTATTAGGTTAGATTTAATGCTATCTTTCACATACAGGGCCACTCCTCCTCCTTTCTTGCCTTCTCTGTCTCTTCTGTATAAAGAGTACCCTGGTATGGTTATGTCCCAGTCATTTCTTTCATTAAACCATGTCTCCCTAACAGCCACTAAATCTACATTCTCAGATGCCATTATTGACCCAAGTTCATTGATTTTTTTACCTAAACTGCGAACATTTGTAGACAGGACTCTGAGCTTATCATTTCTTAACCTCTGTGCTTCTGACCTGTTCTGGCATTGTTTCGGGGGGCAATTGGACTCTTTTATTTTCACTCTTTTGCCCCCCAATCCTAGTTCCCACGTAGTTCTCCCAGTGACGGTTAGACAATTATTTAATAAGCGCTCCATGTCTGCAATAGAAATGAATCTGAATCATGATACATGCATTAGGACATACTGTTTCTTCGGTTTGCTGTGCAGTTCTTTATGAGCTTCTCTCCCCACTGAAGGTAGTGGGAATAAATAAGAGATGACATTCAATATCATTTCTCATGGTGAAATGACAGACACACATGACTGATGATTCTGAAATAAGGAACAACATGTTATGTGCTCTAAAAGACATTTGGTAATTTCTCAATCCATCAAAATAATGGTTTTGGCGATAAATGAGGCAACTTTGCTCTGTGGTCTTTCAAAAATGGAACTCTGATAATGAAGGAGTAACCACCATTTACTTTAACTCTTTGCAGGCATTTCATGAAATAATACAACAATTGCTAGGTATTTCCCTGTTATCACAGTAGGAAATAGGAAAAATATGAAGGAATTAGACCGATAACACAGCGCCATAGAGATGTCAGAGCCCCTACTGTACCTTTCTAGGCCATACAGGGGCGCACAATTTATATTGCTGCATGAATCTCATATGTATTATGGAGGTGTTCACCTGCAGAAGCATTACTTTTAATGGTAGTGGTGTATTTAACATGTGCAACGGACCCTCTATGTCGCGTCCAAGGTGTAGGAAAGCCGAATGGTACAGTACGGCCTAAATTTCTCTTATTGTGTGTCACTGTGCTCCTACCTGGATGCTGCTGGACCCCAGGCTTTGGCTCTGAAGCAATAAAAAGTGGGAATAATTGAGGGATTTGAAAGAATAACTTGAGTCCAGACCTTGAGATGAAGTTCAATGGCAGCTTTACTTGAACAAACATTTCTTCCAACAGTTACAGGCTTTGTCTTGGTTCCAGCAGGCTTTAGCATTAAACTGGCAGGCAAACTCAACTCTGCTATATTTTTCTCTCACTGTGCTATACTGACAAGCATTTATTTTGTAATAGAAATGTGCAAATAAAAAGCTAGATTCTGACTGGTCACTATAGGTAAGTAGAGATGTTGCGAACATAAAATTTTCCGTTTGCAAACCGCAAACGTGAATTTTCACAAATGTTTGCGAACGGGTGAACCGGGCGTACCACCATAGGCTTCAGTAGGCAGGCGAATTTTAAAACCCACAGGGCCACAATAGTGAATGAAAAGTTGTTTCAAAGGGACTAAAACCTGGACTGTGGCATGCCAGAGTGGGATCCATGGCAAAACTCCCATGGAAAATTACGTAGTTGACGCAGAGTCGGGTTTCAATCCATAAAGGGCATAAATCACCTAACATTCCTAAATTGTTTGGAATAACGTGCTTTAAAACATCAGGTATGATGTTGTATCGATCAGGTAGTGTAAGGGTTACGCCCGCTTCACAGTGACAGACCAAACTATGACAGACCAAACTCCCCGTTTAAAGCACCGCAAACAACCGTAAACAGTCCATTTGCACAACCGCAAACTCCCCATTTGCACAAGGTTGGATACCAAGCTAGCCATGTCCCGTTCCTTGTCCTCACTGACGTCATTGAAGGTCTCTTCCTCCACCCAGCCACGTACAACACCAAGGGTCCCTGAAAGGTGACAACAAGCCCCCTGGGACTGCCTGCTGTGGTTGGTCTTCCACCTCCTCAAAGCCACCTTCCTCCTCTGACTCCTCTTCTTCAGACTCCTCTCTCTGCGTTGCCGCAGGTCCAGCAATCGACGACGACAAGGCTGCTTCTGGTGGTGATGGTGACCACAACTCTTCCTCTTCATGCTCATCTACGGCCTGATCCAGCACTCTTCGCAGGGCACGCTCCAGAAAAAACGCATATGGGATGAGGTCGATGATGTTGCCTTGGGTTTGACTGACCAGGTTTGTCACCTCCGCAAAAGGACGCATGAACCTACAGCCATTGTGCATGAGCGTTCAGTAACGCGGACAAAAAATACCCAGCTCCGCAGAGGCTGTCCTCTTTTTTTTTTTTTATTAAAAAATCTGTTCTTACCAGTATAATCTCTGTTTTGTCCCCTATCAGGAGCTGGTCTATGGAATAGATTTTAGGAACCAGGAGATGGAAAAAGATGCTTGGTTGGTCCTCCTACTTCCAATTTGGGGCACGGCGCGTGCGCTGTGCAATGTACTGTCCCACCCTATATAAGTGGTGTGTTAAGTAGTACTATTCTTATCAGTTTAATCCCTGTTACGTCCCCTATCAGGGGACGTTTATCGAATAGATTTTAGACAACTGCAAAGAGTTGTCAATAGTTGACACACTCATGACAAATTTTATTCCTCTATGCGTCAATCTTGGTTTAGTGATAACTGTGCTTGTGCGCACGTTTGAGAGATTGCAGGCGATGGCGGTTTTTCAAAGCCTATGGTCGTGCTGAGGTAGTTCAGTGACAGTTAAGTGACCCAGAAAACAATGATTCTGCAGTGTGGGCCCATTGTTGGCCTAGTAGGCTTTAATGATCACCTTAGATGATCACAAAGAAAATTAATGTTTTTTCTATGCAAAATTATCCAGCCGATCACTTTTGGTCTGTTCACAATGAAGTAACGACCTTATCATCTGGGGTGTGCCAACATTGCCATTGCCAACACACTCATAGAGGTGATCAATTCATCGTGATACGCAACCCCCTTCACCACAACAAGGTAACGATCACGAAGGGGAATTGACACATGTATGTGCCTTTTTTTTTTTTTTGCAGCCACAGTGCAGCACCAGAGGCCAGAAAAATTAGGCATTTACACATGCCTGAAAAATTAGGTATTGTTGCAGCCGCTGCTGTAGCAGCAACCGGAAAAATGTATGTTTTCCAGGCAGAAAGTGCACTAAAACATTGCGGCTTGAACCCTAGTTGGTGGCGGAGAAGTCACGCAAGTCATCCGGCATGCAGAGATAAAATACAGCAGAGTGTGGACCATTTTTAGCCCAAAACATCTCATCTCATCAGGCCTTTTTTAGTCAAATGTATCACCCACTGTCAGTCCCTTCAGGATCCATGCCTCATTCATCTTAATAATGGTGAGGTTATCTAGACTTTTTTGACCTAGGCGACTTCTCTTCTCAGTGACAATACCTCCTGCTGCACTGAAGGTCCTTTCTGACAGGAAACTAGAATTGGGGCAGGCCAGAAGTTCTATTGCAAATTGGGATAGCTCAGGCGACAGGTCAAGCCTGCACACCCAGTAGTGAAGGGGTTCATCACTCCTCAGAGTGTCGATATCTGCAGTTAAGGTGAGGTAGTCTGCTACCTGTCGGTCGAGTCGTTCTCTGAGGGTGGACCCCGAAGGGCTGTGGCGATGCGTAGGACTTAAAAAGCTCTGCATGTCCTCCATCAACAACACGTCTGTAAATCGTCCTGTCCTTGCTGGCATGGTCGCGGTAGGAGGAGGATTACTTTCACCTCTTCCCCTGTTAGATTCCCGTTGTGCTGTGACATCACCCTTATACGCTGTGTAAAGCATACTCTTTAACTTGTTTTGGAACTGCTGCATCCTTTCCGACTTCTGGTAATTCGATAACATTTCAGCCACTTTCTGCTTATACCGGGGGTTTAGTAGCGTAGCCACCCAGTGCAGGTCATTCTCCTTCAGCCTTGTTATACGAGGGTCCCTCAACAGGCATGACAGCATGAAAGACCCCATTTGTACAAGGTTGGATGCCGAGCTACTCATGTCCCATTCCTCATCTTCACTGAAGCTCTGTTCTCCCTCCAAGCCACGTACAACACCACAGGTACCAGATAGGTGATGAGCACCCTAGGATGCCTGCTGTGGTTGGTCTTCCTCCTCCTTAAAGCCACATTCCTCCTCTGACTCCTCTTCCTCAGACTCCTCTTCCAGCTTTTCTGCAGGTCCAGCAAGCGATGCTGATAAGGCTGTTTCTGGTGGTGATGGTGACCACAACTCTTCCTCTTCATGCTCATCTACAGCCTGATCCAGCACTCTTCGCATGGCATGCTCCAGGAAGAAAACAAATGGGATGATGTTGCTGATGGTGCCTTCGGTGCGACTGACTAGGTTTGTCACCTCCCCAAAAGGATGCATGAGCCTACAGGCATTGTGCATGAGCATCCAGTAACGTGGCAAAAAAAATTCCCAGCTCCGCAGAGGCTGTCCTAGCACCCCGGTCAAATACTCATTGATGGCTTTTTATTGTTGGAGCAGGCGGAGTGTTGAATTCCAACGTGTCGTGCTGTCAAATCAAGCGCCTCAATCGCATGTTGTTTCGCCGCTGAATATCTAAAAAAGTGTGCCATGGCCCTGTAGGAATGCCTGAAATGGCCACACACATTCCTTGCCTGCTTGAGGACGTCCTGTAAGCCTAGGTACTTATGCACAAAGCGTTGTACGATCAGATTCAACACATGTGCCATGCACGGCACATGTGACAACTTGCCCAACTTCAATGCCGCCAACAAATTGCTTCCGTTGTCACACACCACTTTGCCGATCTCCAGTTGGTGCGGAGTCAGCCACTGATCCACCTGTGTGTTCAGGGCGGACAGGAGTGCTGGTCCGGTGTGACTCTCTGCTTTCAGGCAAGTCAACCCCAAGACGGCGTGACACTATCGTATCCGGGATGTGGAATAGCCCCTGGGGAGCTGGGGGTGTGCAGTTGATGTGGAGCAAGATGCAGCAGCAGAAGAGGACTCAGCCGAGGAGGTTAGCGAAGAGGATGGAGTAGGAGGAGTAGAGGAGGTGGCAGCAGGCCTGCCTGCAAGTCGTGGCAGTGTCACCAACTCCTCTGCAGAGCCACGCATTCCATGCTTGGCAGCCGTCAGCAGGTTTACCCAATGCGCAGTGTACGTGATATACCTGCCCTGACCGTCCTTTGCAGACCAGGTATAAGTGGTCAGATGGACCCTTGCACCAACACTGTGTGCCAGACATGCCATGACTTCCTTTTCCACAATAGAGTACAGGTTGGGGATTGCCTTTTGTGAAAAAAAAATTCGGCCGGGTAGCTTCCACTGCAGTGTCCCAATAGCTACAATTTTTTTGAAGGCCTCAGACTCCACCAGCTTGTATGGTAAAAGCTGGTGGGCTAAGAGTTCCGACACGCCAGCTGTCAGACGCCGGGCAAGGGGGTGACTCTGTGACATTGGCTTCTTACGCTTAAACATTTCCTTGACAGACACATGACTGTGGGCAGATCAGTAGGAACTGCTCAAGGTGAGAGGCGGAGTGGCGGGTGGTTGAGAGGGGGCAAGGAGGACAGCAGTGGTTGACGTGGCTGAAGATGCTGGACCAGGAGGAGGATGGTGGCTTTTAGTTTGTGTGCTGCTTGTACTCGTCATCATGTGTTAATCCCATAGGCGTGTGTGATGTGAGATCATGTGCCTTCGCAAAGCAGTTGTACCTAGGTGGGTGTAGACTTCCCACGACTCAGTTTCTTTTGGCACAGGTTGCAAATGGCATCGCTGTTATCAAAGGCAGACACACAAAAAATATGCCACACTGCTGAGCTTTGCAATGATGGCATTTTGGTGGTGGCAACAGCATGCGTTGATTGGCGTGCTGTCTGGTTGACCCAGGTGCTGATACATGCTGTCTGACTGTGCCACTAGCTCCTTGCGATGACCTCCCCCTGCTTCCAACTCGTCTCCTTCTCCTCTCTGTCTCCCCATCTGAACTTTCCCCCTGTTCTTCTTCTCTTCGAGCGGGCACCCACATGACATCCACGGACACATCATCATCATCAACCGCTTCACTTGTATCTGACAACTGAGCAAAGGAAGCAGCAGCGGGTACAACATCATCATCATCATCACACTGTACGTCCATGTGTGTAATGCTGTCTGACTGAGACATATCCCTGTTATCTACATCCCCTGGCAATAATGGTTGCGCATCACTCATTTCTTCCAACTGATGTGTAAATAACTCCTCTGACAGATCAAGTGAAGCAGCTGTGGTGCTAGTGTTGGTGGTGGCAGCAGGCGGGCAAGTGGTAACTTGAGAGGTGCCTGAAGCTGAGCTGGAGGAGGATGGTGCGTCAAGGTTCAGAGCGGTAGCTGTAGAAGATTGGGTGTCCTGTGTTATCCAGTCAACTATGTCCTCAGAGCTTTTCAAGTTCAGGGTACGTGGCCTCTGAACACTGGGCATTATTCTAGGGCCAAAGGAAATCACAGCACCACGACCACGACGACCCTTGCGGGGTGGCCTGCCTCTGCCTGTCATTTTTTTTTAGATTAGTGGTACTATGCATGCAAGCTACTGTGCCACCAGATATGAGTGGTGGGCATTGGCAGTAGTGGGCACAGTACACGCTGTGGGCCTGACACACACACTAGCAGGCAACTGCCATTATATTACAGAGAAATTTTTTTTTTTTTTAAATGCAAGCTACTGTGACACCAGATATGAGTAGTGGCTCTGGGCACTGGCAGTAGTGGGCACAGTATACGCTGTGGGCCTGACACACACCCTGGCAGGCAACTGCAATTAGATTACAGAGATGTACTATCCCTAAAAAGGGCTTTTTGGGGTGCTGTCTGGACGCTGTCTTTACAGCAGATCAGATGAGTCTTTGAGGACTGGAGTAGACACTAAATACACTCGCCTAGCTATCAATTTCCCTATTAAATCAGCAGCAGCTGCACTGTCCCTGCTCTCACTAACACTGCAGCTTCCGAATGAATCTAAGATGGATGCTGTCATTTCTTTTTGCTAGGAGGTGGGAGGGTCTGGGAGGGAGGGTATGCTGCTGATTGGCTGGAATGTGTCTGCTGACTGTGAGGTACAGGGTCAAAGTTTGCTCAATGATTATGTATAGGGGGCGGACCGAACATCGCATATGTTCGCCCGCCACGGCGAACGCGAACACACGATGTTCGCCGGCTAATAGTTCGGGACATCTCTATAGGTAAGTAGAGTAATATAAGAATTGCTGGGAAAAGATTCGAGGAGCAATATGTATGTAGGGTTGTGGTCCTGGTCAAGACAATCTCCTGAACTCCAAACTGAATGTCAGAATGGGAAAGAAAGGTGATTTAAGCAATTTTGAGCGTGGCATGGTTGTTGGTGCCAGACGGGCCAGTCTGAGTATTTCACAATCTGCTCAGTTACTGGGATTTTCACGCACAACCATTTCTAGGGTTTATAAAGAATGGTGTGAAAAGGGAAAAACATCCAGTATGCGGCAGTCCTGTGGGCAAAAATGCCTTGGTGATGCTAGAGGTCAGAGGAGAATGGGCCGACTGATTCAAGCTGATAGAAGAGCAATGTTGACTGAAATAACCACTCGTTACAACCAAGGTATGCAGCAAAGCATTTGTGAAGCCACAACATGCACAACCTTTAGGCGGATGGGCTACAACAGCAGAAGACCCCAACAGGTACCACTCATCTCCACTACAAATAGGAAAAAGAGGCTACAATTTGCACAAGCTCACCAAAATTGGACTGTTGAAGACTGGAAAAATGTTGCCTGGTCTGATGAGTCTCGATTTCTGTTTAGACATTCAAATGGTAGAGTCCGAATTTAGCGTAAAAAGAATGAGAACATGTATCCATCATGCCTTGTTACCACTGTGCAGGCTGGTGGTGGTGGTGTAATGGTGTGGGGGATGTTTTCTGGGCACACTTTAGGCCCCTTAGTGCCAATTGGCCATAGTTTAAATGCCACGGGCTACCTGAGCATTGTTTCTGACCATGTCAATCCCTTCATGACCACCATGTACCCATCCTCTGAAGGCTACTTCCAGCAGGATAATGCACCATGTCACAAAGCTCAAATCATTTCAAATTGGTTTCTTGAACATGACAATGAGTTCACTGTACTAAAATGGCCCCCACAGTCAACAGATCTCAACCCAATAGAGCATCTTTGGGATGTGGTGGAACGGGAGCTTCATGCCCTGGATGTGCATCCCTCAAATCTCCATCAACTGCAAGATGCTATCCTATCAATATGGGTCAACATTTCTAAAGAATGCTATCAGCACCGTGTTGAATCAATGCCACATAGAATTAAGGCAGTTCTGAAGGCAAAAGGGGGTCCAACACCGTATTAGTATGGTGTTCCTAATAATTCTTTAGGTATAATAATTCTTTGAGTGTATAATTAAAGGAATTTTTGGTATTTAAATATTGATGACCAATCCTCAAAATAGGCCATCAATATCTGATCATTGGGGTCACTCATGGGCATTCTTAAAGGGTTTCTGTCACCCCAATTTTTCGCTATTAAACAGGCTGACATTATACATGTGAAAATGTCACCTGAATATAACTCTGCATTTCCTTTATTTAAGTATGCCCCAGTTTCCGTGTAATTTTAACTTTTGTTATATGCAAATGAGTCTCTAGGAGCAGGGGGGGCGTTGCACCTGCTCCTAGAGGTTCCGTTCGCCCACCTCATTTCCACGCCCTTCTGTCTTGATTGGGCGTTGGTTCTCCTGCTGGCCCCATCTGCCGTGTAAATCTCGCGCCTGCGCCATCCCATTCAGTATTTGGCCCAGGCGCAGTGAGAAAGCCGGCAGCCCGCTTTCTCACTGCGCCTGCGGAATTCAGGCCATTCTGCAAGGGTGGCAGGGATCGGGCAGGTGCACTAGGCCGGAGTCTAAGTGGGAAGTAAGAGAAGGTGCGTGCGATTTCATCAAGGGACGCACCAGAGTTAGTTAATTGGCTCACTCAGCCTTCCGCTTCTGCACCCTCCTCATCATCTGTATCAGCACCCTCCTCACTCTCTTCTGTGTGTACCCCCAAAGACACCAACAAAGCCCCTCCACTCAAGTCAGAGGAATTATATTCATGCATTCCCAGACCTTACCGATGCACAGCCATTCTTGGCATCGGATGAGGAAGAGAAGGTAGCAAAGGCCGCCACCTAGCAGTCTGACGACAGTACCTAGATCAGCCCTCAGTCCCCGCTGTTGCTGCCTACTCCGAGATCTCTAATGTCAGTGGTGGTGAAGGTGATGATTATGACGTGTCGATGGACGTCACGTGGGTGCCCACAAGAGAGGAAGAGTAGGGGAGTTCAGCGGGAGAGACGGAACAGCAGTAAGGGAGGAGAAGCAGACAGAACTTACAGTGCACAGGAGACAAAAAGCAGACTGCAAATGTATCTTGAGCGAGCCATCCACCATGCACGGTCTTTTTTTAACGTGTCAGCTGCTGACAATAGTGTTGCCATCTGCAGCCTGTGCTGTCAGCGCATAAGTCACGGTAAGCCCAACACTCACCTAGGGACGACCGCCTTAAGAAGGCATCTGTCCTCCCATCACTGAGCACAGTGGGAGCAACACCGTCAAAACCAACAAAGCTACTTTCCCGCTCCACGTTCTGCCTCTTCTCCTTCTCCTCCCATTTGTCCTCCACTCCACCTTCCACGATGCCGTCGTCGTGTTCATCTGGCAAAAGGCAGGCTTCCGTGGCCCAAATTTTCGAAAATACAAAGTTGATGACGCTGGATAACCCTCTTGCCCAGGAGAGGAGGAGCAAGAAGAGCAGGCTTTAAACTTTTCTGGGATCACTGGTGTTGTCCGTGGCTGGGGGGAGGAGAAGGAGGACGACATTTTCCTGGGCAATGAGCAGAAGCCAGGGCGCGCCACCGCTTCCAATTTAGTGCCTTCAGTGTTTGAAGAGGGCCTTCATGCTCCATTTGGGCCTTCATGCTCCAGTGTTTGAAGAGGGACCCCCGTATAAAAGGCATAAAGGGCAAGGAACAGTACTGGGTGGCAACGTACTGTACTTAGACCCATGGTAGAAACACAAAATGGCGGACATGTTACCAGCATCACAGAGGGCTGGCAGAAGGCAGCATTTCCAGGCCTTGCTTCGAGAGATGCTGCATTCTGCTGTTGCGGGCACTGGCAGAGGAATTTCTACCCACAGAGAAACAGTTGTGGGTACCAATCCTATAGCGCATGCAAGAAGAGGGCGGTTTGAAGATGTGTTGGTCACTTCAGATATGAGATCATTCTTGCAGCCAACCCATCGACAGCCACCCTCCGGATCCAGCCTCAGGGAACGCCTAGACCGACAGGTGTCCGACTACATCGGCTTAACGGCCGATGTGGACTCTCTCAGAACCACTTGACTACTCGGTGTGCAGGCTTGACCTGTGGCCAGAGCTGGCACAATTTGCCATGGAACTCTTGGCTTGCCCCTCGTCAAATGTCCTGTTGGAAAGGACATTCAGTGCAGCAGGGCGGTTTGTGACCGATAAGCGCACTCGCCTAGTTTACGATCTCGGAGGAATTTAACAAACATCTGTGACGACCACATTTAATTTAATTTCCTCATGCCATCCCCCAGAACAAATAATGGTCCCTGTCTTAAGTAAATACAGCGGCATAAAAGGCCTTTTCTGTCCGGTGAATGCCTAACGTTTTGGGCCACGGAGGAATTTAACACCTGTGACGACCATGTGTTATTGAATTTCAACTATTTTCATAAAAACATAGAATGTGTCGGCAGATAAGAACCATTTGGCCCATCTTGTCTGCCCAATATACTGAATACTATGAATAGCCCTCGGCCCTATCTCTTGATTAGTTAAACAAATCTGTTACTGGTTTTGCAAGTTTGCCGCTGAGCTCTTTTAATAGCTTTGGGTGTATCCAATCAGGCCCCTGTGACTTATTTGTATTATTTTTAGACAGCTGACTTAGAACCTCTTCCTCTGTAAAGACACATGCATCAAAAGATTCATTAGTCTTCCTTCTTAACTGAGGTCCTTTTCCTTCATTTTCCTTTGTAAAAACTGAACAGAGGTATTCATTGAGGCAGTCAGCTATCTTCTTCCATATACCTTCCTTCTTTTGTTTTTAATTTGGCGATTCCTTGTTTTAGTTTCCTTTTTTTATTTATGTATCTGAAGAATGTCGTATCGCCTTTTTTCACTGACTGAGCTAATTTCTCTTCTGCCTGTTCTTTAGAAACTCTTATAACTTGTTTGGCCTCTCTCTGCCTAATCTTATAAATTTCCCTGTCAGCCTCGTTTTTTTTTATAATGACTAAATGCTATCTTTTTGTTTTTAATGATTTTGTCCATTTCTGCTGAGTACCACAGTGGTCTCTTTCTTTTTTTTTGCTTTTACTGACAAGGCTAATGCAATTTTCTGTTGCCTTCAATAGTGCCACTTTTAAGTAGTCCCATTTCTCCTGGACTCCATTAAAACTGTTCCAATCTGATAGGGACTCGTATACCACTAATCTGATTTTAGAAAAGTCAGTTTTTCTAAAATCTAAAACTTTTGTTTTTGTGTGGTGTGACTATAGTAAACCGCGCTGACTGGTGATCACTAGATCCCAAGCTTTCCCTTACAGTAATATTAAAAATTCCCAATTGTGAATACTAAATCTAAAATGGCCTCCTTCCGGGTTGGCTCCTCAACTACTTGCTGTAGAGATAATCCCAGTAGGGAATTTAGAATATCTGTACTTCTGGCAGAACTAGATATTTTGGTTTTCCAGTTTACATCAGGAAGATTAAAGTCTCCCATAATGATAACTTCCCCCTTTAATGTCATTTTAGCTATTTCCTTAACTAGTAGATCATCTAATTCTTTGACTTGGCTAGGTGGTCTATATATCACACCTACACGAGTTACCTTATGATTGTCAAGCTGCAAGGTAACCCAAACTGACTCTAAATTGGTCTCGCTAACTTGTATCAAATTAGATTTCATGCTATCTTTCACATACAGGGCCACCCCTCCCCCATCTTGCCTTCTCTGTCTTTACTGTATAGAGAGAACCCTGGCATTGTTATATCCCAGTCATTGCTCCCATTGAACCACGTCTCAGTAACAGCCACTAAATCTATATTCTCAGATGCCATTATAACCTCAAGTTCATTGATCTTATTCCCTAAACTGCGAGCATTTGCAGACAAGAATCTGAGCTTGTCATTTCTTAACCTTTGTGCTAATGGCATCTTCTGGCATTGTTCTGGGGGGCAGTCGGACTGCTGGGATATCACTCTTTTGCCCCCCTTTCTTAGTTCAAATGCTCCTTAGCAAATACTTGGAACTGTTCACTGAGGACATTCGTTCCCTTGAGAGAAAGATGCAAACCATCTTTCTTGTACAGTTATTTTCCATTCCAACGAGAGCTAACATGAGACACAAAGCCAACCCCCATTCACCAAGCCATACATTGAATTCCTTAATGCGCATCTTCCTTTCATGCTGAAGGTTATGCACAGGAAAAACGGCAGAGAATGAAACAGTTGATGCAACCTCCCGTATATAATTTTACTGCATCATTTTTTTTTTCAAGAGGGTGGATTTCGATTTTTTTATCCAATTTTATATCTTTAGTTCTTCTAAACATATGTATTTGACATGTATGACCGTCTAATATACCTCCAGCCACATAATCACTTGTTCATTTTTGTACTTTGAATGAATAATTTTTGGGGCCTGTACTACACTGGCCTGCAGTTAAATTGTTATCAAATGACCGTCTAATATACCTCCAGCCACATAATCACTTGATGTTTTCTGTCCGGTGAATGCCTAATGTTTGGGGCCTGTACTCCACTGTCCTGCAGTAAATTTTGGGGCCTGTAATCTAACTGGCCAACAGTAAAATTGTTATATGGTGACCGCCTAATATACCTCCAGCCACATTATCAAAAAAAATATTCTGTACGGTGAAGGGATAATTTTTGGGGTCTGTAGTCCACTGGCCTGCAGTGAAATTGATATCCATTGACCATCTAATATACCTCCAGCCACATAATCACTTGATCTTTTCTGTACGGTGAATGCCTAATGTTTGGGGCCTGTAGTCCACTGGCCTGCAGTAAAATGGATATCCAATGACTGTCTAATATACCTCCAGCCACATAATCACTTGATCTTTTCTGTATGGTGAATCCATAATTTTTGGGGCCTGGGATCTACGGTGACCTCCTAATGTACCTCCAGCCACATTATCAAATGTTCTTTTCTGTACGGTGAATGAATAATTTTTTGGGCCTGTACTACACTGGCTTGCAGTAAAATTGATATCCTTGGACCGTCTAATATACCTCCAGCCACATTGATGTTTTCTCTCCAAACTTTAGGATTTTTGGACCCCAGACCCGAACCAGAACATTTTAGTAAAAGTTCAGGTTCAGGTTCGGGTTCGTTGTTCGGCGATTTCTTAGAGCAGAGCAGCCAATCAAAAAGCGTTTGACTGTGTGACCTTAGAAGCCATCACATCCATTCCTACTAATTGCATGGCTGTAATTGACCAGTGCAGCGTGTGACCCAGCCTCTATATAGCACTGCACGTCACTCTGCTGTGCTTAGTGTAGTGAGAGGATGATGCTGCTGCTGCTGTGAGGGAGAGAATAGGACAGAATCTGTTATCAGAACTCCAATTGAACTCAGTGATCTACATAGATTTAGTTGTGTGGGCGCACTGCACAATCTTTTTACCCTGCCCTAAGCCCAGTGACAAAGAAAAATAACTTTTATCCGTCTATTAGTTAGGTGGGCGGCGGCGGCCATTTTATTCAAGCTCAGTGCACCAGCACTGCATCTGTGCTTTTGCTAAATTCAAAACCAAGCTTGAAATACTGCAATAATAATCTGCCTTTGAAAAAAACACCCTTTTTTGGCAATATCCAACATCTGGTGCCTTTGCAGGATTATCTAGAATCTGTATTCAGCGCACTCTGTAAGGAGACTGACTGTAGGGTTCCACCCTAGTAGATCCAATAAAAGTGAACAGCAGCCTTAGGTATTGATACTGAGGTACATTTATTGATGTTAGTTTTAGTTTCACATGCGACAATATGTATAACGTAATAATCTGCCTTCGTCAGATACTATAGAAAGAGAATTGAAAGTCATATTAAAGAAAAAGAAAAAAGAAAACATAAAAGACATAATACATGACCAGCGATCATACACAAAATTGTACAAAGTCAAAATTCATTATGGCAAATATATCAGACATTGCAGGAACATCCGAAGACAATAAAGGTTTAAATAATTCATATATCCGGTGCTGAAAGCTGTATACAGGTAAAGGGTCCAGATAAGCGAGGAGGTCTCTACATAAATAGAGCCTATTGAAATACATTCTGTCCTTTTAGTGTTAATGGAAAAGAACATACGGTCATCACCAAAACAGAGCAAATGCACATATATGATAAAGGCTATATAGCCACTTACCTATGCCGCAAGGTGAGGGAGCAGACAGGTAGAAGGACGCTATAGAAAATAGCATGTGTATAACATGCTCAGGCTAGGGATGGCGTCTGAGGGGGTGGGTGGTGGCCAGGCATTTAAAAGAGGCGCCTGTATCCACGTAGGGGCGTCGTGATCGAAAACGCCGATGCGTTCCAGCTTGGAATGCATCAGGCGCATGCGCCATAGCGGCGGAAGTGCGTCACAGGAAGTGACGTCCCGAAGCCTCGGCAAGTGAATGTAGGCCAGGGAGACGGTGCGTTCCAGCGTGGAACGCACCGCGTCAAGCAGTGAGTAGCTGGTGGCAATGCAGAATAGGCATTGCAATGCAGAGTCGGCAGCCATCTTAATATGTCGGCCATACTATCGCTACATAGTAGTGAGATGGGAGTAAGAAATAGGGGATTAGAAAAGAAGAATAGAAAATAAGAGAATAAGGAAATAGAAGAATAAGGGAATAAGGGAATCAGAAAATAGGAACCAAGGAGTAATGGGAAGTGATACACAAATAAAAGTGAATAGAATAAACCAATAAAGATAACATGAGAAAGGATTGTTTAGTATTTAAAAAGTACAGCTAACGAACAGACATAGATATAAGGTAGAAACATACTACAGCGAATAGTGTCGGATTATGGCAGTGCACTGACCAATATAAGGTGAATTATAACAAAGGATACCCATCTGCGGCATGGAAGTATTCTAATGCGCCTAAAAAAAGGAACAGAAAAATTTGAACCATTTCATTATCATAAATACACGGTATTCACATGTCCTCATGGTTGTATAGTGTTCGCATATTATATATTAAATAAAGCTCTGAATTTCATATTCATGATTAAGACCGTTAGGTGTTAAGCTATCCAATCTATGGATCCAATATGCTTCCCTAATTTTCAGCAAGCGGGATCGCCACCTCGTCGTGGTAGTGGCACCTGTTCTAACACCTGGAATTTCAACTGTGCAATATTATGTCGCATTTGGTGGAAATGGGCAGGGAACGGGAGTAGTAAGTTATTATTTCGGATTTTGGATTTGTGTTGACAGATACGCTCCCGTATCTTTTGTGTAGTCTCTCTGACATATATAAGTCTGCATGGGCATTTCAACATGTAAACCACATGGTCTGAGTCACAAGTAAAAAAATCTTGTATGGGTATAGATTCTCCTGTGCGGGGATGTGAGATATGTGGCCCTTTTTGTACATGTGAGCATTGCATACACTGCAGACACGGAAACATACCTTTCTTACGTGTTCTCAGGAATGTTTGTTGAGGTGAACTTTTTGTGGAACCCTCATCTGCGCGGACCAATAGGTCCCGTAGGTTTTTTGGCCGTTTATTACAAGGTAAAATAGGTTGGCCGAATTCGAGAATATCCGGATATGCTTTGCCCAAAATGGACCAATGGTCCCGAATGATGTTCAGGATCTTTTGTGCACATGGGTGGTATGTGTGGACAAAGGGTATCCGTGGAGCCTGGGGTCAGATTTAGATTTTTGGAGTCACGTTGTATGGAGTAATGGATTTAGGATAGCCTCTATCCTGAAATCTATCTGCCATCTCTTTTAGGCATATCTCTCTTGTGGAACTATCTTGTACTATTCTATTAACTCGCTGATACTGTGATCCCGGTAATGCCCTTTTCGTATTGGGGGAATGGAAACTCGTAAAGTGCAGTAAGTTGTTACGGTCTGCTGGTTTCCAGAACAGGTCAGTTCTTAGTTTGCCTACTGTGTCACGTGTAATTGTGGTATCCAAAAAATTGATGGTACATAGGTCATAGTAAATAGTGAATTGGAGCTCTGGATAAATGGAATTTAGAAAAACTTGGAACTTTAGAAGGGAGTCCAATGGGCCTCGCCAAATGCAAAAAATGTCATCGATATAACGTTTCCAAATTGTTGCATGTTTGGTGAATAGTGGATTGGTGTAAACAAATGAATTTTCAAAATGGTCCATGTAGCAATTAGCATAAGGCGGGGCCACATTGGACCCCATCGCGGTTTCACGTTTCTGTAAGAAAAATGTATCCTGGAACAAAAAATAGTTGTATGACAGTACTAGTTTCAACAGATCTAAATAGAAATCGCGTGCTGTGGTATGTATGTTGGAGGTGATGAGTAACCTTTCAACTGCCTGGATATCGTGTTGGATGGACGTGTATAAACTGGTCACATCCCAGGTGGCCAAAAAGGATTCAACGGATAGAGGTTCAAGGTTTAGGACAATATCTAGGAAGGATTGTGTATCCAAGAGGAAGGACTTTGTATTCCTGACAAGTGGTGTGAGAATTTTTTCCAAGAATATTGACAAGGGGGACAGTATGGAATCAGTGGATGCGACAATGGGTCTACCTGGGGGATTTTCTAGATTCTTGTGGATTTTTGGCAAGGTGTATATGACCAGGGTTATGGGATGTTGTTTGGTGAGGTAATTAACAGTTGAATCATCAATGGTCCCTGCGGATCTATGTTTTTGTAAAGTCAGTTTGATTTCTGCGGCAATTTTAAAAGTGGGATTGTAGTCTAATTTGTGATATACCTCCCTGTCATTGAGCTGAAGCATAATTTCAGCCACATATTTCTCCTTATCCATAATAACCATGGCTCCCCCTTTGTCAGCTGGTTTAATCACTATTGTCCTTTTTGAGTGAATTAAGTGCCTGGCGGTCTGTAAGGCTGAGGTTATGTGTGAATCTGAATTTACCTTTCTTGAGATTTTTTCAGAAATTTACTATGTCCCTTTGTACCAGACTGACAAATGTCTCTACCGGTGGTTTGTTTTTTGGAGGGATATACGTACTTTTATTGCGTAAGCCTAGTGCTTTCACGGAGACTGGTGTAGTGTCTTCCTGTGATGTTGGCCCTTGTTCTTTTTTTTTATTTCAAAAACCATTTATTTGGGTTTTTTACATAGTGAAAAAGGAAAACAATTACATGAGAAACAAAAAGAAAAGTTCACCATAATACAATTACGTCTCTTGGGTTTGCACATAAAGCATGGTACAATAAGCAATGCATGTTATGGCAGATCATGCAAGAATATATCAATCTGACATACAGAAGCTTAGTTTATAGGGAAATACTGTATCTGATGTCTGGAGAGTGAGGAGAGGCCAGCCAGGGTTCCCACACCCTCTCAAAGGCAGCATACACATCGGTGCGAATAGCCGACAGCTTTTCAAATATCAATATTTTATTGACCCTATCTATGACCGCCTGGAAGGATAACGAGTCAGAACGCCATTTAAAGGCAATGTGAATCCTCGCCGCAAAAAGAATAAATTGGGCAAGCTTGAACTTGGCATAAGGAATCCTATGCGGCTTGTCACCTAACAGACAGAAGGGCACCGTCTTGGGACAGTTACAGTCTAAGACTGAGGAAATCAAATGGATCACCCTATCCCAGAATCTCTTTACTACATGGCACGTCCACCATGTGTGAATCATAGTACCCACCTCGCCGCAGCCTCTAAAACAAAGTGGAGAGACCTCCGGATATATATCGTGTAGGCGTGCAGGAACCAGGTAAGTCCTATGAAGCACTTTTATAGAAGTCTCGGCTAATGTGATTTGCCATGAACCCTTCGTGAGAACAATTGAGCAATCTGACCATTTGGAGGGTGTAAGTTCCCGACCCATATCCGCCTCCCAGGCTCTCATGTAGGGTAGTTTGCGATCAGGAGGGACCGAATTGAGCGCCCCATACATTCTGAATAATAACCCCTGTTTATATAGCGAAAAGTTTATTGTACGTTCAAATGCCGTAAGCTCTACAGGCCGGTCAGGAGGAAGAACCGCCCTAAAAAAGGAAAAAATCTGGTTCATGGTGAGGTATTCACTAATGGGAGGGGAGAACCGTTCCCTAAAATCCGCAATGGGAATCAGTTTGCCTTTAGACAGGAACTTAAACAGTGAACATAAATTATTGCTCACCCACCAGTCCATATTGCAGGACTGAATGCCCGGCAGGAAAGCAGGGTTACCCACAAGGTATTCTAGTGGTGAGGGCTTACTCTGCAGAGCGGACTTAAACCTGACCGACCTCCACAGCAGTATTGAGTAATATGACAATATGGAGTCGTTGCGTAAAGTCTGAGGGATGGGAGAGGTAGACCATATCAGTGCCTTCCAAGTGAAGGGTTTAAAACTGTTCAGCTCCATCCCAATCCAAAGAGGATGCGTGTTCGGGTCAAGATGGCCTTTGTTCTTTTTGTCCCCCAAATAATGCTTTTAGTCGTACATTACGAAAACAAATTTGCAAATCCATATTGAGTTGAAAAGTATCAAATGTATAGGAGGGACAAAAAGATAGGCCCTTCTGCAGTATAGACAATTGTGCAGGGCTGAGGGTAACAGAAGAGATATTGAACACAAGGGATTGTACCTGTGATCGCGTTGTAATATTACTTGTCGTATAGGACGGACCAGTCCTATTACCTCTTCTCGGGCCACATGCGGGGCGTCGCTGTACGTGTCCATCATCGCTAGAAGCGGAATGGTATGAATCCATTGATGAGGAGCGTTTATCCATTGGTTGTCTGTAGGAGGAATCAGGCCACCTATAGACCCGGTTTAGGCAGATGGGAGGACCATCGCAGCCTACGTCTCGGATGATGATGAAACACAGGTGCCAACTGCTGGAGCGGAAGACGAAGTACCCACCTACCTACCCGCGATCCCTTGCCTTTGAAATGCTGTCATTCCGTCTGTTGGAGACAGAGAGTTTTAAATATGACAAAGAGGTCAGTCCTGTGTCCCAACACAGACAATTACTTGCGCTGCTGCTGGTCCCGGGATAGTGTGGTAGGTTTCACACTGGCAAAAGTCAAATCAATAGGTTTTGGAACCGCGCTGCTGGACACTATGGGTTCCGGTTACAAGTGGGTGATGCAAGGGTGTCCACCCCTCTCCTCAATGCCAAGGAATACGATCCTCCCAGATCTCCTCCTCTACAGGATTTAAGGTGATACGAAGAATAGTGAAGCACCCTTGAGAATCTTATCTTAAAAGGTTTTATTCTACTTACAACAGATCAGTAGACAAAAGGCATAAAATACAGAGTGATCGTCACATTCCTGCCCGACCCGGGTTTCGCTGCCTCGCTTCCTCAGGGGCAATGACTGAGCATGCTCACCATCGAGCCCTTTAAATAGCCCAGCTGTTTCATTATGCAAGTGGGTGTGATTCTGATCAATATAATATCAAATTACAAGTTTTAAATTATATATCATACAATTACAATCAGCAATTCATTAGGTGCAATCACCTTTACACTATAAATAAAAATAACGTAAAATATAGCCACACACGAGAGCAACTTCTTACTCCCTATTATCAAGTCAAACTAATTTCCGCTAGTGTCCGCATTCAATATATAATCAGCCTTCTTATAGGGATCATTTCTCCAAACAGTTTTCTCTTATCTTAAAAATATTCCAACTTTAACTATTATAGTTCTATCTTCCTATATATTATGTCCCGTCTTAGAGTATTCAACAAGTAATCTCCGTCTGCTCCCAGAATACCCCGTCGATGTCTACCGCCCACTTTCGGAGCGTCCGTTCGTATCTGGAGCGTCACTCAATTGGTCTCCTCCCATTTTTGGAGCATCACTAGGGCGGGCACCACCTACTTCGGTAGCGTCATTCAGGTGCTCTCGGGCACCACCTACTTCGGTAGCATCATTCAAGTGCTCTCGACCCAGCCTCCACCTCTGACGCTCCCATCACGAGTCGTCATTGACCAATGTAACAGCCAGAGCCCTGACGTCACTCAAAGGTCCTTAGGAGGCCAGGTAGAGAACAGTCAGACGGCATCACCATCAGTTTCATTTTACAGTAAGCACGGTTTTAAGTCAAACTCAATATTGAGACCACTGGGTTGGAGGGTCCCTGAGAGCACTTGAATGACGCCACCGAAGTAGGTGGTGCCCGAGAGCACCTGAATGACGCTACCGAAGTAGGTGGTGCCCGCCCTAGTGATGCTCCAAAAGACGGGACATAATATATAGGAAGATAGAACTATAATAGTTAAAGTTGGAATATTTTTAAGATAAGAGAAAACTGTTTGGAGAAATGATCCCTATGAGAAGGCTGATTATATATTGAATGCGGACACTAGCGGAAATTAGTTTGACTTGATAATAGGGAGTAAGAAGATGCTCTTGTGTGTGGCTATAGTTTACGTCATTTTTATTTATAGTGTAAAGGTGATTGCACCTAATGAATTGCTGATTGTAATAGTATGATATATAATTTAAAACTTGTAATTTGATATTATATTGATCGGAATCACACTGATCACCCCCCTGTAAGGCTCCATTCAGACGTCCGCATGTGTTTTGCGGATCCGATCCATGTATCCATGGATCCGTAAAAATCATGCGGACGTCTGAATGGAGCCTTACCAGGTGGGTGATCAATGACAGGGGGTGATCACCCATATACACTCCCTGATCACCCCCTGTCATTGATCACCCCCCTGTAAGGCTCCATTCAGACGTCCGCATGTGTTTTGCGGATCCTATCCATGTATCCGTAAAAATCATGCGGACGTCTGAATGGAGCCTTACCAGGGGGGTGATCAATGACAGGGGGTGATCACCCATATACACTCCCTGATCACCCCCTGTCATTGATCACCCCCTGTCATTGATCACCCCCCTGTAAGGCTCCATTCAGACGTCCGCATGTGTTTTGCGGATCCGATCCATGTATCCATGGATCCGTAAAAATCATACGGACGTCTGAATGGAGCTTGACAGGGGGGGTGATCAGTGACAGGGGGGTGATCAATGACAGGGGGGTGATCAGGGAATCTATATGGGTGATCACCCCCCTGTCATTGATCACCCCCCTGTCACTGATCACCCCCCCTGTCATTGATCACCCCCCCTGTCATTGATCACCCCCCTGTAAGGCTCCATTCAGACATTTTTTTGGCTCAAGTTAGCGGAAATATATATTTTTTTTGTTTGTTTTTTCTTACAAAGTCTCATATTCCACTAACTTGTGTCAAAAAATAAAATCTCACATGCACTCGCCATACCCCTCACGGAATCCAAATGCGTAAACATTTTTAGACATTTATATTCCAGACTTCTTCTCACGCTTTAGGGCCCCTAAAAAGCCAGAGCAGTATAAATACCCCACATGTGACCCCATTTCGGAAAGAAGACACCCCAAGGTATTCCGTGAGGGGCATATTGAGTCCATGAAAGATTGAAATTTTTGTCCTAAGTTAGCGGAAAGTGAGACTTTGTGAGAAAAAAACAAAAAAAAATCAATTTCCGCTAACTTATGCAAAAAAATGAAAATTCTATGAACTCGCCAGGCCCCTCATTGAATACCTTGGGGTGTATTCTTTCCAAAGTGGGGTCACATGTGGGGTATTTATACTGCCCTGGCTTTTTAGGGGCCCTAAAGCGTGAGAAGAAGTCTGGGATCCAAATGTCTAAAAATGCCCTCCTAAAAGGAATTTGGGCACCTTTGCGCATCTAGGCTGCAAAAAAGTGTCACACATCTGGTATCGCCGTACTCAGGAGAAGTTGGGGAATGTGTTTTGGGGTGTCATTTTACATATACCCATGCTGGGTGAGAGAAATATCTTGGTCAAATGCCAACTTTGTATAAAAAAAATGGGAAAAGTTGTCTTTTGCCAAGATATTTCTCTCACCCAGCATGGGTATATGTAAAATGACACCCCAAAACACATTCCCCAACTTCTCCTGAGTACGGCGATACCAGATGTGTGACACTTTTTTGCAGACAAGGTGGGCAAAGGGGCACACATTCCAAAGTGCACCTTTCGGATTTCGCAGGCCATTTTTTACACATTTTGATTTCAAGGTACTTCTCACACATTTGGGCCCCTAAATTGCCAGGGCAGTATAACTACGCCACAAGTGACCCCATTTTGGAAAGAAGACACCCCAAGGTATTCCGTGAGGGGCACGGCGAGTTCCTAGAATTTTTTATTTTTTGTCACAAGTTAGCGGAAAATGATGATTTTTCTTTTTTTTCCTTTTTTCCTTACAAAGTCTCATATTCCACTAACTTGCGACAAAAAATAAAAAATTCTAGGAACTCGCCATGCCCCTCACGGAATACCTTGGGGTGTCTTCTTTCCAAAATGGGGTCACTTGTGGCGTAGTTATACTGCCCTGGCAATTTAGGGGCCCAAATGTGTGAGAAGAACTTTGCAATCAAAATGTGTAAAAAATGGCCTGCGAAATCCGAAAGGTGCACTTTGGAATATGTGCCCCTTTGCCCACCTTGGCTGCAAAAAAGTGTGACACATCTGGTATCGCCGTACTCAGGAGAAGTTGGGGAATGTGTTTTGGGGTGTCATTTTACATATACCCATGCTGGGTGAGAAAAATATCTTGGTCAAATGCCAACTTTGGATAAAAAAATGGGAAAAGTTGTCTTTTGCCAAGATATTTCTCTCACCCAGCATGGTTCAGAAATTTCTTTCTGTGTCTTACCCTCTTGCTTGAGGGTGTCAATGATGGCCTTCTGGACAGCAGTCAGGTCGGCAGTCTTACCCATGATTGCGGTTTTGAGTAATGAACCAGGCTGGGAGTTTTTAAAAGCCTCAGGAATCTTTTGCAGGTGTTTAGAGTTAATTAGTTGATTCAGATGATTAGGTTAATAGCTCGTTTAGAGAACCTTTTCATGATATGCTAATTTTTTGAGATAGGAAATTTGGGTTTTCATGAGCTGTATGCCAAAATCATCAATATTAAAACAATAAAAGGCTTGAACTACTTCAGTTGGTGTGTAATGAATCTAAAATATATGAAAGTCTAATGTTTATCAGTACATTACAGAAAATAATGAACTTTATCACAATATGCTAATTTTTTGAGAAGGACCTGTATATGGATGTCGTTTTTTTTGCAAAATTTTACAGCTGAAAGTGAAAAATTTCATTTTTTTGCAAAAAAATCGTTACATTTTGATTAATAACAAAAAAAGTAAAATTGGCAGCAGCAATAAAATACCACCAAATGAAAGCTCTATTAGTGAGAAGAAAAGGAGGTAAAATTCATTTGGGTGGTATGGGTGGTAAGTTGCATGACCGAGCGATAAACGGTGAAAGGAGTGTAGTGCCGAAGTGTAAAAAGTGCTCTGGTCATGAAGGGGGTTTCAGCTAGCGGGGCTGAAGTGGTTAAAGGGCTCGATGGTGAGCATGCTCAGTCATTGCCCCTGAGGAAGCGAGGCAGCGAAACCCGGGTCGGGCAGGAATGTGACGATCACTCTGTATTTTATGCCTTTTGTCTACTGATCTGTTGTAAGTAGAATAAAACCTTTTAAGATAAGATTCTCAAGGGTGCTTCACTATTCTTCGTATCACCTTAAATCCTGTAGAGGAGGAGATCTGGGAGGATCGTATTCCTTGGCATTGAGGAGAGGGGTGGACACCCTTGCATCACCCACTTGTAACCGGAACACATAGTGTCCAGCAGCGCGGTTCCAAAACCTATTGAGAGAGTTTTAAAGGCCTTATGGCGGTGGCTGTCCCACAGTACGTCGTGCCCAGCTGCCACTACTTTTTCAGGTGAGCCATCCCTTCCCTGCACAACCAAGTGGGGGACAAAATCAGGTGTGCACTGCGCAACGCCATCTGTGGAAAGGTGCACCTCACTACGGATACATGGACCAGTAAGCACGGTCAGGAACATTATATCTCCATAACAGCACACTGGGTAAATGCAGTGGCGGCTGGGCCTGAGGCAGATAGAAGTTTGTAGCATGTCCTTCCACCACCGAGGATTACAGGGTGCTTCAGTTTGCCTCCTGTTTCTTCTTCCTCCTACTCCGCTTCCTCATCCTCTACCGGCTTCTCATCGAGTCAGCGTAACACCTTCACCACGAACTTCATCACAGCCAGGGGTAAACAACAAAAGGCAGTTTTAAAACTTATCTGTTTGGGGGACAAACACCACACCACACAGGAGCTGTGGACGGCCTTGAACAACAGACTGATGAGTGGTTGGTGCCAGTGAGCCTCAAGCCCGGCCTGGTAGTGTGCGATAATGGGCGAAATTTCGTAGCAGCTCTGGGACTAACCGATTTGACGCACATCCCTTGCCTGGCGCATGTGCTGAATTTGGTGGTGCAGAGATTCCTTAATAATTACCCCAATATGTCAGAGCTGCTGCATAAAGTGCGGGCCATCTGTGAGCGCTTTCGGCGTTCTCACCCTGCTGCTGCTCGCCTGTCAGCGCTGCAGTGTAACTTCAGCCTTCCCGATCACCTTGCACATGCTGGCCAGACTGTGCGAGCAGCAGCAGGCGATAGTGGAGTTTCAGCTGCAGCACGCATGGGTGAGTCAGTCTGCGGAACCAGCACCACTTCACCACCAATGACTGGGCCTCCATGCGAGAACTGTGTTCCTTGTTGCGCTTTTTCGAGTACTCCACCAACATGGCCAGTGCCGATAACGCCGTTCTCAGCGTTACTATCCCACTTCTATGCCTCCTTGAAAAAACTCTGCTGGCGATGATGCAAGAGGATGTGGCACAGGAGGAGCAGGAGGAGGAAGAGGGATTATTTTGAAGGGTTTCCGGACAGTGATTCACAAGTGGCTCCGAGGTTGGGTTCCTGCACCCATAAACGCCAGGTACACAATTGTCCAGCCAGGGAACAGTTCTGGAGGATGACGAGGTGGAGCATGAGGAGGAGTAGATGAAGGAGGAGGAACCTTGTTCACAGCAGGGTGGCACCCAGACAAGCTCATGGCCATCACTGGTGCGTGGCTGGGGGGATACAGAGGACACAGACTATACACCTCCCACAGAGGACAGCTTTTCCTTGCCTCTGGGCAGCCTGGCACACATAAGCGATTGCATGCTGCAGTGTCTCCGCAACGACCGCCGAGTTGCCCACATTCTAACTTGTGCAGATTACTGGGTGGCCACGCTGCTGGATCCCCGTTACAAGGACAACGTACCATTCTTAATTCCATCACAGGAGCGTGATCGTAAGAGGCGCGAGTACACGGGCACGCTGGTAGACACGCTGCTGGTGGCATTCCTACCTGACACCGGGGCACAGTGGAAGCACAAGGCGAACGCAGAGGAGGAGGAGGAAGAGGTCGCCAACGCAGCTAGGGCACTGCCAGCACCTCAAAAGGCAGGATTAGCATGGCCGAAATGTGGAAAAGCTTTGTCAGCACGCAACAACAACCGGCACCACCAGCTGATATGGAACGTCTTAGCAGGAGGCAGCATTTCACCAACATGGTGGAGCAGTATGTGTGCCCTTGCCCAGGGGTGTCGCTAGGGCCTTTTATCCGGGGACAGGGCCCCGAATCAATCTACCACTGCCCTGAATCTCGCTCCAGCAGCAGCCCCAACAACTGGTATCCGATCCGATTCCAACCCCATAGTAGGAGGCAGAGCCGCGCAGCACGTCCAGATCACACAGCGCGCTGTGACATCTCAATGTCATCAGCGCTGATGCACCGCCGGCCAAGTCTTGTTTCTGCAGGCTGGAACAGACGAGCGCGGTGCTGGTGCCACTGCAGTGCCTACTCCACTGTACTCACTGGTGTCTGGCCTAGCCATATTGTTGAAACGGTCGGTCGTTCTTGTTCTCCGACTGCTAGCTAGGCCCAGGCATAGTCAGTCAGCGTTGACTCAGCTAGCCAGAGCCAGTCCAGCCTCCAGTGTTCAGCAGGCAGCACTAGTCGATTCAGCATGAGCCAGCCTAGGCGCAAGGACATAAGTCCAGGTAGTAGGTACTACTGGTATATTCTGTATATTATTATATATGTACAGCTGGTATGAGACTGGGGGCAAATTACTTAATGTGGGGCAGTGTGGGAGGCAAATTACTTAATATGGGGCAGTGTGTGGGCAAATTACCTAATGTGGGGCAGTGTGGGGGGCATATTACTTAATGTGGGGCATATTACCTAATGTCGGGCAGTGTGGGGGCAAATTACTTAATGGGGGCAGTGTGGGGGGCAGTATTACTAATGAGGGCATTCTAAAAGGGAATTACTATTGGTGGGACTATGAGTAGTACTATTACTATGGGGAAGATTATCTGTATGGCACTTATTTTTCTTCAGGATAGTATTTGGGGGTATTGGGGAGCACAGCGAGCAGCAGGATAACACTGTGGGGGCTCCAGGTTGGAGGATGATGATGGAAATGTGAGGGAGCTAAGATGTCTGTTTGTCACACTCTGCAGAGACGAGGCGGCTGAGAGAAGTTGTCCGGACTGAATGGAGAAGATGTTGACAGAGAAGATCTACATCGGAGGAGACGTCACCTGGGAGGCCCATGTGAGAGGTATGTGCTGCTGTATAGCAAGTAGAGCAAAATGCAGTGTGCTGGGGTGGGGTGGGGGCTGGACTTAAAGAACTGGGCCATATTCATTGGGGCTTGTGCCCCTGATCATTTTCGACCCTAGAAACGCCCCTGCACATGCCTACACATACTGAATGACGGGTCTGCCCCCTGCAACTTCTGGGTCTCCAAATTGGGCACATGGTCTGAGCTTGCCCTTTACGCTTTGGAGGTGCTGGCCTGCCCTGCAGCCAGTGTATTGTCTATACGTGTGTTTAGCATGACTAGAAGGGGTTATCACAGGTTATATTTCCCAATGTTTTGGGGTGTACCCTAATTTAAAAAATATAAAAATAAATTTAAAACAAAAAAGCAGTGTAGGCTACCTCCTCCTCCTCAACCGCTGCTTCCACCTACACCACCACATCCACTGCCTCCTAAACCTCCTACTCCATATGGACCTTGTCTTCCTATATCAGTGATGGCTAACCTTGGCACTCCAGCTGTGGTGAAACTACGTCTCCCAGCATGCTCCATTTATTTCTATAGAGTTCTGAGAGCAGCCAAGCAAAGGGGGGCATCTTGGGACTTGTAGTTTTACCACAGCTGGAGTGCCAAAGTTAGCCATCACTGTCCTAGATCAAGATTATTATTTTTTATTTTTACGTATTTTATGTTATTTAAAGTTATTTCACTATCCACATTTGTTTGCAGAGCACTTGCCATGCTCTTAACCACATTTCGCTGGTATTTGCAGCCCTCTAGCACTTTCCATGACATTTGTACAGCCATTTCAGTGCACAAAAGTTCGGGACCCATTGACTTCAATGGGGTTCGGGGTCAAGTTCGGGTCAAGTTTGGGTTCCGAACTTAAACTTTTTGGCGAAGTTTGGCCGAACCCGTCGAACCCGAACATCCAGGTATCCGCTCATATTTAGGCCTGTACTCCACTGGCCTGCAGTAAAATTGATATCCATGGACCGTCTAATATATCTTTAGCCACATAATCACTTGATCTTTTCTGTACGGTGAATGCATAATTGTTGGGGTCTCTAATCTAACTGGCCAACAGTAAAATTGTAATTCGGTGACCGCCTAATATACCTCCAGCCACATTATCAATTGTTCTTTTCTGTACGGTGAATGAATAATTTTTGAGGCCTGTAGTCCACTGGCCCACAAGAAAAAATTGATATCCATCGACCATCTAATATACCCCCAGCAACATAATCACTTGATCTTTTATGTCCTGTGAATGCACAATTTTTGGGGCCTGTAATCTAACTGACGAACAGTAAAATTGTTAAACAGTGACTTCCTAATGTACCTCCAGCCACATTATCAATTATTCTCTTCTGTACGGTGAATGAATATTTTTTGGGGCCTGTAGTCCACTGGCCTGCAGTAAAATTGATATCCAATGACCGTCTAATATACCTCCAGCCACATAATCACTTGATCTTTTCTGTACGGTGAATGCCTAATTTTTGGGGCCTGGGATCTAACTGGCCAACGGTAAAATTGTTATACGGTGACCGCCTAATGTACCTCCAGCCACAATATCAATTGTTCTTTACTGTACGGTAAATGAATAATTTTTGGGGCCTGTAGTCCACTGGCCTACAGTAAAATAGATATCCATCGACCGTCTGATACACCTCCAGCCACATAATCACTTGTTCTTTTATGAACGGTGAATGCATAATTTTTGGGGCCTGTACTACACTGGCTTGCAGAAAAATTGATATCCATTGACCCTCTAATATACCTCCAGCCACATAAACACTTGATGTTTTCTGTCCGATGAATGCCTAATGTTTGGTGCCTGTACTTCACTGGCCTGCAGTAAAATTGATATCCATTGACCGTCTAATATACCTTCAGCCACATAATCACTTGATGTTTTCTGTCCAGTGAATGCCTAATGTTTGGGGCCTGTACTCCCGTGGTCTAAAATAACATTTTTCTAGGCTCTAGCAGGGTACATTTTGGACAGTTTCCATTTAAGATGCATAAAAATGGCCCCTAATTAAAATGCATATTTTTAGTGGGAATTTTTGCCATTGAGCTCCCTCTGGTAGGTCACTGTCCATGTTGTGGGATGATTTGTGCACTTTAGTAAGTATTTGGTGGACGTAAATATGACCTGAAGGTTTTTCAGGTTCGCGAACCGTCCCGGCTGATGTTCGTCCATCACTAGACAGGTTCCTCTATTTTTTTTTCAAGAGAGATGGTCACACAATATATTGTAGGTTTATTAAACTGCTATTGATTTCAATGAAGGGAGTTTTCAGTATCTTGTCTAGTATACTTTTCTTCTTTAAAGTAAGTTTTAATTACTCTCGGTTGGGTTATAGAAGACATTTTTATGGCGCTAAATTATATCATTAAAAGTATGTAGCTAGAAAATGTTTGCATTTCTACTTAAAAAATCTGTGTGGGAGCAAAAAGCATCCGCAGGTAATTTATCTCAATAAATATCTAGATTACTTTCATGAATGTTGATGAATGGGCGTCTCAAGTGTACTTCTTGTGCTGAGCACTTAGCTTGTCATATTGTACTGTAAATCACTATGTTATGCAAATATTGACTTCAATATGGGATCTTAATACAGTATCAAGTTGGAAATATTACAGATGACTACAAAGAATAATGTATCTATAAACCATCATTATACCATTCTGTATACTTAATGAATTTTAAATCTCAAGCAATGTGATAACCCTAACCAAATCGCATTGTAGCTACACTATAATATAAATGCTTTAGAAACAGTATAGCCTGAAACTCAAGGGCCTTAGTGCAAAATATGCAAGAAGGCCCCAATCTAACATAAGCCATGTATAATATTGATGTTTTTATGTGACAGAGAGACCTATGGACTTCCCTCAGGCACCAGAGCAACTGCTATCTTTGCACCTCCTATGGCTGTGCCCTGTTTACAAAAATGTAACTTGTGCACCTTCTACTTATTGGTTCCTGGTGCTAGCTTTCTGCTTCTTCTCTTCCTGGGAGAGCTGCTCTGCTGCTCTCCCAGGAAATCAACTTCCGTTTTAATGCAGTGGCAACCAATCGCTGGCACAGTGGTGACCTGTTCCCCTTGCATCAAGTTATAATTTGACATGACACATGGGGTGAAGGTCTCCACTGCGGCCAATGATTGGCTGAGGTGACGTAAAAACTGAAGTTGACATCTTGGTACTCAAGGTAGCAGTCGAGGCTAGGGAAACATGGAGTGGGTAGCCAGCACCAGGAAGCAGGTATGTAGGCTTCCTTTTGCAGGTCTACCTAAGAGGAGGTTTTGCAACCCCCTCCTCCCCCGTCAAAGAGCACAGTCCCTTTAAATCTTACGTGTAAAGGCAAGTTATTTACTGTATAAACAGAGAAACAGGGCGCACCATAGAGTAAAAACGTTTGGGAATTTAAAATTTACTCCAACTTAAAAGGCTCAGCTTATAGGGTTGTGCAATTATAGGCACAACGCTATTGTAGATGTGTCGGAGATAAGTTAAATCCCCAATATAGAGGTAGGTATGCAGCCACGGATGCAGGTGTCCTCGGATAAGCGTGCCTAGGCCCACACAGAGAATTGGAATGAAGTAAAAAAGAAGGAGCATCCCTCAGGCGCAAGGAACCAACCAAAGGCGGATGATGAATCTTCAAAAGTATTTATTGCAATAAATACTTTTGAAGATTCATCATCCACCTTTGGTTGGTTCCTTGCGCCGAGGGATGCTCCTTCTTTTTTACTTCCTTTAAATCTTACGTCAAACAGTAATCTTGTGTGTAGTTGGAACCTATAGTCACTTCCATAAATAAAATAAAAAGACTAACCTGTCGCTGGTGCTCTGATTCCAGCACCTCGTCTCATCTCTGCAGAGAATTTTGCTCACAGACATCTTAGGTTCCTCAATCTTATCTTTTATTTATCTACTCACTTATATAGCGCTGACATATTCTGCAGCGCTTTACAGACATTATAATTACACGCTGTCTCCAATAGCGCTCACAATCTAAGTCCCCTCTCATTATGTCTTTGGAGTGTGGGAGGATCCTGGAGTACCCAGAGGAAACCCAACCAAACATGGCGAGAACATACAATCTCCATGCAGATATTGTTGGTTGGATTGGTGAGTGCTAACCAATTGGTCATTTCTAACCGATGAGCCATCACCTTCCTTTCCCCATTCCTTGTGCCTTAATATTGTTATCCAGCGAATGCCCCCAATATTATGTCCACTGTGCTCCCCAATACTCCCAAATACTGTACTGCAAAAATAATAGTGCCATGCAGATAGTCACAAATAGCAATACTGCTCCCAGACTGCCCTCACTAATAGTGTCACCTATCCCCAACAGTGATAATTAGTAGCAACGCCTTCCATAGTGTTCCCAATAATGATGCCCCCACAGTGTACTTCTGGTCCAGCAGGGATTGAAAGCAGAGGAGAAGGGAGCTTGGTGCTGGAACTGGAAGACAAGTGACAAGTGCGTCTTTTTTTTAACCCTTGCATCCGGCATGGCCATATGGAAAGGGATTTCTGGTGTCAGAGAACCCCTTTAATATAGCTGTGTGCATGGGCCCTAACAGTTACAGCATTTCAAACGCAATTTCCAAGCAGTGCATCACTGTAGAAGCCAGTGTGTTGGCAGAGAGAAGAAAGAAGGGGGTTTAGAATCCAAACCTCAGTTTTGCCTCTATTTTTCTGTCATATTAGTGGAGGATCTCTTTAAAAACGGAACGACATGCGCTAAGAATGTGTTAAAACCACACTAGGATCAGTGCTGGCAGGGAATTAAGCAGCTATTAACATGAACTATTTTGATAGACGTTTACAACTTTCATTTTAAAATGCAGTTTAGGAAATTTAGCATAACAATTACCATAGAAAACTGATTGATGCATAATAATAGAAGGGCATTGTATGCTATTAAAAGTCCCATGAAACGCTTCTGCGTGCAAAGTTCATACATAATCCAGGAGTTGGAAATGTTAATGAGCCGTATAAATGTGGGGAGCATTAAATAAATATAGGCAGGCTGTCATGAGAGCGCATGTCTTCATGTTAATGCGCCAGTGTCATTTACTTGGACTTTTAAATGATGATAATTAACATGAGGATAAATCTCCAGCATTAGAGGAGCATTGCTTTGGGCAAAGCTGAATTTGGGGAAGCAGCTTTCTTTCCAGCTGAAATAAACATGCATCCAGACTCAGACTTGCCAACAGGTGTACGGGTGAATCCCTTGGTGGACCACTGAGCAAGGTGGACCCCTATTTCCCCACCCCCATCACAAGTGGCACACAGCACAGTAGACTGACTGTACTACATGCATAGGCAGCAGACAGCATCTTAACCAGCCTATGTCCATGTCGATTATTTACCTATCCAGTTTATTACTAGTGTTGAGCGACATGTCCCATATTCGAATTCGCGAAATTTCGCGAATATTCGAAAGAATATTCGTAAAATATTCGCGAATATTCGAATTCGTTATTATTTCGCATATGCGATAATTCGAATTTTCGCATCGCATAATACATATTATGAGATGCAAAATTCGCATGTGCGCTAATGAAATCGCCTTACGAAGATTCGCAACTCAATCACTAATGTAAGAATGCAAAGCCCTTTGCCTCTGTTCTGGGACAAGTGCCGATATTCGCCTGTGCGCTAATAAAATCGCCTTACAAAGATTTGCGCCTCAATCACTTTCTAGGCAATGTGAGTAAGATCTGAGCTTTTGGACTTTTGGGAATCAATCGAGACACAGTGGGGGGTGATGACAGTAGTTGACAGAGTACAGATCAATGTAATCTGTAAGGTGGAAACTAAAATAAAAAATACGAATATTCGTAAATCGAATTTTACGAAGTTCGAAATATTCGCGAATATGGTGCTATACTATATGAATGCACATGCACAGGCCTTTGCCTCTGTTCTGGGGACAAGTGTAGATATTCGCATGTGCGCTAATAAAATCGCCTTACGAAGATTCGCAACTCAATTCACTAATGTATGAATGCAAAGCCCTTTGCCTCTGTTCTGGGACAAGTGCCGATATTCGCATGTGCGCTAATAAAATCGCCTTACGAAGATTCGCGCCTCAATCACTTTCTAGGCAATGTGAGTAAGATCTGAGCTTTTGGACCTTTGGGAAACAATCAATTATATGTGTACTGTAATTTTGTGGAAAAAAAACAAAAAACGAATATTCGTTTTTACGAATATATAGCACTATATTCGAAATATTCGCGAAATCGCGAAGTTGCGATATTCGCGAAAAAAATGCGCTTTTCGAATATTCGCGCTCAACACTATTTATTACCAGTGATGAACGAAGCGAGCATTGGATGCTACATCCAAAGTCGCTTTGTTCAAAACTTTGAGATCTCCGTACAGTATTAAAATGTATGGGCTCTGATGAGCCGGATTTAGTTATTCACGCAGTCGCGTGTGACTTCGTTGAAAAACTTCGGTAGTTGATTTTTTAAGTGGTAAACCAGTTTAAAACTTGAAACTGAACTCGGCTTTGGTTCCGACTGGTAGTTCAGCTATAGCATCCGAAGGTCACTTCGCTCATCACTATGTATTACCTTTGCATCGGATGTCTTCTAGTCAGCAACCTCTATTCTTATTTCCCAGGCACCCAGCTTCTTGAATATACCCCCATAATCAATCAACTTGTAGTGTTTTGCCGCTGTGTGAGTAGGTAATATATGCAGGCATGGGATCCAGCCGGTTCTCTCCGGTTCTGCCGAACCGTTTGTTAAAATTACAGGCGGTTCGCAGGACCGGTGAGAAGCAGGGATCCCGACCCGGTCCTGCAGCTGCGCCTGCACCAGTGGCGTAGCTATAGGGGTGGGGGCGGAGCGGAAGCCGAGAGGAGAGGCCCTGTGTGACGCGCACTGTGCAGGGCAGCTGGGCAGGCGAAGTGAGGAGGGGCCGGGGGAGCGGCTTCAGTTGAGGTGCGACGCAGGACTTAGTCACGTACCTCACTGTGACCTCCTGCGGCGGATCTCGCGAGATGACGCGATGACGCGGCGCGGGAAGGCACAGTGAGCGAGGCATTGGTGACCGCCTGTACCAGGATGCCACAAGCTGTGAAGGAGAGAGAGGTAAGTATTAATTATTTCTCCTAAGCAGGTGCCTACTCCACCTTCCCCTCATCCTGACCCAATGTTTAGATTCTTTTAGCCAAACAAGAGTTATGGATGGGGTTGATGACAATATTTAAGGTGGCCACACACAGGGAAACACATCTATTTTGCCCACAGAGTAAGAGCAGCTTTTTTAAGCGGTACTCCACTATGTAATGGCCCCCTCTTTATTATTAATATAATGGCCCCCTCTTTATTATTAATATAATGGCCCCCTCTTTATTATTAATGTAATGGCCCCCTCTTTGTTATTAATGTAATGGCCCCCTCTTTATTATTAATGTAATGGCCCCCTCTTTGTTATTAATGTAATGGCCCCCTCTTTATTATTAATGTAATGGCTCCCTCTTTGTTATTAATGTAATGGCCCCCTCTTTGTTATTAAAGTGGGGGCCATTATATTAATAATAAAGAGGGGGCCATTATATTAATAAAAAAGAGGTGGTCATTATATTAATAATAAAGTGGGGGCCATTACATTAAAAATAAAGAGTGGGCCATTATAATAATAATAAAGAGGGGGCCATTATATTAATAATAAAGTGGGGGCCATTATATTAATAATAAAGAGGGGGCCATTATATTAATAATAAAGTGGGGGCCATTATATTAATAATAAAGTGGGGGCCATTACATTAAAAATAAAGAGTGGGCCATTATAATAATAATAAAGAGGGGGCCGTTACAGTAATAACAAAGAGGGGGCCGTTACAGTAATAACAAAGAGGGGGCCATTATATTAATAATAAAGAGGGGGCCATTATAATAATAATAAAGAGGGGGCCGTTACAGTAATAACAAAGAGGGGGCCGTTACAGTAATAACAAAGAAGGGGCCGTTACAGTAATAATAAAGAGGGGGCCATTATATTAATAATAAAGAGGGGGCCATTATATTAATAATAAAGAGGGGGCCATTATATTATCAATAAAGAGGGGGCCATTATATTAATAAAAAAGAGGGGGTCATTATATTAATAATAAAGTGGGGGCCATTACATTAAAAATAAAGAGTGGGCCATTATAATAATAATAAAGAGGGGGCCATTACAGTAATAACAAAGAGGGGGCCTAAGGCTTTTTAAAAGTTGAGTGGTATGTGTGTAGTGTATATATAGTGTATTTGTGTGTAGTGTATATATGGTGTATGTAAATATGTCGTGACTGTGTTGCATATATATGGTGTATGTAAATATGTGTCATGACTCGTGACGCGCTGCGTATCCACCGCTGAGTAGGGAACCTGTTGTTAAAAATTTGAATCCCACCCCTGAATATATGCATGCATTTGTGCTGTGGGCCCCAGAATGAATTCTACCGGAGGGCCCTAGGCCCCCCTGTCCGACACTGCGTGTATTTATCAGTTAAGTGGCTTATCCCAATACTGATTACCTTACAAAGAAAAGTAGACACAAACTGAATTGTCACATTTAGGCTACTTTCACACTAGCGTTCGGGGCTCCGCTTGTGAGCTCCGTTTGAAGGCTCTCACAAGTGGCCCCGAACGGATCCTTCCAGCCCTAATGCATTCTGAGTGGATGCGGATCCGCTCAGAATGCATCAGTCTGGCAGCGTTTGTCCTCCGCTCCGCTCAGCAGGCGGACACCCGAACACTGCTTGCAGCGTTCGGGTGTCCGCCTGGCCGTGTGGAGGCAAACGGATCCGTCCAGACTTACAATGTAAGTCAAGGGGGACGGATCCGTTTGAATTTGACACAATATGGCTCAATTTTCAAACGGATCCGTCCCCCATTGACTTTCAATGTAAAGTCTGGACGGATCCGTCTGAAGCTACTTTCACACCTAGAATTTTTTCTACAATATAAAGCCCCATTCACACGTCAGTGTTCGGTCAGTGATTTCCATCAGTTATTGTGAACCAAAACCAGGTGCGGCTCTAAACACAGAACAGGCGCGCAGATTTTTCTCTTATACCTTATGTCTGTGGAGGCTCTGATCCTGGTTTTGGCTCACCATCACTGATGGAAATCACTGACCGAACACTGACGTGTGAATGAGGCTTAATGCAGACGGATCCGTTCTGAACGGATCCCATCGTCTGCATTATATGAGCAGATCCGCTCCGAACGCAAGTGTGAAAGTAGCCTAAATTTGACATGATTTAAGAATTTTAGCTCCATTTAAAGGGAACTTATCTCTGCCTTTAGGGTATGACCACAAGGCATGGTCATAATCCGTTCTGGTAATGGCCAACTACAATCAAGAACCGCACGGCCAATTAGGTCACAGCTGCCAGATATTTAACTAATGAAGGCCACACTGCATTGAAGCTGAAGAATTTAGACCGCCTTTACAGTGAGGTCTTCATTAGTTAAAGGGGTTCTATACATTTTGGAAACTACACCACCTTTGATAGATCATCAGCATCTGATCAGGGGGTGTCTGACACCCAGAACTCCCGCTGATCAGCTGTTTGAGAAGACTGAGGCGCTCTCAGTAGCATTGTGCCCTTCTTGCTGCTTCCCGCAGGCCAGTGATGTCACTACTATGTCACATAGCCTGGGAGCTGAATGGGGCTGAGCTGTTCCCAGGCCAGTAAAATATTTGTGACCTCACTGGCCCACTGGGAGCAGCAAGAAGTCTGCAGCGCTACTTAGAGTGCCGCTTCTTTCTGAAACAGCTGATCAGAAGGGGTCCCAGGTGTCGGACCACCTCTGATCAGATGCTGATGATCTATCCAAAGGAAAGATCATCAGTAAGAAAAAGGTATAGAACCCCTTTAAATTTTAGGCAGCTGTGGCCTAATTGGCTGTGTGGTTCTTGACCGGAGCTGGCAGTGACCCGACTGGATCATGACCGCATTGTGTGGTCGTATAAAACCACCCTGGTGTAACATATCAATATGTCCAGCTCGCTGTTATGTTAAAATATAAGCAAACTAACAGAAATAGCGTGGTGTTAAACAGGCAGGGAGTGCTCAAACCCATATGCAGTTATGCACATATATATATATATATATATATATATATATACACACACAACAGGAGAGCAAATCCTGCACTTGTGGTCCATTGCTAATGGCGATCCCCAGCAAAAATGCATACAGTGGAGGATGCCCTCAGCGGACCACAAGTACCACAAAAGACATCCTACATAAGATGTGATAAAAAATATAACAATCTAATAACAAGGACAGGTGCACTCTGCGATCTTCCTAAGCCCTCAAACTAGTGTTAAAATTGAGAGATTAGCCAACATATCCTCTTAGTAGTACATGTTGGCTAATCTCTCAATTTTAACATCAGTTTGAGGGTTTAGGAAGATCGCAGAGTGCACCTGTCCTTGTTATTAGTCTGTTAAAATATAAGAGAATTATAATATGCAGAGTGGAGAATCAATGGCAACGGATGATTATAATAGCCCAGGGAACAGGCTTAGTTATAAATTTAGAGGACAAATTAACAGCAAATATAAGGAGAGACAGCACAGATGATCGCTCATATTTGCACAGAAGTGGATGTTTCAATATGTATTTTACTGAAAGTGCAACTGGCAGAATCCCTGCAACTGAGAAAAGATAATATGGGAAAATTAAAGGAGATTTTGAGAAACTATTCTTAACCCCTTAAGGACACAGGGCGTACCGGTACGCCCTATTTCCCGAGTCCTTAAGGACCAAGGGCGTACCGGTACGTCCTGACTTAAAATCGGCATTCCGGCGCCGCGGGGGTTAATCGGAACGGGATTTCGGCTGAAATCATTCAGCCGGCATCCCGTAACAACGCAGGGGGGGGTCATTTGACCCCCCCGTATCGGCGATCGCAGAAAACCGCAGGTCAATTCAGACCTGCGGTTTTCTGCGTTTCCGGTCCATTCGGGTGTCCGGTGACCCGATGAACCGGAAAAAGACTGCGATCGGTGGCGTAATTATACACCACCAATCGCAGTCCGAGGATTTGAGGAGGCGGTGCTGGCCCTGGTGCTGAACACTGCTGTCCAGGGTGCTGATTGGTGCAGGGGAGAGAGGCGCGAGATTCAAACTTCCTGCGCTCCTCTCTCCCCTCCTCTTCCTGTTCTGCACGAGCACCCGGCAGCATCGTCCAGCACCAGCTCCTGTGTCCCCCTAATCGCCATCCATCACCCTCCTGCACCCATCGCCACCCAGGTAGGTTAGGGTCAGTGAGGGAGAGGCATCGTTAGGCAGGGAAAGAAGGGAAAAGTTAGTTAGGAAAAAAAAAAAAAAAAAACTTTTAACTTTTACACAAATCTTTTTTTGATCCATCAGACCCCAGACCCCCCCCTGCCACTTGCCCCCCCCTACCAGCCCCCCACCACCACCAGCCCCCCCACCCACCCCCCCACCACTCCCCCCAACCCCCCCCATCCCCCCACCACCACCACTAGCCCCCTCACCACCACTTTTTTTTCTGCGTTCGCTGACTGGTCGGCACTTTTTAGCGTCCGTCCACTGTTAGCGCATCGCCTGCCCCACCGCTGATCAGCGTTGTACCGCTAATCAGCAACTTTTTTTTTTTCCTAACACTTGCCCTTTTTTCCTTTTTTTAGTACGCGAACACCCGTTGCCCCCACACACACGCACATATAATAAAGTTTTACACACACGCACACCTACACGCACACACACCCATGGCCCGCCGGGTGTTCTCGGCCGAGGAGGCATATGCCCAGATTGCCTCCGACTCCGAGAGCCCCAGTGAGGATGAGGATGACCCCACATTCCTCTTATCATCAGCATCCTCCTCATCATCATCGGATGACGATGAGCCACCAAGGCGGCGGAGACGCCGCCAGGCGGAGCCAGGGGCCGCACATGCTAGGGATCCTGTGGCCCACCCTAGTACGAGCCGCCCTGGGGTTCGTACTGGTTTCCCGGCCCACCAAATAAGTTCACCGGAGACCCCTGCCGATGAACTTAGCTGGTGTCCCCCAGTGGACTTTGAGCCTGAGATTCCGGATTTCGCTGGCAATCCTGGAATCCAGATTCCCACAGTGGGGTTTACTGAAATTGACTATTTTAGTTTTTTTTTCAGTAACCCACTGGTGAATTTGATGGTGGAGCAGACGAATCTGTACGCCCAACAGTTCGTCGCTCAAAACCCAGGCTCAGTTTTGGCTAGACCCGGTGGCTGGACGCCGGTCAGTGCAGCCGAAATGAGGACATTTTGGGGCCTCGTGCTGCATATGGGTCTAGTCCAAAAACCCAGTGTCAGGCAATACTGGAGTGGGGACGTCCTGTACCAGACCCCACTGTACAGTATGGTCATGACACGCTCCCGGTTTGAGGCCATCCGGAAATGTCTGCATTATTCCGATAATGCAGCATGTCCACCCCGAGGTGATCCTGCCTATGACCGGCTGTATAAGATACGGCCTGTCATCGATCACTTTGGGGCCACATTTCAGCAGGCCTACGTACCTGGAAGGGAGGTCGCGGTTGATGAGTCGCTCATTGCGTTCAAGGGGAGACTCAGTTTCCGCCAATATATTCCCACAAAGCGAGCGAGGTATGGCGTGAAGCTATACAAAATTTGTGAGAGTACCTCAGGGTACACTTACAAATTTCGTGTGTACGAGGGGCGAGATTCCCGTATTCAACCCCCAGAATGTCCCCCCACTCTGGGTGTTAGCGGGAAACTCGTGTGGGACCTTATGTACCCACTGCTGGATAATGGTTACCACTTGTACGTGGATAACTTTTATACCAGCATTCCCTTGTTCAGGTCCCTTGCCGCCAGATCTACGTTCGCTTGTGGGACCGTGCGGAAAAATCAGCGCGGCCTCCCTGCCTACCCCCTCCAGGTACCTATCCCCAGGGGTGAGACCCGTGCACTTACCAGTGGAAACCTGTTGCTGGTCAGGTATAAGGACAAGAGGGATGTCCTTATGCTGTCCACAATCCACGGTAACGGCACCACCCCAGTCCCTGTGCGAGGTACCGCGGCAACGGTCCTCAAGCCCGATTGTATCGTCGACTACAATCGGTATATGGGAGGAGTTGATCTCTCGGATCAAGTCCTCACGCCATATAACGCCATGCGCAAAACCCGGGCATGGTACAAAAAAGTTGCGGTCTACTTGGTGCAGGTTGCCATGTACAACTCTTTTGTACTATCCCGAAGCGCTGGCAGCACAGGGACATTCCTCCAATTCTATGAGGCAGTCCTCAAGGACCTGATCTTTTCGGACCGGGAAAGAGCAGGCCGGAGTACCTCGGGAACTGGAGGCGCCCGGATCGTCCCTGGCCAACACTTTCCAGGTGTGGTCCCCCATACTGGAAAGAAGGGACGAACCCAAAAAAAGTGCAGAGTGTGTCGCAGGAGGGGGATACGGAAGGACACCACCACTCAGTGCGACACGTGCCCCGATCATCCGGGCCTCTGCGTTATCGATTGCTTCAGGGAGTATCACACTTCCATGGAGTACTAAATTTTTATAATCCCCAACAGTTCACTAGAGAACATAAAACACTATGGCTCTCAGACTTTGGAGACACGAAAACTATTTTTCTTTCCCCCAAAAATATTAGTTTTAGTGCAGGCATCCTCAAACTGCGGCCCTCCAGATGTTGTAAAACTATAACTCCCAGCATGCCCAGACAACCTACAGCCATCAGCAGGGCATGGTGGGAATTGTAGTTTTACAACATCTGGAGGGCCGCAGTTTTAGGATGCCTGCTTAGTGTCTCCAAAGTCTGAGAGCCATACATATTGGGCATCGTCGCGTGCGTAAAAGTCGTCGCTATAAAAATAACTTTTGACCAAACGCCTCGGATGAACGGTGTTAAAAATATAAAATAAAAACGGTGCCAAAACGCCTATTTTTGGGCAAAATTTCAATTTAAATCCATTTTGCCGGTAATAAAGCAAGGGTTAACAGCCAAACAAAACTAAATATTTATTGCCCCGATTCTGTCGTTTGCAGAAACACCCCATATGTGGTCGTAAATGGCTATATAGCCGCACGGCAGGGCATAGAACGAAGGGAACGCCATACGGTTTCTGGAAGGCAGATTTTGATGGACAGTTTTTTTTTTGACACCATGTCCCATTAGAAGCCCCCCCTGATGTAGCCCAGACTAGAAACTCCAAAAAAGTGACCCCATCTAAGAAACTACACCCCTCAAGGTATTCAAAAGTTACTTTACAAACTATGTTAACCCTTTAGGTGTTCCACAAAACTAAATAGCGAATGTAGAAACAATTTTAGATTTTTTTTTTTTTGTTACATTGCCTCAAAAAAGAGTAATATAGAGCAACCAAATATCAAATTTACCCCAAAAATAGTCCCAAAACAACAACCACCTTATCCCGTAGTTTCCTAGATGGGGTCACTTTTATGGAGTTTCTACTCTAGGGGTGCATCAGGGGGCTTGAAAGGGTACATGGTGTAAATAAACCAGTCCAGCAAAATCTGCCTTCCAAAAACCATATGGCGTTCCCCTTCTTCTATGTCCTGCCGTTTAGCCAAATAGTAGTTTACCACCACATATGGGGTGTTTCTGCAAACTACAGAATCAGGGCAACCCATTTTGAGTGTTGTTTGGCAGTTAACCCTTGTTTTACTCCTAGAAAAAATTGATTATATTGGAAAATTTTCCAAAAAATTGAAATTTCATAATTGTTTCTCCATCTGCCATTAACTCTTGTGGAACACCTAAAGGGTTAACAAAGTTTGTAAACCCAGTTTTGAATACCTTGAGGGGTGTACTTTCTTAGATGGAGTCACTTTTTTGAAATTTCTATTCTAGGGGTGCAACAGGGGGCTTCAAATGGGACATGGTATAAACAAAACCAGTCCTGCAAAATCTGCCTTCCAAAACCCATATGGTGTTCCCCTCCTTCTATGTGCTACCGTTCGGCCAAACAGTAGTTTACGACCACATATGGGGTGTTTTTGCAAACTACAGAATCAGGGCAACCCATTTTGAGTGTTGTTTGGCAGTTAACCCTTGTTTTACTCCTAGAAAAAATTGATTATATTGGAAAATTTTCCAAAAAATTGAAATTTCATAATTGTTTCTCCATCTGCCATTAACTCTTGTGGAACACCTAAAGGGTTAACAAAGTTTGTAAACCCAGTTTTGAATACCTTGAGGGGTGTACTTTCTTAGATGGAGTCACTTTTTTGAAATTTCTATTCTAGGGGTGCAACAGGGGGCTTCAAATGGGACATGGTATAAACAAAACCAGTCCTGCAAAATCTGCCTTCCAAAACCCATATGGTGTTCCCCTCCTTCTATGTGCTACCGTTCGGCAAAACAGTAGTTTACGACCACATATGGGGTGTTTTTGCAAACTACAGAATCAGGGCAACCCATTTTGAGTGTTGTTTGGCAGTTAACCCTTGTTTTACTCCTAGAAAAAATTGATTATATTGGAAAATTTTCCAAAAAATTGAAATTTCATAATTGTTTCTCCATCTGCCATTAACTCTTGTGGAACACCTAAAGGGTTAACAAAGTTTGTAAACCCAGTTTTGAATACCTTGAGGGGTGTACTTTCTTAGATGGAGTCACTTTTTTGAAATTTCTATTCTAGGGGTGCAACAGGGGGCTTCAAATGGGACATGGTATAAACAAAACCAGTCCTGCAAAATCTGCCTTCCAAAACCCATATGGTGTTCCCCTCCTTCTATGTGCTACCGTTCGGCCAAACAGTAGTTTACGACCACATATGGGGTGTTTTTGCAAACTACAGAATCAGGGCAACCCATTTTGAGTGTTGTTTGGCAGTTAACCCTTGTTTTACTCCTAGAAAAAATTGATTATATTGGAAAATTTTCCAAAAAATTGAAATTTCATAATTGTTTCTCCATCTGCCATTAACTCTTGTGGAACACCTAAAGGGTTAACAAAGTTTGTAAACCCAGTTTTGAATACCTTGAGGGGTGTACTTTCTTAGATGGAGTCACTTTTTTGAAATTTCTATTCTAGGGGTGCAACAGGGGGCTTCAAATGGGACATGGTATAAACAAAACCAGTCCTGCAAAATCTGCCTTCCAAAACCCATATGGTGTTCCCCTCCTTCTATGTGCTACCGTTCGGCCAAACAGTAGTTTACGACCACATATGGGGTGTTTTTGCAAACTACAGAATCAGGGCAACCCATTTTGAGTGTTGTTTGGCAGTTAACCCTTATTTTACTCCTGGAAAAAATTTATTATATTGGAAAATTTTCCAAAAAATAGAAATTTCAAAATTGTTTCTCCATCTGCCATTAACTCTTGTGGAACACCTAAAGGGTTAATAAAGTTTGAAAAAACAGTTTTGAATACCTTGAGGGGTGTAGTTTCTAGAATGGGGTCATTTTTGGGAGGTTTCTATTATCTAAGCCTCACAATATGACTTCAAACCTGAACTGGTCCATAAAAAGTGGGATTTTGAAGATTTCTCAAAAATTTCAAAATTTGCTTCTAAACTTCTAAGCCTTGTAACATCCCCAAAAAATAAAATATCATTCCCAAAATGCTACAAACATGAAGTAGACATATGGGGAATGTAAAGTCATCACAATTTTTGGGGGTATTACTATGTATTACAGAAGTAGAGAAACTGAAACTTTGAAATTTGCTAATTTTTCAAAATTTTTGGTAAAAAATGTATTTTTTTATGCAAAAAAAAATAACTTTTTTGACCCAATTTTAGCAGTGTCATGAAGTACAATATGTGACGAAAAAACAATCTCAGAACGGCCTGGGTAAGTCAAAGCGTTTGAAAGTTATGAGCACTTAAAGGGACACTGGTCAGATTTGCAAAAAATGGCCCGGTCCTTAAGGTGAAAATGAGCCCGGTCCTTAAGGGGTTAAAGGGAGGGCATGTTTACATATGTAAGGCCTGTTTCACACTGGCGTTATTCATTCTGGCAGGCTGCTCTGGCAGACGAACAGCCTGCCGGATCCGTAACTACAGTGTATATCCGCGAGCTGCTGGAAGTCCGCCTGGCCCCATTAACTATAATTGGGGGCAGCGTAGATCTGGCCGCAGCATGGCAAATATACAAAAAATGCTGCTGGTATAAAGGAAAACTGGCTTAGTTGCGCATAGCAACCAGATTCCACTTATAATTTTTCAGAGCTCCTTTGGAAAATGTAAGGCCCAATCTGAATGGTTGCAAAGGGCAAGTAAGCCAGTTTTCCTTTCCTCCAGTTATGATAAATCTCCCACAATATGTTTTGCCTTTATTTATTAAAAAAATCCAAAAGTTACTGAAAATATAGAAAAATTCTCTATTTTAAAAATTTGTATCTCTCTCCTTTTAAGGCCTCATGCACACAACAGTATTTTTTCACGGTCCGCAAAAACGGGGTCCGTAGGTCCGTGATCCGTGACCGTTTTTCTTTCTTCCTTGATTTTTGGAGGATCCACGGACATGAAAAAAAAAGTCGTTTTGGTGTCCGCCTGGCCGTGCGGAGCCAAAACGGATCCGTCCTGAATTACAATGCAAGTCAATGGGGACGGATCCGTTTGACGTTGAGACAATATGGTGCAATTTCAAACGGATCCGTCCCCATTGACTTTCAATGTAAAGTCAGGAGTCCCTTTATACCATCGGATCGGAGTTTTCTCCAATCCGATGGTATATT